>NC_080425.1:14986209-15311292 GCF_029873635.1 Malania oleifera
TACTCCGCTACTTACAAGAGATACAACTCTTTTCTCAAACCCGGTTCACAACTCGAACCGTGATTACAATGAAATCTGTAAAACACTCAAAGTTGCTTCCGACAAAGCTCGTGAGTACAATTCAAATTCCTAATACATAATCATATGATGAAACTTAAAGCTTAGAATGAATGAAACGATAGAATCGTTTATGAATGACATGCTTCAAAACGCAAATTCTCTTTTGTCAAATTTTCCAAAATATTTGTAAGTGTAATAGCCTCGAAGACAAGATGCACAAATATCAAACAAGATCTTGTTAAAAAATTTGTCTTTAATATTGTAAAGATCTAAATAAAAAATCTTTCTTTCAAATATTCAATTACACCACGATCTTTGTAATATGCAAATATATATATATATATATATATATATATATATATATATATATATATAATATGTACTCCAAAGATCAAAAGACCAATGTAATATCTTTCAGAAAATATCCCTAAATAAAATGTATATTTATGAACAACAAGGATATTTAATCAAGTGTTTTATTATCTAAAATATAGATCCTTTAACACAACACACGCTTGAATCAAATATGTTTAACCAATGATGAAACCCTTTATCAAGTAGTGAGGTTATCTAAATGATGTGTATATAAAGTATACACACTACCTATCACTCAACCTATTTCAAAAATAGATTTTGAAATGAGTAGTTCTTTGAAAAATATACATCAATGGCAAAATAAAACTTTCTCATGTAACAAACTTGTCAAGAACAAACAATCTCTATATAGTTAGGAACACTTAAGATCAAACTCTCCAACAATATTCAATTACTGATGATGATATGAGAATCTCTTGAAAAACACTAAACGGATTTACCAAACCTCAATATCAAGTTGAAATCATTACGTGTAAATAGATTCCCTTTGATTTTCTTAGTTAATTTGCCCAAGCTTGATGATTGTAAGTTGAAGTGCAGGAAATCGTATATCAAAACGTTCAAGTTTCTCAATTCTCTTTTCAACATGATGTTCTTTTCTTTTCTCGTTTGACTTAGCTTCCACACTAGGGTTTAGATGTTCAATATATAGGTGCTTAACCCTTAGAATCAATCTTGACCATTGGATTAAAAAATATTTCGTGAGTTCTCTTAATAAAAATTAAATTTTTAAGTTTTCCCACAAGTTCAGGCGACTGAGGTCGAGTGCCCAAGCGACCGAAGTTCCTTAGTGCTTCGAAAAATCAACCTAGATACAGGGTCAGGCGATTGAAGTTGAGTTCAAGCTCCTGAAGTGACAACTTTAGGTGACCGAAGTCTCAGGTTCAGGCGACCGAAGTGCCTCGGCCAGATTCTGTGTTTCACCATTAATTGTTCAGGCGACTGAGCTTAATCTTTAGGCTTCTGAAGAAATTTTTCAGGTGACTAAGGTTGAGTTCGGGCTACTGAAGTTCCCATTTTCTGCATTTTCTCTTTCTATTTAAAAAATATGCTTTGCTCTCTTTCTTGGCTTTTTATAAAAATATTTTCCAGGGTTTTAAAAATATTTTTAAGTCCATGAATATCCCCTAATGATGTTCATGAAATGCTTAAGTCTTAAAGTCATTCTAGTTCATGATTTGAGCCTCAAATTAAATCATATGAAAATGTAAATACATGAGTTCTAAGTACCCATTCCCATGACGCTCTTGTACTTAGTGCTTGCATCTTTATTCTTGTACTCTTTGAGTTCCATGGATCTTGCCCAGATATGTATGCTTTATTCTTTATGGTCTCCATGACTTGTTATCCCTTCGTGCATGCTAAACATAGTTCTTGTTCAAATCTTAATGCACAGATCAAATACCAAGTGATTTGTTATTATCAAAACTAGATTGGACTCATAGAGTCAACATGCCTCTTTCTCTGGCTCGGTATCCCAGTAGTCCTCTATCTGCTCGCCTCTGCTACAGCGGCTCTATCGATCAATTCTAAGAAATCCTGCTCATTCAGAACTGCCACCTATTCATAAATTTCTTACCATAGGCCTCTCTTAAACTTCCTTGCCTTCTTAGCCTTGTGTGGGACAATATATAGAGCAAAGCGCGACAGCTCAATAAACTTTATTGCGTATTGCTGGACCGTTAGAAGCCCCTGCGTCAAATTCAATAATTTATTTACCTTAACTTCTCTAACAGTGGCAGGTAAATATCAATCAAAGAACACCTCCTAGAACCAGCTCCAAGTCATGGCTCCTGGTACGGGTCTTTGTTCCTCTAACAACTTCATGGCCGTCCACCACCTCTTAACCTCACCTGTCAACCTATACGTGGCATAGAGAACCCTCTGTTCATCAGTGCAGTGCAACACCATCAGTATTTTCTTAATTTTCAGCATCCAGTTTTCAGCAACTACAGGGTCTACTCCTCCTAAAAATGTCGGAGGATTCATGTAAGTGAACTTCTGGATCGTACAACCCTAATCAGCTAGTGGGCAACCCTGTTCTCTAGTATTCCAGGTGATTTTTGCCTTAGCTTGTTATGCTACACTGCGCAGCACCTGGTCAGAGTTACTACCACCCATACTAGAAGACCCTGCATCACTACTACCACCGACATGTGCATTGCTATTTGTGGGTTGCATCTTGCAATAACATGAGAATAATTTGAGAATCCTAACTTCATAATACACTTCTTACATTAATCTAACTAAGAATCATAACATATCTTCATACCATCAATCCACTAATTTAAGGCTCAATCTTACCATTTGAAAACAAAACCGGAGATAATTTACCATGGCTTTCCTAAAATCGTCACCCCAGGAAAATCACAGAAACCGCCCCGAAGTTCCTATCTCCAAAATGTGAGATAAAACCGTAAATTCTCATATTAATTCCTCACATTGACTTTACAGAAATCCCAGTCCATCCTATTGCACACAATGTTGTGAAGGAGAAGACTATAGCAAATCTAATGAAGGCTTTGTCTAGTATGTATGAAAAATCGTCAGCAAATAACAAGGTACATCAGATGAAAAAATTGTTTAAGTTCAAGATGGCAGAGAATGCATTAGTAGCACAACATCTGAATGAGTTTAATACTATCACAAATCAATTATCGTCTGTAGAAATTGATTTTGATGATGAGATTCATGCACTAATTGTTTTGGCTTCATTGCCAAACAGTTGGGAGGCAATGAGGATGGCAGTAAGTAACTCTACTAGAAAATAAAAACTGAAGTATAATGATATACGAGATTTAATTCTAGCTGAGGAGATTTGCAGAAGAGATGTGGGTGAAAGCTCAGGATCTGGTTCTGCCCTAAACCTTGAGACAAAAGGCAGAGGTAATGACTAAAATTCAGATCGGGGTGGATCAAAATACAGAAACTATAATCAAAACAGAAGTAAAGTTAGATCTGGCCAAAAGGGACAATGCTGGAACAATGGGAAAACAGGTCTCTTTAGGAGACAATGCAAAAGTCTTAAGAAGAAGAATGAGGATGATTTTGCTAATTCTGTGACAGAAGAGGTACAAGATGCATTACTTCTTGCAGTAGACAATCCACTTGATGATTGGGTTTTGGACTCAGGAGCTTCATTTCATACCACTTCACACCATGAAATCATACAAAACTATGTAGTAGGAGATTTTGGTAAGGTGTATTTGGCTGATGGTACAACCTTGGATGTTGTGGGTATGAGAAATGTCCGGATGTCATTGCTCAATGGGTCTGTTTGGTTACTGGAGAAGGTACGACATATTCCTAACCTAAGAAGGAATTTGATTTCTATCGGACAACTTGATGATGAAGGGCATACAATGTTGTTTGCTGGTGGCACTTGGAAGGTTACAAAGGGAGCCAGAGTATTGGCTCGTGGAAAGAAATCTGGTACTCTATACATGATCTCAAGTCCAAGAGACACAATTGCAATTGCTGAAGCAAGTACTGATACAAGCTTATGGCACCGCAGACTTGGTCGCATGAGTGAGAAAGGGATGAAGATGCTGTTGTCAAAAAGGAAACTATTAGAATTGAAGTCCGTTGATTTTGACTTGTGTGAAAGCTGCATCTTAGGAAAGCAGAAAATGGTGAGTTTCTTGGAAAGTGGAAGAACACTGAAGGCTGAAAAATTGGAGTTAGTGCACACAGATTTGTGGGGGTCTTCTCCCGCTGCATCCCTTGGAGGTTCAAGGTATTACGTTTCTTTCATCGATGACTCAACTAGAAAGGTATGGGTTTATTTTCTAAAAAATAAATATGATATATTTGAAACTTTTAAGAAGTGGAAGGCTATCGTTGAGATAGAGATAGGTTTGAAAGTAAAGTGTTTAAGGTCGAACAATGGAGGAGAGTACATAGATGGAGGGTTCAGAGAGTATTGTGCTGCACATGGAATCAGAATGGAAAAGACCATTCCTGGGACACCACAGTAAAATGGTGTGGCTGAGCGCATGAACAAAACTCTCAATGAGCATGCTAAGAGTATGAGGTTGCATGCTAGACTACCAAAAACTTTTTGGGCTGATGTTGTTAGTACTGCAGCTTATCTAAGAAACCGAGGACCTTCAGTTCCCATGGAGTTCAGACTTCCTGAAGAGGTTTGAAGCGATAAAGAGGTAAAGTTTTCTCACTTAAAAGTTTTTGGTTGTGTTTCTTATATTCATATTGATTTTGATGCTCGTAGTAAACTTGATGCAAAGTCCAAAATATGTTATTTCATTGGCCATGGTGATGAGAAATTTGGCTATCGGTTTTGGGGTGAACAAAACAGGAAAATCATCAGAAGTAGAAATGTGATATTTAATGAACAAGTTATGTACAAGGACAGGTCAACTGTAGTGTCAGATGTCACATATATAGATAAGAAGAAATCTGAGTTTGTTAACTTAGATGAGTTGATTGAAATGATAGATCAAAAGAAATCTGAGTTTGTTAACTTAGATAAGTTAACTGAAAGTACTGTCTAAGAAAGGGGTGAAGATTGTAAAAACCCGAATTTGTATTGTACAGGTTTAGTATGTAAATGAGGGGTAAAATGGGAATTCTACAAACTTCGTTGATGAGGCCATAATTCGTCGACGAAGGTAGTGGATTTCTCGTCGACGAAATTCAGAGCCTCGTCAACGAGAAAAAGCCAAGAGGCGGTAAAAATTGGAAATATCAGGGTTCGTCGACGAGGCCACCGGTTCGTCGACGAATTTTGTGAAGACTTCGTCGATGAGAAGACCAATTCGTCGACAAAATCCCTCGGGTCAAAGGTCTATAAAAGAGATATTTGGGTTTCTTCTTGGCTAAGCTATGGATATTCTCTCTCTCTCTCTCTAGATTTCGAAGCTCTCTCTCTCTCTTCGATTCCTTCACCGTTTGTCACCGGATTTACAAATCCAAAGTGATAGTGAGGATCAGTGAAGGATTCTCCACATTTCTACTAGATCGGAATCTTGATTCGAGCGTTTTCGAGTTTCGGGCCAAAATCGAGGTAAGGCTCGGTTTTCATTTTTAATTTGGTATATGTATAGTAGTACGAATTGTAAGTATGTTTAGTATTGTGGTTTGTAGATTTCGAAGTCTTGGTTCGTAGTTTTGAGGACCGTAGAGTTCGTAGTGGATTTCGGGTTAAGGTAAGCGGATTCTGTTTATATCAGTTCATTTTTTAAATCATGATCGGTAAGCCTGTAGGCTACGATTGTATGTACGTTTTGACTACTTATTTGGGGAAATCTGTCGGTAAAAACATAGGATTTTTGGGTTACAGTTTTCGAGAAAATTGGGGATTTCGGGTATCATCTTTTATTTGATTGGAAAATCATTTATGTTGTTTAAACTATATTATTGAGGTGACCATAATCCATATTTGCATAAATTGTATACTTGAAATTGTAAATGATATAATTTGCCGTAAACCAAATAAGTGTGGTATGTGTGTATGTATGTATGTTGTTCCAGATATTTTTGAAACAGCTATGTGGCGGTTTATTACTGTACACTGAAATGTATAGGGACGTGAGTTCCCAAAATGATTCCAGGTTTTGTGAAATTGGCTAGTGGCGGCTAATTACCGTACGCCGAGAGT
This sequence comes from Malania oleifera, assembly GCF_029873635.1. NCBI lineage: Eukaryota > Viridiplantae > Streptophyta > Magnoliopsida > Santalales > Ximeniaceae > Malania > Malania oleifera. The sequence continues at coordinate 14,992,262 of NC_080425.1, forward strand.
GGCTGGCTCTATATCCAGGGTGTGAAATATCACCAGTATGGTTCGGCTGGTCACCGAAGGTGTGATCTACACCGTTTGTAGCAATGGATTCACAGTGGGCCTAGGTCGTCGCAGCGTAGTTGTCACATGGCAATGTAATTGGGGTGAGACTGGGTGACCTTGTGTAGTTGCGTATGTAGCAATGGATTCACTATTGGGCCTGAGTCATAGATCTTCGTAGTTGCATATGTAGAAACGTAATTGCTGTGAGACTAGGTGACCTTGTGTAGTTGCGTATGATGCAATGGATTCACCATTAGGCCTTGATCATCGCAGTGTAGTTGCGTATGTAGCAATGTAATCGCTGTGAGACGAAGTGACCTGGTGTAGTTGCGAACTAGTGTGACGACACTGACTGTATGTATGTATTAATGTATGTTGGGTATCGTATGAACTGGAATGATTTTTGTGAAAATACTGGAACTGTATGGAAAAGTATGAAACTGTATGAATTGTTTCAAACTGTATCGTATGTATAGTGTTATGACGTATGTAAAATAACACTGGTATGCCACACACTAATATAAACTGTTTTCTTTCTTACTGAGAGGTGTCTCACCCCGAATATACGTACAATATTTTTCAGGGCCTTCAGGTAGCTGTAAGTAGCATCCTAGTGGGTGGAAGCAAGGGTGTCGTAGCTACTGCTAGTACCTTCTAGGTACGAGTTTTGGTATCCTGGTTATCGGGATAGTTGTAGACACCTGGGGTATGTTTTGTATTATGGGAATGTATGTCCTAGTTGTATAGACTCTGGCATGATACTGTTATTGTATAAAAGACCGTATTTCGCTGCGTATTCTGGATAGTATGGATGATTGTATGTATGTATATAGGGCAACCGTGTACCCCACAGGGTCGGACCCTCATTGTATGTTGTATCATGTATGTTTTGATTGATATAGAGACAGGTTAGGTTTCTAAATTCACCTCCGGGTCTCGTTTCCTGGTTTAGGGCGTGACAAAGATGATAAGGAGAATGTAAAATCACAGGTAAATTAGAATACACTTGTAGCTATAGTCCATAGATCTTTCAGGACCATTAGACTTCCACAGCGTTATTCACCTGCTTTAAATTATCTCCTACTAACTAATGGTGGTGAGCCAGAGTGTTATGATGAAGCCTTGTAGGATGAAAGTTCAAGCAAGTGGGAGTTAGCCATGAAGGAGGGGATGGATTCCTTGTTGAGGAATCAGACGTTCGAACTAACTGAATTTCCAATAAAGAAGAAGGCTTTGCCCAACAAGTGGGTGTATAGAATAAAGAACGAACATGATGGTAGCAAGCGCTACAAAGTCAGATTAGTTGTCAAAGGGTTCCAGCAGAAGGAGGGCATCAACTTCACAGAAATATTTTCTCCAATTGTGAAGATGGCGACAATTAGACTGGTACTGGGAATGGTGGCTGCAAAAAATCTACATCTTGAGTAGTAAGATGTGAAAATGAAGTGAAAACAACATTTCTTCATGGTGACTTAGAGGAAGACATCTACATGATTCAGCCAAAATGCCTCATTGTCCAGGGACAAGAGAATTTAGTCTGCAAACTGAGAAAGAGCTTGTATGGTCTAAAACAAGCTCCAAGACAGTGGTATAAGAAATTTGATAGTTTTATGCATAAAATTGGGTTCAAGAGATGTGAAACTGATCACTGTTGTTATGTTAAGTTCTTTGATAATTATTACATCATTTTACTGTTATATGTAGATGATATGCTCATTGCAGGGTGTCACGGTCCGCCTTTTTCACACCGTTGTGAAGGGCCGTGCGGCGCTAGCTAAAGCACTCTTGCTTAACTAGCCAGCCTTTTGTTTACCAACATTCATCCACGGAACACTTTCATTAACATTCAATCAGATAGCAGCGGAAATTATAATCAATTCATGAAAGCCGTGGCAACCAAGCAGTAAATATTGAAGCAAACGTAATTCATTAACAAATCCTCCGTTGACATGTTGTACTTAGCGAGGGAGGCAAGTAGGCTAAGCACGTTGACAATTGCTAGTGAGTTTTACAATGATTGATGAACACTCACCCTCCCCTAAAGAGCTTTCTAGGCCATTCTTACTCTAGCACTAGGAAACATCAAAGTGACCGAGGAGTCATACTGCCTTATTTGGCTTACAATGAAAGAAATACTAGAAAATAACCCTACACTAGTATTTACATGATGGAAACCCATCCCAAACACACGAGATAAGCGGTCATAGGCAAGCATAATGCCCTGAACAAGCTTAGCCCGTGACATTCTCCCCCACTTATGCGGTCGACGTCCTCGTAGACTTTTGGCGATAGGTACACTTCAAATTTGTCCACGAATGACTTCAAATCTTCCGCAGAAATCCAGCTGATTTCTGTATCATCAAGGCATTTCCACTTCACTAGGAACTTCTGCCGCTTCTTCCTTGAGGACTGGAACTTTCTGTCTGCAAGGATCTCTTCAACATCATATCTGTCAGGTTGCACTGTCTTCAACTCTGCACTATTTGACTGACTTTTGCTCAGGTCGTTGGTGTTGGTGTTGAATGGCTTGAGGCAATTGACATGAAATTGCGGTTTTCTCTCCTGATCTGCCCACTTCTTCATCTGCTTAGAAGCTTTCTCTAGATAGTCTTGGGCAAACTCTGCATTCTGTCTCCCTTCACTGGTGAAGATGTACGCCTTAGGACTCTTTCGTCTGTACGGCTCGCCCACTGTGTGAGGTAACAGCGGCAGCTGGTCTATAACAAGCACAAAAGGGCTCTTGTTGGTTGTTGAGCACCTTTGGGCGTTGTCACAAAATGGAGCCACATCAAGTAGTTGCACGCCATTCTTCTGGTTGTCGTTGACAAAATGGCACAAGTACTCATCTAGCAGCTCTCTGAATCTCTTCATCAGTCTGTCTGTCTGTTGATGATAACTCGAAGAGATGTCAAGATGTGACTTGAATATCCTGAAAAACTCTATTAAGAAGTTGTCAATGAACATTAAATCTTGGTCACAAATAATAACTTGGGGAAAACCCCAATGTTTCACAACAGTCACAAGGAACAATTGTGTCGTCCCCTCTGCCGAACAGTACTTTGGTGCGGCCATGAAAGTACCATACTTCTTCCGCTCCCCCTTGTCTTGTTGGCAAGTGAGACAAGTTTTGGTATAATCAACCACATCATCCCGCGTGTGCGGCCAATAATACCTCCCCAGTAGTCCTGTCATTGGAGTCATTCTCTGCGAATACCCCTTAACGAACTTCCTGCAGTATCCAGTAAGGCCAAGAAAGGAACGCAACTCCTTCACTGTCGTGGGGATCTTCCGTTCTTGAATCATCCTTACCTTCTTCATACCCCTCCGGATATGACCTTGTTCAACGGCTTGACCAAGGAATTTGTTGCTCCGCCGAGCGAAAGAGAAATTCTCCTTCTTCATATTCAGACTGTTTCCCTTCAGCCTGTCGAACACCTTCCGTAGATGCTCTTCATGTTTCCTCTGAAACGACACCGATACTCCCAACGGTGTTTTGGAAGGGCGAACACATCCCGCTTCCACTTCATCAAGCTGTTTCCCCAACTCTACTATCTCTCTAGGCGCAATCCAACATGGCCTTTTAGCAGGTGGTTTCACTCCTGATAACAACTTGATCTCTTGCTCCACAGTCCGTCGTGAAGGCAAATTTTGAGGCAGCTTATCCGGCAACACCTCCTTATCCTCATCCAACACCGCTTGGATGGTTGTAGGCTCCAGCTCTTGGCCTACTTCTTTGTCTACCACCACCGTGGCTAGACGTGTCTGCTCACCCTGACCCAATCCTTCATTGAGTTGCATGGCTGAAAGGAACTTCCCATCATCTCCTTTCGTTGCAATAGCTTGCACCATGCACGGGTGATCTCCCATCAGGCATAGGGAACCAGCCGAAGGCATCATCACTGCCTTCGTTCCCCTTAGGAACTCCATTCCCAAAATGACTGGAAAGTCATCCAATGGCACTGCTGTAAAATTCACATGACCTTCCCACTGTCCAAGCTTTATAACCACTTGCTTGGCTACTCCCAGAGTAGGCTGGGCTACAGAGTTAACTGCTTTCACGCGTCCTGTATCCTTCTCTAAGGATAAGTTGAGTCTTCCTGCTTCCAACTGCGAAACAAAATTATGAGTAGCTCCCGTATCCACCATAGCGCGAGTACTCTTCCCATTTATCCTCAAGTCCACAAACATTAACCCTTTTGCTCGTGTAACTTTCGGTGTTTTTGCCTGCTTTTCCAATGCGTTCACCAACCGCACTGAACCCACCCTCGGGGCTTCATCCTCTTCCCCATCGTCTTCCACTGCCTGTTCTACAATGGAAGCCTGTAAGGCATTAAGTGATGCTTTGTGAGGGCACTCAAAAACTCTATGAGGACCTCGACACAAGAAACACTCAATTTTACTCTTCCCCTTTCCATTGGGTGTGTTGAACCCTCGAGACGACGAAGCTTCCTGTGAGGTTGATGAATTAGGGTCGGCTCCCCCACTCTTGGGTTTGCCATTCTTGAAAGACTTTCCACCGTTTCCCTCTCCGCCAAACCGTTTGGACGAAGTGGTCTCATCACCAGCGTAGTCTGTCAAGCGTTCTGCAGCCGCTTGTGCAGTTGACAAGTCTTGAACCCTTTGTCTATGAAGTTCAGTCCTTGCCCACGGTTTCATCCCCTCTAGAAAATAGAACAACTTGTCCTTCTCCGACATATCCCGAATATCCAACATTAAAGCAGAAAATTGTTTCACATAGTCACTGATTGACCCCGTATGCTTGAGATCTCTCAGTTTTCTCCTTGCATTATACTCAACGTTCTCAGGAAAGAATTGGGCCTTGAGCTCTCTCCTCAAGTCTGCCCAACTATCAATCACACAACTTCCATTTTCAATTTCTCTGTACTTGGTACGCCACCACAGTTTGGCATCACCAACCAAGTACATGGTCGCAGTATCCACCTTTGCTTGTTCTGAGGCCATCCTCACAACGCGAAAGTACTGCTCCACATTAAACAAGAAGTTCTCTAACTCCTTGGCATCTCGGGCACCCCCATACGTCCTGGGTTCTGGCACCTTGGTCTTGCTAACTCCCGGAGTGTTGGAGTTCCCCATAGCAAGAACCATCAGATTCACCTTTGCATCCAGATCAGCCATCCGAGCCTGCAAAGTTTCCACAGTGTGGTGAAAGTCCTCTGACATTTCACTTGTCAAACTTGCTTGATGTTGCTGTGATCCCATCACCTCATCAACAAGTCCCCTCAGTTGGGCCATCTCGTTGGCCATATTGTTGGTTGTCTCTTCAACCTGTGCTTCCAGTGCACCAAGTCTCTCAGCAGTGTTTGGTGCCATGGTCAACTACCAAAGCTTCCCAAATCCAATAACGAAGGCAATCGAATTCACGTAGCAACTCAACCTTGGGCTCTCACCAAGTGTCACCGACTTGGCTCTGATACCAAATGTCACGGTCCGCCTTTTTCACACCGTTGTGAAGGGCCGTGCAGCGCTAGCTAAAGCACTCTTGCTTAACTAGCCAGCCTTTTGTTTACCAACATTCATCCACGGAACACTTTCATTAACATTCAATCAGATAGCAGCGGAAATTATAATCAATTCATGAAAGTCGTGGCAACCAAGCAGTAAATATTGAAGCAAACGTAATTCATTAACAAATCCTCCGTTGACATGTTGTACTTAGCGAGGGAGGCAAGTAGGCTAAGCACGTTGACAATTGCTAGTGAGTTTTAAAATGATTGATGAACACTCACCCTCCCCTAAAGAGCTTTCTAGGCCATTCTCACTCTAACACTAGGAAACATCAAAGTGACCGAGGAGTCATACTGCCTTATTTGGCTTACAATGAAAGAAATACTAGAAAATAACCCTACACTAGTATTTACATGATGGAAACCCATCCCAAACACACGAGATAAGCGGTCATAGGTAAGCATAATGCCCTGAACAAGCTTAGCCCGTGACACAGGGTCTAGCATTGAGGAGATTAATAATCTGAAGAAGCAATTGTCAAAATAGTTTGCAATGAAGGATTTGGGAGCTGCAAAGCAAATCCTTGGAATGAGAATCATTAGAGACAAGGCTAATGGTACATTGAAACTTTCACAGTCAGAATATGTGAAGAAAATTCTCAGCAGGTTCAACATGAATGAATTTAAACCAGTGAACACACCTTTGGGTAGTCATTTCAAACTAAGCAAGGAACAGTCGCCAAAGACAGAAGAAGAAAGGGACCATATGAGCAAGGTGCCCTATGCCTCGGTTATTAGCAGCTTGATGTATGCTATGGTGTGTACAAGGCCAGACATTGCACATGCAGTGGGAGTTGTGAGCAGATTCATGAGTAGGCCAAGAAAACAGTATTAGGAGGCAGTCAAGTGGATTCTGAGATATCTGAGGGGTTCATAAGATACAAGTCTTTGCTTCATAGGTGCAAGTTTGAAACTGCAGGGTTATGTAGAGGCTAATTTTACTAGTGATAATGATAGTAAAAAGAGTACTACTGGGTTTGTATTTACTCAAGGTGGTACAGCAATATCTTGAGCTTCAAATCTGCAAAAGATGGTTACTTTATCTACTGTAGAAGCTGAGTATGTTTCAGAAACTGAAGCTGGAAAGGAGATGATTTGGCTACATGGTTTCTTAGACAAATTAGGTAAGCAGAAGATAGACATTCTACACAGTGATAGTTAGAGTGCAATTTTTCTTGCCGAAAATTCGGCTTTTCATTCAAAGTCGAAACATATACAGAAAAAATATCACTTTATATGTTACCTTACTGAAGATAAGCTGGTAATACTTGAGAAGATTGTAGATCTAAGAACCTAGCAGACATGTTGACTAAGGGTGTCACTATTGAGAAGCTGAAGTTGTGTGTAACTTCAGTTGGTCTTCTAGCTTGAGGATAGGAGGATGAGTTGCAGGGATGAGGTACTGTTCATTTAGAGGATTGCAGTTGATATTGGTGATTGAACTAGTCTCCAAGTGGGAGATTGGGTTTTTGTGGAACCTAGTTGCTTTCAATCTGGATGATGACCCGAATTTTCTTTAATAAGAGATTTCTATCCTAAGGCTTAGTCCATGAGTGCTGTGAATTGGGCCGAAAATTTTTTGGACTCGTTTTGTAGCCCATTCGGAACCCTGTGCGCAGCATATAAAATTATTATTTTTGAGTGATTAGGGTAAGTGGTCACACTTTATGAGAGAGCGAGAAAAAGAGAGAGAGAGAGAGAGAGAGAGAGAGAGAGAGAGAGAGAGAGAGAGAGAGTATTGTATCGCCGCACTCTTTGTATTTTTCTTCCTGATAATAATGAAATCCTTGCAACTCCATGGACGTAGGCAAAATTGCCAAAACCACGTAAATACTGTCTTGTGCGTGTGATTGATTTTTCTTTGGCGTGTATTCTTTCTTTATTTTGCTTCTCATAGGTTTCGGGAATTTGTTATTAATTCCCAACACGCTTCCATTGTGCACTCTAATTATTGTCATACTCCTCATGGTATCTGAAAAATGTTAAATATGGATAGGGTGAGACACCTCTCAGTAAGGATGAAATAAATTATTATCAGTGTGTGTCAAATGAATTTTTGTGTATCACATATAAATAACCTGCTATACTATGGTTCATGTTTACATAATAAAGTGTTTTCGGGTGATCTAGATAGGCATGCAGAGCGAGCTTCAAGATAGAGAGGACTTTAGTACTGTCCTAGTTGCAGGGTAAGTTTTTAAGTTGAGAGTTGTATTTTTGGGTATGCCTCTAGGACATTGGGTTTCTTTTGGGAGATGTATATGTATATTCTGGGAAATACTGAAACTTTGGTATTGTAAATAAGGTTAAAGTGTTTTTATGTTTTTAGCTGCATAGATAGTATGTATTATAACAGGTATCTTCGGTACCACTTTAGGTCCAAGACGTTATAGAAGGTATTATTATAGGTATCAAAGTAATATTATATTGTTGTAGGAGATATGTATATATAATGGTAATAATTTTGGGGTTGTTACACAGGGTCTTAATTTTGAAAAAGGGCTCCATTCAGGACTCAAAGTCAACTCTTATTACGTTGGGTCCTCTTGGGGTCGCCTTGTTGAAATTGGGGTGTCTACAACAATATAATATTCCATATATTGATTAACAATTCAATTCTTTGAAAACTTACTCTTTAATAGAGCATTTTATACTCAGATGTCATTTAATAAAATTAAGTTCTAAAGTCTGAATCAACTTTTGAATACATAAATCGAATTTAGAATTTGATTGAACCACTAATACTTAAAATTTAAGTTATTTGGTAAACATCTAAATACTCTATCTTCTTTGAGGACTGAAAATTTAAAAAATAAAATAAAATACAATATCTAATAAAAAATTATCAAAATCAAATACATTGAAATTACATATCAAATATATTTACATTAACAAGAAGAAGCATTAAAAATAAAAGCATCACAACTTCTCCCAATTTAAAAATAGAGATCAATTGCAAAAGGAAAAAAATGTTACAATTAAAAAAAAAATTACAATTCCATTTCTATTCAAATTTGAAAATAAAGATCAGTTGCAAAATAATTAATATATTTACACCACAAAAATACAAATATAAACCCATGGATTCATAATAGCTAGGTTCCGAATGGCGAGGCTCAGCTACACCCTCACGGAGGAGGATGGCACGATGGCAGGAGAGAGGGAGGGGCTGGTGCCGGCCTCTAGCTGCTGCCGACGTCTTGTGTGGGTTGGCTGCCACCAGTGTGGTGGCGCTGGGTATGGTGGCTGCTGGTGGGGTGGTGGGATTGGTGGGCGCTGGGTTTGGTGGCTGTCGGCGTGCGGTGGCGTTGTTGGGCACTGTTGCGGTTGTTGTGGAAAGAGCTTCAGAAATTAAAAATATAAAATATAAAAATATGTTTATATGGCAATTTTAATATATTGATAAATTTTGATTTGATTTAGTCTATAGCAGACTCAGTCTATACAATTTTTTTTTCCCTTCTGTTGCCATCTTTGCAGCACTGACACTTGCAACCTTTTGTTTCAAATTGTTTTTTTTTTTTTGTTCCCTCTTATTTTTTGTCAACTTTTGAATAAATGCTTTTTTATTTGATTGTGTTTCCTTTTTCTTTTTATATATATTTTTATATTTTTTATGATGTCGGGTATCCTGGGCTTACATACCAGACTAATCCGACGCCTATGCCAGTCGCACTCACAGCCAACACATAAGAGGTAGATCTGGATGTTGGGTTCTTGGGGGCCAGCTGCATGGCAGCTTTCCCAAACCCATTTTTTATAGTTAAATATTAATATTAGTTACTAGCATAATAATATTATTACTACTTTTATGTTAAACTTTGAATAAATATAAATAAAAGTATTTCTAACAAAATAAGGTAAAAAATTATAGAAAATTCAGAAATAATAAAAAATTGAAATTTATATTTTAATAATTTTCATAAAATATTATTTTTATATTATACAACTAATTAAAAATGAAAAAAAAAACGTTAAAATCTTCAAAAAATCATAGAAAATAAAAAAAAAGGTGGATAAAAATATTTTATATATATATAGAAAAAAATTTATAAAATCCCAAAGTCCAAAAACCATGAAAATCATAACAATTAAAATCCAAAAAATAAAAAACTTCATATAAATCCCAACACATTAGTGAAAAATCCCAAAAAATATAAAAAACAAATACAAAACAAATCTAGAAAAATCATTTGACTCTCAAGGACCCTTTTCCACTTAATTTATGCTTTATTGTTCAATGCTTGTATGTTTTGGAGTAATATTTTGCGTGGTAGCTTGTATGTCTCTTTCATTTTGCATGTGCATGGGCATGTGGGTGCGTATGTATCCTATGATGGAGAAGCAGGCTAACCGGGGTTATAAAGTTCTCATTTAAAACCTAAGGGGCGATAAATTATCAATAATTAATCTGAAGATGGTAATTTGAAGAGGGACAATTGTGTTTCTTCAAATTGCCTAGGTAAGATGAAGTTTTATCCTTGAACAGAATTTCAAATGGGATCTAAATGGATTCAACATTTAAAGGTTGGTAATAATAATCAAAAATTGATTGCGTGTCATTTGGTTCAATTTGAAACAATTAGAGGTTAATTTCGTATCGTTTGAAAAAATGGGTGTATGGGGAAGATGCTCAACCTTCTCCTCGCATAACCGCACTCCCAAACCTAGCTTTGGTGACGCAGATCATGACTATTAGTTTTATTGAACTTAGACATAGCTTATAAACTAATGAATGTATAGTAATTAATTAGGTGTTCTAACCTCAACTAGGACAAAGTAGGTCAGTGACGACTTTGTGGAGATATTTACCCATTATCTCACCTTTATTCTATCTCATCAAGCTTGTCACTCATCAGTCAATGCAACTCGAAGGTTCACCCCCTTCAGGAGGCGGTCCTCTAGGATGTCGTGACATCTTGGTGACTCCACTGGTGACTCGAGAGAGTTGAGCTAGTAATTAACCTCTGATTATTTTGAATAAAACCATTTGACATTGAATTTCTTCTTTAACTATTTGTGCATATGTGACTACATGCTATTGTGTGCATGTGATTGAATGCTATTTGTGTGCATGTGATTGCATAACATGATATTAGTTGGTTCACACTTGATCATTATTTGATTGCAGAGACTTGTATGATAAATAGATCACTTTCACTTGTACATGATTATACATTGGTAGGTCATTTGGATTTTTATATTTTCTCAATGATCATTCTCTTGCATGAAATAATAACTTGTGCTGCTATTATTCTTTATATAGGATTTAGGGGGTGTTTTAAATCTTTTGAGCACACACTTACATATGCTCTAACCCGGGCTTCACCATTTAGGTAGATAAGGGTTGTAGTAATGTTAGCTCTCATGAGGCACGAGCCTCTACATGGGTACGCAAAACAACTCACTCAATGTGTATCCTTGAGGGTTGGAGTGTTTATTCATCTCTTAGGGCTGTAGCAAAAGCATTTTGAGAACCTTCGGCCTTAAAGCATTTAGAATTCAAACTAACACTTTTGAGTCTTAGTTTTACTTTAGTGTAGAGCCTTAAGTCTTACCCAGTTCAGGACCACCTACCGAATAAGGGGAAAAGAGCCTCCATCTTTCCCCACATTTTCTATTGTTTCATTGATTTTGCATTTTGTCTGTCTTTAGAAGCTTCTTTATTTTTCTTTGTTGCTTAGAATTAGGAGCTTTTTTCCGTTGGATAGGACATCATGTTCACTACTACGTTTCATATCTGCTCTTAGAATAAAATTTGAGTTAAGCTTTTCATACATGTTTCTTTGCATACTACCTATTAGGTCGTGAAGGTAATCATTTCCCCTTTGTTTCTATTGATTCCATATAAAGAACCAATATTGACCTCCAAAGTCTTCTCTTTTGTCTCAGATTAACCCCTTCGTTAATGCATCCATTCACTCCACTCAAGTCAATTTCTCATATGCATATGTTTGATTGAGTTCCCTACTAGCTCAGTGTCCACTAGTTTGGTCGAACTCCCTTCTAGCTTGCTATGCATCCATTCATTCCATATGGTGGCAGTCTCATTACTGAACCACTTTTTATATGATCGATCTCCCATTTGTTGCATATGTGAGAGTGATTTTTTCATAACTTACTTTTCATGCCATCTACTACCTAGTAGGTGAGCCTCAATGTAACACACTTCCTTTAACTCACCATTGACTTTTCTAGCAAAAGTTCATCCATCCATTCACATTACTCTATCTCTATACAAGATTCTCCCTTTGAATTCTTATCTGATCATTCTTTGGGTGAACCCTCATTCAATCTCTCAATGCATGAGCAATTAGTACATTTGACCATCATGTGAGCATCCTCTATTTTCTCTTATCAACTTCTTTAGAGTGCAAGCATCCATTCACTAAAACATCCGAATTTTGTTCACTGCATAAGTGACTCCAAGAATCTCCATTAAAATCCTCTCAACATTATTCTCTCACTCAAGATCATCGGGCATGCATCATTCTAGATTAAAGGCAAGCATGCCATGTTCATTCATCCATTTATCTTGCATAAAGACATTAATTCATCCACCCAGTCACTCAAGCGAAACATAGGCAATATTACGCATGCAATAGAGGTATGAGTGTTTGCTTCCTTGAGAGAGCTACAAAACATTAACTTAAGTTTCACCTATTTTGGAGCAATGGAGTGGTCAAGCACGCATGGAAAACAACTAATTTTAAGCAATTCAACTTTATCACAACCTACTAGGAAGCTGCATTTACGAGAATTTGTTAGTCACACTTAAGGGTTAATCTTTGGTTGTCTTTGTCAAAACCAAGTTTGGGTCACTCAATCCTTGACCCAAAGAAAAAAAACTAGGAGAAATTGATCAGGCCTTCAATAGTATTAGGATTAAGAGTAGTAGAAAAGGTCAAGCAAGCCCAAAATCTAGTCTTAATTGTCCTTGAGACCCTCTTGTTACTTTGAAGGAACCACTAATGGAAGCATGGCTTTTCAAGGTGTCTAATCAATTGCATAAAAAGAATATTTTCTATGCATTGTGTGTTTCACAGGCTTTTCCTGAATTTCGTATAGAAAAATTTGAGAAGGAAATTTTTTGAGTCAATTGCATGTTTTGCATTCAAGCACCTCCGAGTTTTCACAAATAAAATTAAAAAAGAGAAAATTGATTTTCTTCATTTCATCAAGATAATGAAATAAAAATGGTTTTCAAAATTTGACTTCCAAAATAACTTTGAGTAACCAAAAAGCATTCACAAGATTAGTTATTTGAGAATCCTTGATTCTTGAGTATCTAAAGACTGCATCATTTCCCCATCTTTGTTAAGTCACTTTTACATGTCAAATGCCAAAGGAAAACAAACTTCTATTTTTTTCAAGTTCAAAAGGCTTGCTCCTCCAAAGATTGAAATTGACACAAAGATATACACTAAGGGTGCAAAAAAAGCTTAAAAGCCTTCATTTCATCTAAAGTCATTTCATCCTTTCTCCCTATCTTTATCTATCATTTCCCTAGAAAAGAAAATGATTGAAAATAAGGAGTTACTAACCCTAGTCAAATTGCCATAAGACCATCCATCAACCCACATATATGTTTTTTACACCATTTCAAGCCCTAGACTTTCTCTTGGCAAACAAGTGAGTGGCACTAATCCACTAGTGAAGGAAGACCCAAGTTTTGGAATCATCATCATAAGGTTGAAATGATTCAAGCTTCCCTTATTCAACGATCAATCTCAGCAAGCATTAGAAGATGTCACCACATCAGCACGAAAGTTCTTGGTATAACCATCACCAAGGTAAAAGTGTTTGAAATGAAGAATGACCATCTTTCTCCTGCCATTTTCAAATCACAAACTCCCTTATTACCCTTGTTGAACCTAGAAAGGATCACAAACCCCTACATTGGGGCAGCTTTATTTTTGGGTCCACAAACAAGCTTCACTGATCATGTCTAAGGTAAGTCTCCCCAAAAAAATGCATTACCTTAGAATGAAGATCTTATACTTAGTCTTGAAAATTCAATTTGGAACCATTTTGTCCTAATGAGTTGTGAAAGTCAAAATCCTTTTCAAGCAAAATTGAAACGATAATATGACTAGGGTTGAAAGTAGATGGTAGGTGACCATCATTTGATCGATCTGCTTCCTTTATATAGCCTATGCACAAATAGAGATATCCTTTGCTAGCCCTTTGAGCTTTAAATTCAAATCTAATTTCTTTTCTTAAGTCAGTTATCCAAATTTACCTGGGTTGATAATTCATTTAAGGTAAAGATAAATGTCAAAATGAAGGTAGGCCATTTTTCAACTAACCAAAGAAGGAAAAGCATAATATATCCCTTGCCATCCCTCTTGAGATTGCAAATAATCATTTTTTTGAAAAACCTTTCAGAGGATCACCCCCCCCCCCCCAAAAAACACTGGGCAGTTGTGTGGAAGAAAAAGAAGTTCCCAAAATCAAAAGAAAATCGGGCCAAAAATAAGGCAAAAAAAACAAAAACAAGAGAAAGAACGAAAAAAAGGAAAGGAAAAGAGTCGTGATTATACCTCAAGTAGGTGATCCTCAACAAATTTTAAACCCTTAAAGCTTGTTTTGAGCCTCTCAAATCCTTTTTTTTATTTAACTTGTACTCTAACCTACATTACGGTTTGAATGAAAGTCCTAACCAGATTGGCCTATTCGCCTTTACCTTAGGTGAATTGTTCAAGGTGCATTAGTAACTTGCTTCAAGTTGGCACGTTCAGTCAAATTATCTATGATACTAGTGGCAGGGGCAATTTTTGGGTTTTTGAGCTTATTTTACTTTTATTTTTGCAACCCTAACCTTCAACCTATGTTTTATCCTAAATTTTAAGACCAGCTCAAGGTCTTGACTCCGATAATGGTATTTGGTAAGGATGCTCACTTGAGAATGACAACAAATTGGGATAAAACACTACATAAATTCTAATGCTCATCGGTATTTCAAAGACATAAAGATTAATGAGCATGTTTATGTGCATAGAGAAAACCTGTAAGGGCAGCTTGCATGTAACGTAAACCCATGGTGAAAACCAGAGATGGCACCATAAGGGGTACATGGGCCATGAAAGAGAAAGAATTTCCATTTTTAATTAATTTTTATCCTCCCTTTTTTAAGAAACTTTTTCTTGTTTTATTACCCAAAATCAAGTGTCAACACTCTTTACTTTTTCTTCTTTTCTTTCTTTTCTTTTTTCCTTTTGTTCTACTCCTTTTTGTTGCTTTCTTGTAGCACCTTTTGGCCCTTTTCACTGTGGCCCTTTATTTTGCATTTTTCTTTTTGTACCCCACCTTCCCTCTGTCTCTTACTCACTGAAGATCCAATGTTAGCACACACTATTATTCACAATTCACTCCCAAACATATACAAACTTCATTAGATGACTCTATGGACTAACTTATACATGTATGAATAATTAAAAATATAAATCAAGCATGCATTAGTCTTAGGAATCTACTCAAAATACCAAATCCGACATGCCTCAACCTTGTGAAATCATGCAAAAGACTAACCTGAGCATGCATTAATCCTTTGAAATCATTTTAAAATACCCACTTAAAAATGCCTCATTCTTGTAAAATCATGCAAAATTCCAACACATGCATGCCTATATCTTATGAAACTACTCAAACACACATTAATCATATGAAACCATCCTAAAATATGACATTATATGCATTTTAAGGAGCCATTGAAGGTATGGTACCGCCTACACTTTAATTCCATGAAAATGCTTAAAGTAGAACATCAAGATCAAACCATTCATTAGTTCAACTAAAAAAAACAGAGAGGTGACACACTTAATCATTCTCTCATTCATAAATGAAGTAGGAACATATATGAACACTCTATTATGTAAGGATTTAAATCTAAAAGTGGGGGGGGGGGGGGATTAATGTAGAGACCCAAAAAATTTAAATAATAAGAAAAATAAAGAAAAAAGACTTTCGGTTTGGTGTAGACCAAATAAACCAGAATGTCGTTGATGAACACCACCACAAACTGATCCAAATACTGGTGGAAGACCTTGTTCATCAAATCCATAAACACTGCAGGAGCATTTTTCAATCCAAACGGCATAACTAGGAATTCATAATGGCTATACCGAGTCCTGAATGTGGTCTTTGGAACATCTTTTGCCCTGACCTTCACCTGATGATACCTGGATCGCAGATCGATCTTGGAAAAGACCTGTGTGCCTTGTAACTGGTTGAACAGATCATCAATTCGGGGTAACGGTTACTTATTCTTCATTGTCACTTTATTAATTTCCCTATAGTCGATACACATCCTTATCGACCCATCCTTCTTATTTACGAACGACATTGGTGCTCCCTAGGGTGATACACTCGGTCTAATAAACCCTTTATCAAGAAGTTCCTACAGCTGCTCCTTTAACTTCTTTAGTTCAGCTGGAGTCATTCTGTATGGAGCCTTATAAATGGGTGCTATCCCTGGATTTAATTCAATGGCAAACTCCACCTCGCGATCAGGAAGCAATCCTGGTAAGTCCTCAAGAAAAAAGCCCAAGAACTCCCTTATCATTGGGATATCCTCCAGCTTAAGTCCCTCCTTTGGTGCTTCTTTTACCAATGCAAGATACCCCTAGCCACCCTCCAGAAGCAACCTCTCTGCCTGAATTACTAAAAGGATTTATGGTGCAAAGTGTACACACGACCCGACGAATTTAAACTCCTACTCCCTTGGAGGTCTGAATACTACCTCCTTCCTGTGGTAGTCAATGCTCATGCAACTAGATGCTAACCAATCCATTCCCAAAATAACGCTGAACCCATGCATGTCAAAAAGCAATTATGCTAGCAGACAGCATTCTCCCCTGAATCTCTACTAGGTAGTCTCTGATCACGTTAATACACACCATAACTGACCCTACCGGCATGACCACACCTAACTCGACATCTAACAACTGAGTCTCTACCCCACATAATTTAACCAATCCCCGAGATACGAAAGAGTGTGTCACACCTGAATCAAATAACACTATAGCACTATTTGACAAAATGGAAATAGTACTTGTCATCACATCATCGGCGTTCTCCATATCTCCCGGCGTAAGCGAGTACACTCACGCCTAGGTGGTGTCCCTCTGGTGAGCACCTCGGGGTGCCTGGTTACCTCCTCGATACTGATGTTGGTCACAGTTTGGGCAAGAAGAAATGCACTTTGTAAATTTAGAAATCTCCATGAAGCTTTAACCTTAAGCTTTCACATATATAATATTACTATATACATATATTCCATTACATATATATATATATATATATATATACACACACACACACACACACACAAAAATATAATATTATTTATTTATTTAATTCAATTTAATTATATTTAATTAATTAATTAATTAATTATTTTAATTTAATTTAATTTTTTTCCCAGATTACTACACTTGTTTAGTGATTTAGGGTTCATACAATGTGTAAATTGACCCTATTTTTCATCTTTATGTTTACGAGAAATATAAAAACAAAAGTTTTTCTCTTATTCACTGCAATGAAGGCACAAGTTAAAATAAGAGGAAGAAGCAATGGAGGATGGGGAATTGCATGAAAAATGAAATGACCCATTTTCCAATACTTGTGTTTTATATGAAAGGGCCCTTGTTGAACCAAAAATAGGATTTTGCATTAGGTGATAAGTGTTCCTTCATTAAAAGGAAAAAAAAAAAATTAATTTTGGATAAAAAAGAAAAGGAAGAGTAAGACTAAACCAAGTGGCACTATGAGATAATGCCAAAATAAAATATTTTTCAATTTTAAAAGGGGTGGTTAGAGAGAGAAAGAGAGGATAATTTGACCGAAAGGGAGCAAATAAGCAAACAAAGAGACAAGGATATGAAAAAATTATACACGAAATCTATCTCTCCATGTTGTTCATGTGTCTGTTTTTTGGATGTAAAACATCTGGCAAGTAGGTCCCACTTCTTACACATTCAATGTTAATAAATATGGAAACCACTGCCACATATTTCACATTCAAAAAGAGGCATTCAGACATGTAGAGGGATAGATTCATGTATAATCTCAACAAGGATAGAGGTCGGGTTTCAATAGGAAAGGGGAGGGTATTTTGGTCATTCATACAAATTTTTCTACAACAATGATGTACTAATTTGTCTCGATTCGCCCAAACAATTAGGTATAATACAAAATACACATGAACTCATGCATGCATACACACTTTGGATTGCCTTGTATAAGTTATACTAAGTTACATTTGCTTTGCAGAAAATTTATTTATGAATAAGTTGGTTATAATAAAAGAATTTAATAATTTGTGAAAAAAAATTATTAATTATTATCCATGAAGCAAATAAAAGTATACAATAATTTATGAATCTATGACAAGAAATAGGTCAAGAATAACTATACTAGAATTTCACCATGAGAATATCTACTCTTTTTCTATTCCACATTATAAGGGGCAAATTTCTAAACTATTCTATTCCGCATTATAAGTGTCATATTTCTAAACTATCACATTCCTATGCAATCTCCATTACTTCATCATTATGCTCTATCTTATTTTCAAAAATAGCTATTTTGTAAATTAAACATAACCTAAGGGAATGTATGTTCAACAGAAGAAAATAATTTTAAGTTTTTAGTTTATTTTCCAATATATATATACATATATATATATATATATATATATATATAGGAAACTAAAATGACAAGAAAAAGGTGTTTTAAAATTTTTATATATAAAACACTGAAAAAAATTTTAAAAAAGGAAGATAACATCTTCAATTAATTAAAAATTAAAAATTAAAAATTATTTTTTACAATTAGTCATGAATATCCTTACATTGTATTTACGAGTATGAATTTTTGGACAATAAGCTTATATTTAGTTAGATTTGAATAAATTTTAATATAATTTATATTATATTTTATTTAAATTTATATAATTTTAAAATTTAAAGCCTTTCCCAAGTATAGGATTGATTTCTCTATTAAGAGTTTTGTCTTTTAATTTTATAAAACAAGAATATATATATCCCTGGGGCGCCGCTTGATGATAATCCTCCCGGGTTCGATTCTCGCCCTTGGATTCCTGATTTACCAACCTGTGGTGATGTGGGGCCGGATCCACAGGCGAGGGACTAGTCGGTGTACCCTGAGATGCCGCCACGGAGCGTAAAACGCACGTGGAAAGTGTCGGGGATCAATGCCCGGACACCCGACGTAATAAAAAAAAAGAAAAAAGAATATATATATCCCTAGGGCTAAGCTCAGGTGGTGAGAGCAACTGACGGGGCGCCGCTTGACGATAATCCTCCCGAGTTCAATTCTCGCCCTTGGGTTCCTGATTTACCAACCTGTGGTGATGTGGGACCGGATCCATATGCAAGGGACTAGTCGGTGCACCCTGAGACGCCGCCACGAAGCGTAAAACGCATGTGGAAAGTGTCGGGGATCAATGCCCGGACACCCAACGTAATAAAAAAAAAAAAACAGAAAAAAGAATATATATATATATATATATATATAGTAGTACAACTATGAGCTATGGGAGGATGTGTAAGCTTTGTCCAATTTGAAAAGAATTGAAGTAACATAAAGTGTTGACGCTTTGTAGAAGCGTGCGTCTTAGGGTGTTCGATTAAAGCACAAGGCGTGGAGAAGATTGAAGGCGAAGGTGGACGGCATCATGATTAACCTTACAAAGTGCTTTACCAACCTACTTAAAGCTAATTAACTCACTCAACTACTTTTATTTAAATAATATATATATTAACTAATGTAAAAATCTTATATTATTACATTTATTATGAAATAAATGAGAATATATATTTTTATGATGCTATTTTAGAATAATTAATTTTTATTTATTTTGTGTTGCGATTTAATAAAAAAATTTATAGCTCCTGAAATTCTTTTAATATAATCAAGGAGCTATTCTTGACAATTTAAATGTATTATTGAAACTTCACATTTCCTACTTTAATATATCAATTGATAATTTTACTAAACTTTTTATTTTTGTTTCTTGATTTTCACTTTATAAGTAGAAGGGAAAATGATAGATTCATCATTTCGGTATGTATGAAAAATAAAGTATAAATTATGTTTTTTCTTTTTTGGAATGCTCATATAATGCTTGGAGGTAAGAGACATTAGCCTCCCTTAGATTTTTTTTTTCTTTTTTTTATTACATAGGAACTTCGGCCACCAACAAGTCATTCGGATCCGCTGGTATGACACCAAACCTACGGATTAGTGTCCTCCCCCCAAGTCTTACTGATCAGGTAAAATTCGAAATGCGAACACGACTTCCGTGCATCAGTTGGACGTTCGACCAACCCGATCCTCGAGACACATCTCCATTACTATCCACGGTCCCCGCTAACTCACAGAAATCCCTTAGATTTCTTTGTTCTTAAATAATATTGAAGAAAATAAAAATAAAAATAAAGAATTTTACCTTTTCATATATAAAAAGAAAATAGTAAATATACCAAATCAATAAACAAAAATATGGTTTTACATGTCATTAGATTTTTTTTTCATATTCGATATCGAGTGAAAATACAATAAAAAATAAATTTGCTTCTTATTTTTCTTTTTCTTTCCTTAACCAAATAATTCCTTAAAGTGTCGCAAAAAATACAAACTTTCCTTAAAGTTTCTAAATTTTCAAAACTGTTCAAAGATTTAGTAAAAATTGAGATTTAAATTTTAAAAATCATACAGACTTCAATCGCGATTTAGCAAAGTGATACAAACTTTTTTTATATTTGTAAAAAAATAAGTTTAGATGAAAAGAAAAATACCCTTAAAAAAAAAAACAAGTGTATCAAAATTTTGAAACTTAAATAAAAATTTGTATCTTTTACTGAATACTAATTTTTAAAACTTCAACAAAAATTTTCTTTTATAAAGTGAGTTTGTGAAACTTCAAAAAAAAATTAAAAGGAATCTAATGTAGGTCTTTTTCCAAATATATATATATATATATATATGTATATGTGTGTCTGTGTAAACAAAATATGACTCAAAAGTATAAGCCTATTTCATTCTTACACTCGTCCATTGTTACAAACTTACAAGTACTATTCTATATATATATATATATATATATGAGGAAAGTAATAATTGCCCTAATTATTATCATGTCAAAATTGGTTTTTTCTGAATTAAAATAAGGGGGGAGAGAGAGAGAGAGAGAGATGAAAATTGGATGCTTGTTGGGGAGGAGTGTAGGGTCCCGAGTGGCATTAATTACAGCCCTCTTTGGTGTCTACCTCATTTATTACCCTTTGAAACGCCTAACATGATGTGACCAAAGCAGCACATAAAGTTTGCAGTCAACATAGTTGTCTTCTTTTTATTTTTATTTTTTATTTTTTTTATTTTACATGGAAACTCCTCTCATTGACACCCTCCACGAGACCCATGGGTCAACGACCTTCTCCCATATGTGTCTCCCTCTAAATTCGGATGCAGTTACGGTTTTTATTAGCTGGTTAGACATTCGATCAACTCGTTTCTTAGGCAACATCTTGAGTTACCTATCACAGTCAACTGCTAGCTTATTGGGTTAATCCAGTTGCCAACCACACTCAATTGCTGACTTACCGAGTACATCTATCAAAAATTGAACCCCCAATGCTTCTATTTGAATGCCCGCTTTTTTCCACCTCGCAATTTTATCATTCTGGTCCATATGCTTAATTATTGCCTAACTAAATTAACAAATTAAATTGAATAAAACAAAAAGGGAAATTAGGTGATAAAAATAAATATTATAATTTTAGAAAATGAAAAAGAAAAAAATGATAATCGTTTAATCATTTTTAATTTCTAAATATATATAATTTTAAAAATATTACTATCGAAAATATTTTAAAATTAGATCTAAGAATCGTTTAGTTCTCCTTAGAAAAAAATATTTCAAGAAAATGAGAATGAGAATATTTTTATTTAATCCATATTGTAAGATTTTTAGAAATATATACAGGAATTTAATGTCAATATTTGGCTGAACAAAAGAATTTTAATAGGAATTTTTAGAAGATAGTAATTATACCCTTAATATGTATGTAATGAATACATGAAGAATTGAATTTTTTTCACTACAAAAACCTACTAAGAATATGTACTTAGTGAAATATAAAATTTTCAAAAATAATAAATTTAAAGTATTTTAACACTTAATAATTGATTAATCGTAGCAATTAAGGAAATATAGTACCTAAATATTAGCTGTTATATTAATTTTTTATAAAATAATAATATATTTATATTGAATAAATTAAAAATATCTATTAAAATGTCAATTAGCATAAATATTAAAATTTTGATTAATATTTTAAATATTCTTTAACTAAAAAATATTTAAATTATTTTTGTTACTATTTTTAATTAACATTTTAATATTTATAATTCAAAAATTAACTAAAATTTATTTTTAATTAATATTTTTAATTCTCATTTTAACAATTTCTAATTAAAATTTTAATTATTTCCTAATTAATAATTAATTAATTTTTTAATTAAAATTTTATATATATTTTAATTAAAATAGTTAATATTTATGTTAACCTACAATTTTCACATTTACTTTATCAGTAATTTATTATTTTAAACCAACAATATAGCATAATTATATTATATAGTAGGGACATTATTGTCTAAAAGTTAAAATAGTAATGACAATTTGATTCAAACAGTAGGATAATCGAAGTGTTTAGTTAGGTTTTAGTTCAGAAAATATTTGAATCGATTCAGTAAACAAAGGTTCGATTTGGATATCCTGCTCTCAAAAATCTTTGTGAGCCTATCCTAAAATTTTGACTTTGCTCAAGTTTGACTAAAAGTACGAACCTATTCTAAAATTTTAAAAATATCTTAACTATAGGTTTAATTTCAAGTGTCTTTTGCCTAAAATGAACAGTGGTTTAATTAACTTATTATTTTTCTAATATTGTCCTTATGGCTTGTGATTTGCCAACTACAAAGTCATTGCTTAGCGTCCAGCAGCAGAAATCTTGCGCTCCCATACTCGGCTACCCAAGCGCGTGGAGGTGACGCCACAATATTCAAACTTCTTATTATTATTATTATTATTATTATTATTATTATTAAGGGAGTTGCTTCCATATTTGAAAAAAAAAAAAAGAAACACAAATTCATTAGGTTTTAAAATTTTCATAAGCCTCTTTTAGGTTTTTACTAAATTAAGATTTTTGAAATTTTCGGTAAAATTTTAGTTTTTTTTTAATCAAATTTAAAGAAAGTTAAATTATTTTTTATCCTCATTTTAATTATTTTAATAACTCAAAATTTCAATCTAAATAAACTCTTTACACCTTCTTTTGAGATTTGACCGGTTGTGTAGCCAATTACTAACAAAATTGAGTTCGAGTATTAGATCCTCCAAGAAGACCTCACATCAAGTCTTATTGACTAGTGATTTCGTTTTGATTTTGATTGTTTTTATGTTTTTATCTTCTTTGTTAGTTATGTTTTAATTTTATTTGTCCTAATTTGGTTGGTTTGTTTTAACTTGTAATCACGGTATTCTTCCGCCAAAAGTGAGGGTATATTAATAAATAAATGGAGGTGTCGCCATCTTTTAGTAAAAAAAAAAAAAAAAAGTGATTTTATCGGAAGGGAGGTTATGACGGAAAGACCGCGTTGATCCTCCCTGAAGATCTAATTTTCTCTCAGTGATTACGAAGGAACTTATTAATTTTATCGTTATCGATCAAGCTGAGAGAGGGGCGACAATAAGTATTTATTATTATAATCATACGTGACTTATTTAATAAAGATAGAGTCAATTATGTTTGTCATACACATTTATATGACACATTTACTCAAAATGATTAAACAATCAATGATAAATGTTATAATACTTATTTATCTATTTACTTAATCACTTAAATTATAAAATATTTTGAATTTTTTTTTATTAATTAACTTTATTCAAAGTAGGATGAACTTATACAAATTGAATTAGGGGGTATCCCTAAAAATATATTAATTACATGTACACTAATCCTTCCCTCCTTTCTCACTTTGAGCTGTGACTAGTCAAAAGTTTTAATAATAAGGAAATGAGAATTTTTTCTTATGGTATTGTTTTTAAAAGCATACTCGGTTTTGGGGCTCGTGGTGTAAGTGTTTCTTTATAAATACAAGTTTGAGATTTACACTGAACGTTAAAATTTATTTGCATAAAATACAATATAAATAGATCAAATTTAATTTAAATATAAATACATTTAACTTAGGACTTAAAATTCATACTCTAAACATAACCTAATTACTTAATTTGCAAGACTAATAACACTAAAATAGCAAATATAGAAAAAGTACTAACTATAATAAAACTATTTTTGATAATTCTAACTTTAGATAATTTTTAGTATTACAAAATTTTAAAACTATCACTAATTAAAACCTCTATCACTAATCAAAGCGTGTGTAAGCAATTAAATAAATTAAATTTTATTACTATCAACATTAAATTTTGTGCGTGTTCTTTGATTTTCTCAAATTAATGACAGAGTAGAGGAGAAAGGTAAGTCCATATAATAGATTTTTAAAATTCACTACCTTTGAATTTTTGGAATATATACACACACATATATTCTCTAGTTCATTTATTGATATTAAATTTATAATTCCTTTTTGAACTACTTTTTATATTTCTAAAGATATATAGCTCATGAAGAAAATGAACTAAGCAAATAGGAATTGAAATTATATTGACGGCAAAATACATTCATTTTTTCAAAAAAAAAAAATGATACAAAGATAGGGACTTTCCCTAATGTTTCAAAAATTTCATTGATCTTACTTGAGATTTAAAAAATATCGCAGACTTATTATTAGGTTTAGCAAAAGGATACAAATCTTCCATCGAAAGACTTGTATTTTTACAAAATACAAGTGGAGATCTGTGTCTTTTTGGTAAAACTCAAGAGAGATCTTTAGAATTTTTGAAACCTAATATTAATTTATAATTTTAAAATTAAAAATTCTAACAGCTAATCAAAATCTTTTCTAGGGCTCCCAATTATTTAGTAATACTATCATTCAATTATGTTCTCATTACTTGATTTTCTCAAAGGCATATATATTCATTTGTCTATATTTGTGTGTGTGTGTGTGTAATATTAAATTTATGAGCTCTTTTTCTTTTCATCATTCGCTATATTATCAAAATTATAACTCAATTTCAAAATTATTACTCATGAAAAGAATGGAACAAAACAAATAAAGACTGAGGGTTATACCAAATCATTAATATATAGGAAAATAAATATAATTTTTTATTACTTTTTCAATTAGCTATTTTAAAATTGGCTCCCTTAGATTAGAAAATATTAACCAATTTTACCACTTGACCTAAATGATAAAACAACTCAAGCGATGACGATATAGTTGATGTAATTATATAAAGTTGGCTTCTTATTAAAAATAAATATACATTACCAAGTTAAAAGTTAATATTAATAATTTTTACGTAAATTTTGTTTATATATTGAAAAGTAATGATATTATGTGCATTGCATGAGTTGACTTTTAATAAATCGAACAAAATAGTCAAACCTAAACTCATTTTCAATTAACATCTTTAAAGCGCTATGTGTGCAGTTTCGGCGTAGTTCCGATGAGGTATTGCTCAGTTTGATCTCCACGATGACTCTAATATCAAATGTAACCGTCTTGATCTATTTCTAATAAAGTGTTGTCTGCTTCTTGGTTTTAAAATTTTATCTATATCACATAATTGAATCATAAATAATTCATATATATATATATATATATATATCCAAAATCCTCCTAAAATATGTGTAATGTGGAATTGTGAATGTTGTGAAATGTGCAACGATTATGATGAATATTACGGAAAAACAAAGAGAAAAGCAACAAAAACACATGGATTTAACGTCGTTCGACAATATGTCTACATTCACAGGAGCGAGTAGCGGCTGGATTTTACTATGTAAAAGTAATGTTACTTTAAATGTATTTATACTAACCCTATCCATACAGAAGTATTAAAAAAATTCCTTGAATACTCTCGTACCGTACTAATAAATCAATGAATATTATGGAACATGTAATAAATTAATATTAAGTTCAAAGGAAATTACTGAAAATGCCAAATATATAGTACTTCGAGGGCATCAGCCTGCTTTCTCTATACATGTATTGCACTCGACATGAGTCACATACTACAATAGTGAAACTATGCTTCTAAATGGTTTTAAATTCACTAGTAAATTGAGTTACCATTTTCATTTAGTCAATTTTTAAATTATTTTAAAATATGGAGATTTATTTATCACTTAATTTTTTTTAAAGAAAAATAAAAGTAGTCAAAAGTGGGCTGAAAATTCCGACAATATGAAAAAGAGTTGAATTCCATTTTAATTTTTTAAAGCTAGAAATTATGAATATAATTTATAGTTGACCCAGTCATCAAGTCGAAAGTGCTTTGGGTATTTATTTTTATTTTTAATTATTTGAGCATCCTATTGGGTTGGTAAGTTGGGCAAGGCATGACATATGATTATTTTTTTTACTATTTTTCACCACCAAAATTCAAACTCAAAGATTATATAAGAGTGTTAGGTCCTAAAAAAATGCTGACACTATTTTTCATTAAAAAAATATTTTTCATTCAACATAAATAAAATAATTATATTTAAATTAGCAATTATATTAAATTAATGGTTAGTCAAATCCTTGAATAAATATTTCCTGCAACTGTATCCTAACAAATAACCATTGGGTGGGCTTGCCAAGAAGATGTGAACTCAGCAGCCCATGGCTCATTCCGGGCCCATAAGCCACGGAGCGTGTTTCCCACGTACAGTCAAAGCGAGTGGAGAAAACAGTAGATCATTGACAAATATTATGGCGGTGCTCCCGAGAGAACACGCTACCTCTGCAATCGTGGACGTGGCGCGTGCGACTCAGTTCCCGAAATCTGACCTGCTCATCACCATTAGATCATAAGGGGCCCACTCCACTTCCAATCTGACGCTCCAAAATCACTCAACACTCTCTCTCCCTCTCCCTTTCCTTCTCCCTCTCCCTCTGTCTGTGTCTCTGTCTTGGTGAACTGAGGAGTCGCTTTGCTTAGTTTTCAGCAACCTTAGCTTCTCCCTGAACTCTCCCTCTTCTTTCTTCCTCTACTCCCGTCCACATCAATGGCGGAACCTTGCAAGCTTTAGCTATTAGCTTTCGGAGCTCCGAAGCTTTAAAGCAAGAGCATCTCTGTTCATCCTCAGATTCCCTTTAAACCAGCCCCTTTCCCAGGTACCTCTCTCTCTCTCTCTCTCTCTCTCTCTCTCTCTCTATGCTTAAAAGCTTCTTTTTGTTTATAAAAGTTGAAGAGTTGCGTATCAGGAAATTTCTCTGTTCCTTTTTTGCGAATCCTCTTTTTTAAATTTTGTCTTCTTTACCAAAGAAGAGAAGAAAATCTCGTGTCTTTGAATCTGTCATCGTTCAACACTTAATAGGGTACTGATTTGTTTATGGTTAGTTTGACCCTGAACTTTTCATCGCTTCCGACTTCTAGAAATGTTGATGATCTCAATAGTGCAACTAGTTCTAAGCATTCAAGTTTTCAATGTCTTCTTTTGAATGCTTTATTTGTTGTTTGAATTGTGAGATCAGTCTCTGTGCATTTGCAGGTTTCGTTGAGGATTTATGTTTTGACCAAGAACATTGAATTTGGGTTTATTTTATTTTATTTATTATGTTTGATTTTAGTTGTATCTGGCTTTCGCATTTGATTAGTTTGCAGTCGATTCTTTCAAATCTGAAGGCTTTCAAAGGATGAGTTTGGTGGCGCTATAATTGCGGCTGCGACTTCTTTTGGCTCTATATGCAAAGCCCAATTTGTTCCACTGCCCGAAAAGTCATAATTCAACTTCGCTTGTCTGCTAGATATCTAATGGTTGATTGCAACATTTTGTGCTTTTGATTGCACAACGATATTTTGGTTATTTCTAAATCATGTAATAACCCAGTTGCTCAGTTTGTATGATATTGAAGCTCTTGTGTCACACTTGATTTGAGATAATTGTTTGAGATTGAGATTTTTCTGAGAAGCTATAGCTACTTGAAACTGTAGGAGGAAATATCATGGAGAAAAATAAGGGAGAGGACT
Organism: Malania oleifera; assembly: GCF_029873635.1. Taxonomy (NCBI): domain Eukaryota; kingdom Viridiplantae; phylum Streptophyta; class Magnoliopsida; order Santalales; family Ximeniaceae; genus Malania; species Malania oleifera. The sequence continues at coordinate 15,020,015 of NC_080425.1, forward strand.
GGAGGGAGTTGGTGAGAAAGATGCTCCCACCAGGGGCTTCTCTCCCTGAAGATTCAACCAACCTCGATTACTCTATAGCCATGGAGTACGAGGGCCCACCAGTCCCTTATGAGGTTCCAAGAGTTGAACCCATTGTAAATATGCGTGCAATCCCTACTGCATCAATTGCAGAACCACTTTCAGACTCTCAGAGATCAACAACCCATGCTTGTCCTCCTGTAATTGAACCGATCCCCTTGCCGATGTCTTGTATTGCTGGTATCACCAGTTCTCGTCATCAAAGTCCAAGGGCATCAGGAAGCTCGGAGTCAGTGGTGTCCGTCTTGCAGAATCCTGATTCTTCTTCGGCTTCTCCTTCGGCCTCCCCTGGTTCTGTTCACAATCCTATGAGTAATTCTACTAAACTGGTACCGAATGAAGTAAAGAGAGTGCCAGTTGTCACTTTTAACACTGTTGATAGATCAGAAAAGAAAGAGCTTGATGTGCAGAAGCCAATATATCCTGCGTATGTTGGAGTTTCTATGGGAAAGAAGAAGAAGAAGAAGATTAAGAGAGTTTGCTACAGGTGTGGAAAGGGGAAGTGGGAAACTAAGGAGTCCTGCTTAGTTTGTGATGCTAAATATTGCAGCAACTGTGTGCTTAGGGCAATGGGATCGATGCCTGAAGGACGCAAGTGTGTTCCTTGCATTGGTCAGCCAATTGATGAATCAAAACGGTTGAAGTTGGGTAAACACTCAAGGTTGTTATCTCGATTGCTCAGTCCTTTGGAAGTCAAGCAAATAATGAGGGCAGAGAAAGAATGTTCAGCTAATCAGCTTCGACCAGAGCAGTTGATTGTTAACGGATTCTCTTTGAAGGCAGAAGAGATGGCTGAGCTGCTAGGATGCGCTTTACCTCCCCGGAAGTTGAAGCCTGGTAGTTATTGGTATGACAAGGAATCTGGTCTTTGGGGAAAGGTGAGTGTATCTTAACTATAAGTTATTAAATTGACTTTCTTCTTTGCTTTTTTTACGTGCTTTTTCTGTTTTTGTTTCTCATAGGTTCTAAAGCATTTTTTTTTTCTTGTATATCTGACAGGAGGGAGAAAAACCAGATAGGATCATAAGCTCAAATTTAAATTTCTCTGGGAAACTTAGTCCTGATGCAAGCAATGGGAACACTGAAGTTTACATAAATGGCCGAGAAATAACAAAACTTGAATTGAGAGTGCTGAAGGTATGGTTATTAGTTCTTTAAAATTATAAGTTATATGACGTGTGGCATGCACTTGTAGTCACATGCTTTTTTGTGGATAAAATATTTGTAGTCATATGAATTAAGTAACAGATGCTAGCCTTTTCTAGGTTTCTTGTGTAATAGCAAAATTCTGAAATTCTTTCCTGTTTTGAACTTCTGTGAGTTTGTTTACTATGAAAAGTGAAAAAATGATGCCTCTTTACATGAAATTGGAAAAAAAATTGAATAGGTGCAAGTTCCTTTGAAGATTGTTATCATTTTGAAGGGCATTTGAATCCCTTGGGAAACATCCAATGGTTAAAGCATGGGACTTCTTATGTTGGAGGTCTTGGGCTTGAATCTTGGGAGGGGTGGGAAGGGGTTTAGGATGAGAGAAGGGGTGGGAGCCTTGTGCACTGGGTACAGCCTTTTTTTTTTTTTTTTTTTTTTTTTTTCAACGTTTTACTTATTGTTCCATGTAAAAATATGATACTTATGTACATTTGTTAGCATTTATATAAATTTTTATTCTTCCCAAACTTGTTCTCATATTATAAAATAGGTAATCTGTACAAAAGCATTATGCAAATGCAATACTTATATCCATATTTTTACATACATTTATACCTATATCCACGAATACATATGTAAATATGTGTATGTTGGCCTGCATGGTTGCGTATATCTGCATACATGTATGTGTATGCACATGGCTACCTCGCACATTGCTAAACATTCTCCGAAAAAATGGTAGGGCAATTAAACCAAATTTTCTGGTTGTTGATTCCAACTCACTTGAGTTCATCATCGATTAGTTTGGTTTTTATGATGTGTGGTTCTGGGATAAGTTTGCTTGCTATTATTTTGAATGCTCTAAAAGAGGTTTTTTTAAAGTGGAACTCAAATGTTGCTCTCCCCTAGCAATTTTTAGGAGCTATTTGTGTCTATACAATATATACTTAACCAGAAAATGGATTTAGCGTGCTTATTCTAGTATTTAGGTTCTGAAGCCTTCTTGAAGTTGAAAAATAAGCACTTTGCTTTTCTTTGAACCTCCTTTTACTACTCCATTCCTTTTTGAGCGTACTTAACCATAATGAAGTCTTTAGTGTTTTGATTATTTGATCATTTGCTGGGAATTGTGATCATGGTTTTAAATCGCGGTAGCGGGTAGCGTAACGTAATGGTAACAGGTGTAACAGGAAGCAAGAATAGCGGATGTTACATAACGGGAAGCGGGTGTAACGGCCGTGAATTTTTTTGAAGCACGCACAACCTTGTGCATATTAGCGTACTTGCATGTTTTAAGCTTTTGGCCATTCTTAGAAAGGGTTTTAGTGTATTTTGGACCCTTTAGTTCGAGTAACTAAGTTATTTGGTAAGGGCAACAAGTTTACATTTGTTTTAAACCATCATTGATAGAAAATTACGTGTGTGTGTGTATTTATACTTCTCATTGTTCTTATCTGTGATAAATTCTTATGTGTGCTAAATGAATTAATAAAATAAAATACATTATACACTCCATTAGTCTATTAGACACATAACATACGAATAATATAAATATAAAATAGCTAGAAAAGAAAGAAGGTTGAAGTTGAAAAATAAAGAACATAAATATCACATTACTAATATTATTAAAAAAAAATTCCTAACAAGTTAGTATTTTGAAATTGTTAATTAATGCATCTATTGTGAGTATTTAAAGAAAAAGTAAATTTTGTATCATTGTCATCTTCATTATAATCTTTTCCCCCTCTTGCCACTTGGTATATTGAGAATGATATATGAAAGAGAGAGAAAAAGTAAAAAATAAAATATTTTTTTGGTGTAACAATCCTGTAGCGGTTACGTAACGGCCGTAGCGGCCTTTACGTAACGGTTGCGGTCCGTAACGGCCGTGATTTTTCTTCCCACCGATTTCGCGGTGTGTAACGGTATCAGTAACGCAAAAAACCTTTACGTAATGGTCGCGGCCTTTATTTAAAACCATGATTGTGATGCTTGTTTTTGTTGCTAGTATGATGCCATAATAGTGTGCAGAGGTCACTTTGTTAAATTCTTATTTACTTTGTTCTTTTAGGTGTTATAACTAAGTATTTGTGTAACTTAAATATGCCTTCGAAGAATTCTATTTTGTAAAAAGAAATTTTGTGTTGCATTAAATTTTTTCGGTTAACTCCGCCAATGATGCACTTAATGTACTAATATTTTCACATATAGCCGGTCCCAAGCCCGGGTAAAGGAGGAGGGTTGCCTTGGGAAGCTGAGAGCCAATGTAAAACTTGTCACATCACTATGATATGAATCCCTTACTGAATGTAGCGAAAAGTCAACAAGGGTGGGCTAGGTCGTCGCCCCCAGAGTAACACGTTGTGTCACCTAGGTATGATGTCAAATATGTTAGGGTTCTTGCATCATTCTGAACGTGGGTGGATAAAGAAGTTAGTTCAGGAGATTAAGACTAGATTAACAACTTGGAATATAGGGACACTTATGGGTAAAAGTATGGAAATTGTGGACACAATTATTAGAAGAAAAATTAATCTAATATGCCTTCAAGAAATGAAGTTGGTGGGGGAGAAAACTTGAGAAATTGAAAGGTCAAGATTTAAACTTTGGTACGCTAGAAAAGAAAACCATAAGAATGAGGTAGGAATTATTGTAGACAAAAACTTAAAAGATAACGTGGTGGATGTCAAAAGAATAGGGGATGATCTTAGGACAAAAGATAATAAATGTCATTAGTGCGTATGCTCCACAAGTTGGCTTAGTAGAAAACCTTAAGAGACAATTTTGGAAAGATATGGATAGAATTATACAAGGCATATCAAAGACTAAGAAAATATTCATAGGAGCATATCTGAATGAACACGTTGGAAGGGATAATAAAGGTTATGAGAGGATACATGGAGGATATGGATATGGAGACAAAAATGAGTTTGGGGGGATGATCTTAAATTTCGCCACATCATAATATGATTTTATTACGATGACTACTTGTTTTAAGAAGAGAGAAGAACACTTATAACCTTCAAAAGTAGACAAAATAAAAGTCAAATAGACTTTTTCTTAACTAAGAGGGTAGATTGTTTGCAGATGACGTTGTCTTGATTGATGAAACTAGGGGTAGAGTAGAATCTAAGCTAGAATTATGGAGAGAAGCTTTAGAATCTAGAGGCTTTAGGATAAGTAGAAATATGACAGAATATATGAAATGTAATTTCAGTAATAATAGGAGGAGTATTGAAGACAAAGTTAAATTTGATGATGAAGAAATCAATAGCACTAGTAGATTTTGTTACCTTGGATCTATTATGCAAGCTAAAGGATAAATTGAAGAAGATGTAATATATAAAGTAGGTTGGGTAAAATGGGGTAGTGCTTTGAGTATGTTTTGTGATCATAGAGTACCCTTAAAATCAAAAGGGAAATTCTATAGAACTGCTGCAAGACTAGTTATGCTATATGGATCAGAATATTGGGCGATTAAGAAGCAACATATCCAAAAAGTAAAAGTTGTTGAGATGAGAATGCTTAGATGGATGAGTGGTACATCGCTCGAAGATTAATTAAAAAATGAACATATTCGCGGTAAGTTAAGTGTAGTTCCTACAGAAGATATGATAAAGGAGTGGCGACTCTGATGGTTTGGACACTTGCAACGTAAGCCACATAGTACGCCAGTGAGGAAGAGAGATTTAGTTAATGTGAGGGGCAATGGTAGGGTAGGGATAGACCTAATATAACTTGGAATGAGATAGTAAGGATTTAATAGTCCTGAATTTGTTGAAAGAAATTGTCCATGATCCTATAAATTTGTGTAAAAGGATTCATGTAGCCGACCCCATCTAGTGGGACTTAATGCTTGTTTTGTTGTTGTTGTATTAAACTTTTTAGGATCTGCATATGTTCAAGTTCTTACAAATTTGTTTATTTATGCATTGCATCCGGTAGTTTTAGTCTTATGGCAGTACCATGTGTGGATACTTGGCTCACTTAGCCTATGTAGTCTGGTTATATTTTTTTAAATAGCTGTGACAAACTCCATAAAAAAAAAAGTTTGGATTGGGGGTTGGGTTGGGTTGTGTTGTGTTCACAGCTGGTGGAACTATGGAAAACATACCATTCCTTCATGGAGAATGACTCTTTCATGATGATTTGCAATCATGTCAAGCATTGATTTTACTATCAGTGCCTCCTTATGTGATGGGTAGTTACTTGAATTTTTCCCTGGCTGGCCTTGGTTAATACATGTCTAAATTGTGTCAGTTTGCAGCAAGTGTAACTAACTCCCTCATGTTCATCATGTGTTCAGCTGGCAAAGGTGCAGTGTCCACGCGACACTCATTTTTGGGTCTATGATGATGGTCGTTATGAGGAGGAAGGGCAGAATAATATTAAGGGAAATATATGGGAAAAGGTATGTATTGCCAAGTTGTTACTTAGATACTTGCCATAGGTTATGCTTTCTTCTTAAGGTATGGTCATGGTTTTCTCTCTGCTAGACAGGCATCAACACGGTTTGTTTGTACCTTGTTCTCTTTACCCGTGCTGCGCGGTCAGCCTCACGCCCCAAAGGATGAAGTTAGCAATTATAGTGTTGTTCCAAATTATTTAGAGCAGAAAAAAATTCAGAAACTTCTCCTACTTGGGCTTCAAGGCTCAGGAACCAGCACCATCTACAAGCAGGTATTGCTGCTATTATTGTTTTTTTTTTTTAAATTTTTTTTAAATTTTTTTTCTGTGAATGCCTCTGTAAGAATATGATTTCATAGAATATCACTGTGTTAATTGTTGCACCTTTACTAGTTGTGTTTAAGATGTGAAATGGTCAATGTACCTGTGTTTGTTTTAAGATAAATGAACAGGATTAGATATTGGAGTTTATTTCTTACTTCTATAAAGTTTGAAATTTTTTAGATGTTTATACTTAGTTCTTGTAGTGAGGTCTCTGTAATTCATGTTATTGAGTTAAAAGTGGCATATGCCTTAGGTATTCCATTTTTCACAAGAAATTCTATAAGATCCTGTTGGTAACTGATTTGTTCTTATGAGCCACATTTTCTGAGTGATTCCAAAAAATGTTCAGAAGATGATGACCATATCACTAAAAATAAGGAAGTTATCATGAGAGTGGATAGACAAATGTGAAGATGCTTGACTGAGAGTTTTAAGTTTATTCCATTGTTCATTATTTAAGGGGATACTTATATTATGTGTCAAAAAGAGAATTCTCTGTAAAAAATTTTCTTGTCAAATAGATAAACAATATATTTTTCAGTGCCACTATATTTCTCAAAGCAATTTTTTTCTAGATTAGTATTGAACTAAATAGAGTATTAACTTCCAACAAATCTTGAAGTTTTGTGTGGTGTCTGCAATAGGCTGAGTAATGAGGTACTGGGTGTACCATCCTGCATCAGCTAACATGATCCTCCCCCCACACCCCCCTTTTTCTCTCTTTTCCAGGCATGTATGGTTTGTGGGATTTTGTTGACTCATGTGGGTTACAAATTGCATGATCTTGTTGATTTCAAATCACTGAAGGAGTGAATTCTCCTAGTGTGCTCCTAGCATGGGCCACTTTCGGAAATTCTTATCTTATTGTGTTTCGTAAGGGCCGTTTGGTATCACTATCAAAAATTAGAGAAATGAAAATCAGAAACGAAAACCAAAAACTAGAAACAGAAACTAAAAATTAGTAGCCAGCAACCTGTTTGGTTAGCATTTATAAAACTAATACAAATTAAAAAATTAATTAAAAAAATGCCCATTTTCATCTTTAAATCAAATAATATTATAAAAGTATGATTAAAATAATAAAATTACAAATAATACACATTAAAAATTTATTATAATAAAAATAAAATTTATTATAATTATTTTATTTAATTGTTTGATTTTCAAAATTTACTTTACAATAAAAATTTTATTGGAAATGAAAATTGAAAAATAGTAAAAGTATTTTTTCAATTGACTTTATTATTATTTTTTGAAACTTATGTATACTTTTCTTTTGATTATATTTAAATTTATATGATCATTTCATTTTAATTTTGATTTAAAAGTGTATAAAATGAATAATTTAATCCCAAAAATTATTTTTGAATATTAAAATTTTCGGCAATAGGTTGCCAAAATGACTAGAAACCATAAAATATGGTTTTTAGGTTTTTGGCAAATAGCTGAAAACCAGCAATAGAAACAAACAACTGACAACAGAAATAAATGTGTTTTTATAATCTGTTTCTTCATTGTAGAGAAGCAGAAACAGAAAACAGAAAACAGAAAACAACAATGATACCAAACAAACCCTTAGTTCTTTTAAAACAATCTAAATGCTCATCCAGTTCAATTTTTGATATTTTGCATCTACTAGGCAATGAATTGAAAGTAGTTTTAGGGATGAGTTTGTTTTTTCTTGTTATTTCCCAAAATGGGCCAAGCTAGGTCTGCATGTCTTACGCTAAATGTTCCAAGCAAAACCAATTGATTGTTGTCCTTTAAATTCAGCACTTTATCCTATTTTTAACATAAAGTTGATTTTTATTGTACAGCTCCTCTTACTTTTCCAAACACAATAGAGCTCAAAACCTGCCATCCTGTGAACTGCTGATGGAGTTTTGGGGTTCTCAAACAGCCACATAATCTTCATTGAAACTGAAATTTGTAAATTAGACCCTAAAGTAGCGACAGCAAGATGATCTGATTTGCTATTTCTATGGTAAATGTGTGGATTTCATATGGAAATAATGGCTATTTACAAAGGGTTAGTGATTTTATGAGGAGGGAGAATTTTTTCTACATCCATGTTCTGACGACATATGGATGTTCTTAGATATATATTTCCAAGAAGATAGAAAAGTATCAAAAGTTGATTCATGCCCGACTAACATAAGCTATTAAAGAACTTCTTTCCATAGCTGAACAAAGTAAAGTTCATGCACTTCCTTTATTAAATGTTTGACAATTTTTTTTTTTTGGTTACTATTTTATTTGTGTTTTCCTTGTGTGATGAATTCGAATTTATCCATAGATCCGACAAATTTTTTGATTCATGTGGGCTAGTGTTTGGGGAGTTGAAGTCCTACTCAAATCTTAGTGCAATCTTTTTGTAGTGTGTTTTCTAAGATTCCTTTCAATCTTTTGCTTTTGGAGACCTAAGGTTCCTGCCAAGGTCCAAGCTTTTATTTGGTTGATAGTCCTAAATTTTATTATTGTATGCTAATAACAAGAAGTAGTATTTTCCCCTACAATGTTGCCTTGATTGTGCATGCATACCACATTATTCAACGTTTTTATTGCTGGCATCATGAATTCACACTAGATTGTTCCTTCCAAACCATTTTTTTTTTTTTTTTGTGTTTCTAGAGAACTGAGGTTCCTTTAGTCAAAACTTTTATTTAGTTGACATAAGAAACACAAGAAGTAGCCTTCCAAATTATGGATCTTTTCTAATATCTATTTTGTGGATTTGTTTGTGGTATCTGCAATACTTACATGGCTCACTTGCCATTAGCAAGGAGATGGCAAGTCCCACAGAGTGTGCTAGTCAATCAGCTCACACCATGAAAGATGTTGCAGAGTAGGAGGGCACATAAGGCTTCATCCCTGGATATTTGTGTGATGTGTTTGGATAGTAATGTGATACAATGATGTATCCTGCTCTTTTTGCAGTGTGCTGTGTTTTGGGATATCTGGTTGGATAGAAATGCCTGCATTTCTATTGGTTGTTCTCTGCCCATGCAACTAATTTGGTATAGAATTGGACTTTTTACCTCTTTATGGGCCTTCTCTTCTAGTTGTTGCAAAGAAATGCACTTCTCAGATTTTCAACAGGATTGGTTGGCCTTGTTGAGTTGATGTGTTCTGTTTTTTTCATTTCTCTTTCCTTCTTCCCTTTTCCTGCTTTTTTTTTTTTTTTACAAAGATACTTTATCTTCCTCTCTTGGTAATTTTTTTTTTATATTAAAAAAAATATATATATTTGTGGTGTGCCTTGTTCATGATTTCAAGGTATCTATTTTTTCTTTCGTTCAAAACCTAAACCTTGTTCAATCAAACTTGAGCAGTTCCACGAGTATCAATCTTTTATTCCACTGTTTTTGTTCATATTGTGTTTCAACTCAATTGAAATCCTTTCAAAATTACTTTTCCTCCCTTCAAAAGAGAACTGGCTTAACAAAAGTCTGGTCACAACTATTTAGTATTAATTAAATGAGTTTTTGCCCCAAAATGTTCAGATCCAGTAAGGTTTTGACGAAGTTCCGTGTATTTTTCCTGTCCAAAAGCTGAGTGATGAAGTATGACCATAACGTGCTATGCTAGGATTGCCCCCACCCTGCTTCCTCTCACTCACACCGTACATGTATGCACAAAACACACACATGCTTCACATCTAAGCGTATGAGCATGCATGAATGTGTACAAGTTATTGAATAATGAAGATAGGTGTACACACACAATCCTTAAGTCTGTTTTATATAAAGCTTGCTGTATTTTTTTTTTAAAATTTATAATAATGTTTCCATTATAGAACCTTTGAACTTTATGGTTAATTTTTATTCATAATGATGTTCTTCTTATTCTTTTTTCTTTTAATTATGCATTATTGAATAGGCCAAGTTTTTGTACGGGAGCAAGTTTAGCAATGAGGAACTGCAGGATATTAAGTTAATGATTCAAAGCAACGTGTATAAATATCTTAGCATTCTGCTTGATGGACGGGAGCGCTTTGAGGAGGAGGCCATGGGGAGGATGAAGTCAGTAGGCTCCCATGATCAAATCACTGAAGCAGGTGATATTCATTTGGATCATTTTTTTAACTTTATTTCACAATTTTTAATTATTGAAGTACCCACTCTCTTCTAAATATAGTACTTTGGTATTTTTGAACTGGATTTTCAAACTCTGGTGTCATGCAAATGCCACCTAGAATGCACTGCTTATTAAAAGGGGAGGAGCCAGCCCCCCTCCACTGACGGCCAACTTGTATGGGGAGCCTTCTGCTGTACGTGAGTTGTCCATGTGCTCTTTGGAGGTCCAGAGGGACTTCATGCAAGAGGCAAAATATAAAAGATTAAATGGCTCTAATTATTTTGATTTCAAGTGGATATTAATTAATCATGACTAAAGTGTACACCTTTTTTTATTAATCCCACATGTATATGAGATGCATATGATTCCTCATATACTTGTGCACCCATACCTATCACTGTCTTTGTTGGACTAATCCCTTTTGTGATTGACAAGGAAGAAATTTTAGCTCTAGCTGTAGCCAAGGAATAATCAGCTGCACACAAAGCACACTGAGCCTATATAAACTTCAGGAGGGGAATAATTATGACATTTGTGGCCACATCCCTTATTAATCCTGGTTTCTTGTGATGAATTGGATACAATTGGATTAATGTACTCAAATTGATGATTGGCTTAATATACTCAAATTTAGGTCCATTAGGGTTCGTTTGTTTGAGAGGCTAAGTTTTTATTGTATTGGACTGGATTGTTTGAGGATAATTATCATATCCTGTGTTTGATCCCTTATCTTTAAGGGATAGGACAGGACATAAGTGGAATTCTCTCTCTCTCTCTCTCTCCTCTTTTTTTTTCCTTCTAGTTTTTATGCTTTTTAACTAAAGCAATCTTGATCAGGTGAATTGGTGGAAAAGGATTCACGTGGCCGACCCCACCTAGTGGGACTAAAGGCTTCTTGTTGTTGTGATCTAGGCCATGCTTTTTAACTCCCTCATGTCAGGCTGGCTTTTTATTTGTTTATTTATTTTGGGGGAGGGGGTATGTAATCTAGGCCATGTTTTTATTTAGGTGGGTGTAAGAAGCTTCCCCTCATGCCCATTTTATCCTACTTTTGTGCTGCTGCACTAAACATAGGTTAGGACTGCTTTGCCAACTCCAACCCATGAAACAAGCGTACCCTTAAGGGATGCCATGACTCTTATTTCTTGCTAGTGAACTGAGATATCACTCATTTTTGCCTCCTACCCTGCTAAAAAGCATCAACTTGTCTACTTACCTAACCAATCATACATTCCATTCCCATTGACCAAGACACCTAATGTCATTATTCAATGGTCTTTCAGCCACCATTGTGAATAACCCCCATTCACATTATTTGGAGAAATTTTTGCTTACTCATATATTAGAGCATCCGTCTGGATTCTCTCTAGAAAGAGAAACATATCTCACCCTCTCCTCACTCTCTTCCCCCTTCATCATCTACCAATCCCACATTCTTTTTGTCCTCATCCCTACCTTCTTGTTGTGGACTGTTTCCCTACATTATCATATTCATTCCTTACCTGCCATTTTATAATCTATACTTAAGCTCTTGAGGATTGTCCAATCTCGTTCTTGGTCTTCCTATATCTTCTCTCCAATCAATTGAATGCAGAAATCCTCGCCTACGTTTTTATTCAAGGACTTCCTGCAGATAGACCAACATGCCAGATGCACCATTAAGAGGCAATATTTAAATAAAAATCCTATTATAGTTAATTTGTTGTCATGGTTTTCTTAAAACATTGCAGAGACAGTTCACATCGTTTTTTGGGCATGAAGATGTGGACTTAATAGTGTTTTTGTTTTGTCCCCACTAGGCCTAAAAGATTAAGCTGTTAAGGCAGTAGGGTAATGATGTATATCAGTTGCCGCATTTTTTCTCCGCAAGATGATGTGCAGCCTGATTGCTCATGGAGAGTTAAAAAATCAGTGAATAACACCAGTAATAGGGAAATAATTTTTAACAAATAGACAATAATCACAGGATACATGAATTGATAAATTGAAACATGACTTATGGAGTCTCTATACCATGGTAGTTCACCATTTTACCTAAAAGCTTAAGTGCTTAGGTTGTGGCGAACAATGTATATGAAGCCTTGTAGTCCCGACTTGATGATACTGCATTTCTCGACCATTCTGATCTGCCTTTTGCTTGTGAGGAATCTAGTCTTATTTAGAGGAACTTGGTTCCACAAGCAAGTCAGATTAGTTGCATCCTTTTTACGGAAGTTAGACTGTCCTTGCACAATTAATTTTTTTAGAACAAAAAGTTCTGGCTTTCTAATTAAAGATAAAGGTTTCATGAGAAATTCCGGTTAATTTCAACATCTATCGTATGGAGCAACCCTTCTGCTTTAAAGAGTTTGATTTTTAGTTTAAGGCTTGTCTGTTGAGCTCTTAAAAACTTTGCATAGGTAACTAGTTTCTCTGGATATTACTGTAGTGGTGGTGTTGGTCTCTCAACTTGCATTTTGAAAGTGGCACCACATCGAATGCCATCTAGTAATTGATGTTACTTTGTTTTCAGGTGGAGAAGTTGAATCTAATGAATCTAGTGAATGTATATATTCCATCAACCCAAGGTTGAAGCATTTCTCTGACTGGCTTCTGGATATCATAGCCACTGGAGATTTGGATGCCTTTTTCCCTGCAGCAACACGGGAATATGCTCCATTAGTTGAAGAGGTCTGGAAGGATCCAGCCATACAGGAAACATATAGGAGGAAGGAGGAACTTCACTTCCTTCCAGATGTTGCTGAGTATTTTTTGAATCGGGTATCTTATTGGCATCCTGCCCATTAATTTTCTCTTTCTTTCAGTAATTTCAGATATTCTATGCAGTTGCGAAATGTTATTTGTACCAGTTGATAGGTTTATTTTCTCTCTTTGTCTACCTTGAATTACAAAGTCATTCAGCTTTATGGAAACCTAGGATATGCCTTGGTTTCAAATCTGAGCCCTTTGCATTTGTTATCCCTCTTCCAGGCATTAAATGCTACTTTGCATTTTTGTCTAATATTGGGTTTAGTAAGAGTCAGAAGTTTTTTGGGCCTGATGGTTGCATTCATCATCTAATATATCCCAAACACATTCCTTTCTACCTTAGATGTTGAGCCACATGTCTCAGACAAGAAGTTTTAACCAGTGACCAATTACTTAAATTCTATTCAAGAGACAACTGTTGGAGCAGATGGGGGTTTCTAAACTATTTTTGTTGCTGAAAGATAATATAAAAAGGAAAAAGAAAAAGCTTGCAGATTGGGCATCTTGTAGAGACTACAGACCATCTTCTTGAGGTTGTATTTCCAAAGCTTCTTTATATTATTACTAGCATACCAGTGGTCCACCAACTGCTCAACCTAGTTTCCTGGTAAACATTTAAAAAATTATGGAATTTGAGTCAGGTGCAAGTAGTGGTGGTCAATCACCAACATAGCAGTGGTCCTGTTGGATTGTGTGGTCAGTGAAAGCTTTGGCCCAAGTTTTTATGCTGGCATATTTTGTGAGCTGACCTCCTGTAAACAGTTTGTTTTTGGGGTGGATTCAAAATCAGCAGACTTGAAAACTAAATCATTTTACCTTCCTTTCTCATATGCTTATCTTGTTTTGCATATATTATTGGTGTAGAAGCTAATTTTAGATTTTACTAATGGGTCAATGAGCCATACTTGTTTTATTTCACTGTCTAATGCTCAATCTGGACTCAAAGCATACAGTGTAACAGTAAATAGAGTATGGTGACTGCTAGACCACATGGTTAACATGACTTATATTTTTACAAAGGTTTAAGAACTATTTTATTTCCAATTATTAATTGTATATTATAGTTGCACGCAATGTTTTAAAACACCTTAATTGAGGCTCGCCTCAAGGCAAGGCATGCCTAAAACGCCTTGAGGCTTAATCTAAAATACCAAATCCCAAAAGGCTAATGCATGACACACCGAGGCTTACGCATTTGCACAAAAGGCACGCCTTTTTACTTGAGGCTTGCGCATTTCAGGTGTGTGATTCTCAAGTAAGATTTGGCTAGAAAATATTCACTCCATGTTTTTATAAAAGGAATGGCATAATATGAGAGTTTATTTCTAAAACTCTTGAACCTCAGCCTTTCCAAAACAATTTAGTTGTATCCTAGATCTTGAAAAATAATTTGAACTCTGTAATGTTTTAGCTGTCTCTTGTCATGATTTACGTAATGAATTTAAGTTAGCAATATTTTTGAGTGGCCAACAAGTAGTTTGCAAATTATGTTTGATTTTTTTTCCCATTATATTTGTGATTTTCTTAAATTTTTCTTAAATTTTAAATTATGTAATTTATTTCCATATTTTAATCTAAAGTTAAAATCTCATAAGGCTTAGGCCCCAACGCCTTAAGGCTTATGCCTCGCCTCGGGTTAGAGTGTCTCACCTAATGCCTCACCTTTTAAAACATTGGTTGCGCGTGAACAACAGCATCCAAAGCTGATGTCGCTATATAACTATGTGGGGTGCCATGTTTATGGCTGGACTTTTAGTTTTTGAATTGATATTTTTTGTTTACAAACTTATATTTTCAAATATTTCACTATTGTTTTCCTTTCAACCACCTTCCAGCTTTGGATGGACTTGGATAGAATCAATCAGCGTCATTGTTGTTGGATTACTAATTTTTTTTTTTTTTTTGGTAATTATCTTCAGGCTGTTGAGGTGTCAAGTAATGATTATGAACCTTCAGAGAAAGACATACTATATGCAGAAGGAGTCACACAAGGGAATGGTTTGGCTTTCATAGAATTCTCCCTTGATGATCGTAGCCCCATGTCTGAAACCTACACTGAGAATCTTGATGCTCCACCTCAGCCTCTGGCCAGGTATCTTTTCTCCTTTATTTCATGGTATATCAATGACATCGCATCTCTCCAGCTGAGCTTCTAAAAAATTTGATAGAAAAATTTTATTGTTGGAGTACATTCGCGACATGTGACATTACAGGATTTCAGCATCCCTTTTTCCACCGAGGTACTTTGCTGAACTTTGTTTCAGAAGATATGAGACAAGTGAAATGCAGATGGACTTTCTTTTTAGATCGATCAGCTAATAAGTTGAGAATTGAAGTGATTGGTGACCTGCAGTGATTTCTAGCAGGAATAAATAATAAAAAGAAATATTTTGTAGTAAACTTTGCACTTTTTTGGTTATATTGTAACTATGTATTTTTATTACTGCTTTTCCATTCTATTAATTTGTTTCTGATTTTAACTTGAAATCCTCTCCTGTATTTCTTTCTCACCCAGATACCAATTGATTCGTGTAAATGCCAAGGGAATGAGTGAGGGGTGCAAGTGGGTGGAAATGTTTGAGGATGCACGCGCAGTTGTCTTCTGCATTGCACTGAGTGATTATGATCAGGTGTGCGTTGCCCCAGAGGATGGTGGGAGTGGAGTCCTACTTCAAAACAAGATGATGCAAAGCAAGGAGCTCTTTGAGACTATGGTCAGGCACCCTTGTTTCAAGGATACTCCTTTTGTGCTGATACTGAACAAGTATGACCTCTTGGAGGAGAAGGTTAACCGGGTGCCTCTAAGTGCTTGCGAGTGGTTCAATGATTTCAGCCCAGTGCAACCACACCACAACAACCAGTCTCTGGCTCACCAGGCTTACTACTATGTGGCGATGAAGTTCAAAGACCTTTATGCTTGCCTCACAAATCGGAAACTTTTTGTATGGCAAGCTAGGGCAAGGGATAGAGTGACAATTGATGAGGCATTCAAGTATATAAGGGAGGTCCTCAAGTGGGATGAGGAGAAGGAGGAGAACTATTATGGTGGGGCGGAGGATTCGTTCTATAGTACAGATGTGAGTTCCTCTCCGTTTATCAGGCAAGAGTGAACCTTTTTTTTTTTTGGTTGGTATTGGCTATATATATAATATATATTGAGCAAGAAATGCGAATGCTTTTCCCTTTTTGATTGCTCAAATAAGATTTTTTTTCCTCTCTAGACATCAAAATTCATGATATTGGTGGGGCTGTTCAAAATAAAATCTGGCTTGGGGAAATTTGTGGGTCATCAGAGGTAAGTGGTCGAGTTCCAGTCCAGTTCCACTGATGGCTGCAAATTTGAAAGGATCTGCTTTTGCAGAGGCCAGCAGATCTAACAAAACCATTGGCATCTAATAAGCTTATAACGCCTCATTTGACACCTTCCTGTTTTGTGGGAAGTTACTCTTCAGCCTAGTGTATTTTGGTATCCTCTTTTCTGCCTGCTGGACCCTTGGATGACTCTATGCCCGCAAATGAACTACCGAAGCTGTTGAGATTCTGCGGGTTTGAGCCTTTGGGTATCCCATTCAACTAGTGAAAAAAGCTTGATCGGCATATAACTTCAGCTTTGCCCTGCATTTCATACCTTTAGGTTACAGTTGGTCTGAAAATAGGTTGAAAAGAACACAGCTTGTGTGAAAATATTGTAGTGTACAAAGAAAAAAATGGTTTATTTCAAGGGTAAGCTACATGCTCGACTCGATGAATTGTCTAGAAGTAGGCAATGAAATCAGACATTTTTCATTTTAGAGCGTTGGGCAATCGAAGTATAAAGGTTCTGTCGGTTGAGCTTCTTGAATTTCCAACAATGAATGTCACTTCAATCAAGCATAATTTTTTGTTGAAGGGATCATTTTGATTCAATCGCCTGTGAATAAGCCTTGGATTGAGAGAAGTGTTGATTTTGATGGTAATGAATTGGATATATCTTTAATTCATTAACGAATTTTTAAAATAAAGTTGCATGTATTTCATAATAAATTGTGGTAGATTCATGCATGCATTATAAATAAACTAAAATTATAAGAATACAATTGAGTGCAAAAATTATCTTAATTTTTAGATTTACTTATGGTAGTGTATTATCAATTTGTTTAAAAATATATGAATTATATATTAAAATTATTAAAATATAATTTATAATTCTTACAATTTATGAATTTTATTTGTCCATAAAATTTAGTTTTATAATCTATGAAAATATAAATTTTAGTTATATTGTTAAACCATACTTTGAGAGTTATTAAAATAATAATATTAAACTTTTAATGTATAAATTATATATTAACTTTATTAAAACAACTTTATAGATTTGTTTAAAACTACATGTTTTTAATTTATTAAATTTTGTATGCGAATATATCTATTAAAGTGTTTAAAATATTTATAATAAATCAATTAAAATTATTTAATTATAAAATATGTGAATTACATGGAGACTTATTAATCAACAGGCATTTACCACCAATTAGATATGGTCAAAATTTTGATTTTTTTTGGGATTTTAAAAATCACATGGGCCTTCTTTGTATTTAATTTCTATGATATACACTTTTAATAAATTCATTACTGAATAACAAAGTAAATTTAAAAAAATTAAATGAAGCAACTAATTGCCCTTTTTTAACTTTTCCCTACAATAATATTTACTTATAAAAACCCACTAAACATGAGAATTTTTTTAATTATATTATATAATAAATATTGAATGTCTTCAAACACTTATTTTAATTGATAAATGATTTTTTTAAGTTCTTCCAAATAAAAACTAAGCATATTTATTTCAATAACAATAACTGCTCCCATATAATTTTATATTTGACAAATATATCAAATAAAATTATAAAATGAATCAATGTTGTCAATTTTGTTCTCAAAACTTTTGTTGGACGGAAAAAAGCTACTAATCTGAGCGAAAGTTAGTGTGCTTTGTCTAATTTGTGTCACTCCTTACTTCTTGATGAATTTTTCTTGCCTTTCTCCTCTCTTTGTGCATTAATTTCATGTAAAAGAAGGCTAACACTTGAACTATATGACGAATATGAAAAATTATGAAAATCAATATTGTTCTATTTCATTCTCTCTCACATATCAAACACATTTTTTAGTTTTGCTTCTCCATATGTTAGTCTTAATTATATGATTGTGTTTCTTGTGTTAAGAAGGTAGATGACACAGTGTTGCTAAGTTGACACATAACAAAAGATGCTTTCTCTACAAGGAGAGAAGGCTCGAGAGGAAGTGATAGGTATCTAACGTGGTGTTAAGCTAGTTTTTAATAAAAGTACTTCACTATTTAAACTAAAAAGACTCAAAAGGAACTCATAGTCGATGGAAGTGATAAGTATCATACATAGTGTTAAGCAAGTTTTCAATAAAAGTATTTTACTATTTAAACATAAAAGACTCGAAAGGAGGTCATAGTCGATTGACATTCAATATCGAGTTAGTCCCCTAAAAAAGGCTTCCTAGTCAAACAGAATAGAATTAATAGAAAGTCATAGATGACATATAGTGCTAGGTTAGTATTTAACGAAGGGCTAGAGAGGAAGTTATATGTAGGTGTTGCTTCTTAAATTAAATAGAGAAGGCTTGACAAGGAGCCACGCAATATTAAGCCTTTGTTTGTCACATTTATTGGTAAGTATTGTTTTTATTTTAAAGAAAAATGCAACGTATTGTTAATAAATACTTTGAGAACTAAAGAAGTCTTTGACAATATTAAAAAAATAAGTATTGATTTAATTATAATAATTTAATAGTAATAAATAGATTTATAATTATAATTATAATTTTCCATAATAATAAAAATAATTATTTGTATGACAATAATAAATACTTATAGAGAATGCTTTTATCTCCTGCAAATTTTATTTAAAGCTAGTTCTTAAAACACTTAATTTCAATTGAATAGTTATATATCCTCCAAGATTGGACAAAGTGTGGGAAAAAAAAATTTACTTTAAACCATGGACATTAATAAATTTTTGAGATAATCACTAATTTTCAACATAGACAACTATCTTATGAAAAATATTTGTGCTAAATAGTTTAAAATTCTGAATCACATTTGGTCTGCAAAATTTTTACTCTCATAAAAAAAATAGAACAAGATAAAAATTAATTAAAAAATAAATAAGGTATAATAATTTTTTTTAGAATTCATGCAAATATTGATCCAATATATAAGAAAATAGAAATATAAATTTTTATAATGAAATCTGAATGAGTGAGGTCATAAATTAGTTCCCATACTATCAAGAAAAATTTATTTTAGTCTCTATACTTTTAATTAGTATAATTAAGAACTTGTTTTCATACAATTGCTTTTCACATATTAATTAAATTTAAGAATATAAGTAAATCTTAATAAAATTGTTTACATATATAAAGTATTGAATTGATAAGACTTTGTATAACTGTTATTCTTAATATAATTATTGTTTAAATTTTTTTATGTGATTATAACTTCAAATGTATAATTAGTATAAAATAAATCAAAAGCAATATATAAAAGTTTGTAACTAATAATATTTGGCCCCAAATGAGTCGACCAATCTCCAAAGGATGGAATGATGTTCCATTAATTTCAACTCTGCCATTCATAGCCACTAAATTAGTTTAGATTACAACTTTAATTGAATAAAATTATTAAGTACAAGTCCTTAATTGTACAAATCGAAAGTAGAAGGGTTAGAACAAATTTTAGGGCAAAAGACAATGACTTCTCTTAAGATTTAACAAAAAGATAGGAATTTTCCGTGAGGTTTCGAAAATTCCATTGATCTCTACTTTAAGTTTTAGAAATGTCACATACCTTCCATGAGGTTTGCCAAAAAGACACAAAATCTCCCCTCAAAAGACTTTTTTTCTTTTTCTTTTTTAACAAATAGAAAGGGATAAGTCTTTTTGGCAAACCTCATGAGAGATTTTTAGAATTCTTGAAACCTTAAGGGAGGTTTTCGAAATTTTTGAAATCTTAGGGGAGGTTAATGTTTTTTTACCAAACCTTAGGGAGGTCACTGTCTTTTGCCCTTAGTACAAGAACTAACTTATCATTAATTAAATAATATAATTTGTTAGCCTTAGAGGTTACGTAAGCTTAACTGTTTTGTTTTGATGATAACAACCCATTAGTGGTTCTAAGTAAGATTATCTTTGCACAATAAGCCTTAGTAAGAACAAACACAAATGTAAAGATTAAGTAGATTCTTAATAGGTTAGACATCACTAAAAAGGGGGAGAATGTTAGCCCTGTCAGTTACACTATCTTGGTTTTTATGTTTTGATGATATTAACCTATTTGTTGTTTCTAGTTTTTTCCATCCTTGTAGATCTTATCTAGTATAGGTACAAAGTGTCAGATACACAAAGGTGCCAAATCAGAAGCAAAGATCAGACCTAGTAGACATCAAATAAAAAAGATCGGAAGGACACTGACTCAGAAGCACCAAAGCACATCCCGGAGTTTTTATTGTGTATAAATTAATTGTAATAAGGGTTGTGTGAGTGAGTGCGTATTATAACTCTTGCGGTGTGTGTCTTGCATAATTTCTGAGTAAGAGTTGAGCCATTGGATAAGCATACTAGGACACATGAGTATATAGGATCTGCACAAAAGTAACAAATGCACAATTCATAGTTTTCAAAGTAAAAACAAAGAGGTTGTCAAAATAATCCTATACTCAATTAAGTTTTCAAAATGAGACAAGTGTTAAGTAATATATGAGTTATAAACATTTTCAAAACTTGGTCCCGATTTTACAAAACTAGCTCTACATCCTGAAGTCCTAAAAGTCAAGCATATTTTCAATAAAGGACATACTAAGCATATAAGATATCGAAACGAGTTTTCAAATATGTTTTCATAAAACAAGATATCTTATATTTATTGGGAAACTCACTTGGACAAGTTTTAATCTTCATTAGACTCAATATATTTTATATACTTTTATCCAAGAATGTTTTAAGTCATTAAAACGCTTTTTGACAAGGAAAAATAAAGCAATCGTCACTACCGTAGTGCAACCTTGAGTCCTAAACACCCTTTGATTTTTTGGGCATAACTTTTGATAGAAAGGTCCAAATGGGACGATCTTAGTGTCCCTAGAAAGATAAGACAAAATGTCACAACTTTCATTTTTATAACTTTTTCTAATTCAAGGACCTCATCGACGAACACAGGGGATTCGTTGACGAGTTCAACTGGCAGAATGACACTAACAGGCGGAAAACGGCTAGTTTGCCAAATAAAATATTTTTTCTTACCCCCAACGGCTAGTTAACAGCTCCTAAGGCTCTTGGGTTATAAATACAAGCTATTAGACTTTTATTAACATGGTTTTAAAGGTCTTTGATCATTGTTAGTAAAAAACATCATTTTATACAAAACTTAGCACATTGCATATTAATTCTTCATTACATGTGCTCATTCTCTCTTACTCACTTATTGTGTTTAATTCAATTCTTGAGAGAATAGTGTGAGGTTTGAGTTTTAAATCATATTTGCTCATTGTAAGGAGCATTCTTTGAAATCTTCCATCTTCGTGTGAAAGGTTCTTTATGAACCATGTTGTAAGGTTCTTTGTGAACCGAATTGATAAAGGCTCTTTGTGAGTGGTAGGGATTTGTTCCCAAGTTTGTAAGGCTTGCTCCGCTGCGGAAGGAGCGATTATAGTGGATTGTGGAATCCTTGGCTTAGTGCTAAGGCGTGGACGTAGGCTTGGTTCTGAACCACGTAAAAATACCGATGTTGTTCTTTCTCTCCCTTACACTCTTTATTTTATATCTTGCGCATGATTTACATTCATATTGCGATATAATTTCTTGTATCTTGTCAAGAGTTTTTATTTTATAGAAAAATATGTATTCCGCGAAAAGAGTCTATTCACCCCCCCCCCTCTAGACTATATACTCCCGGGCTGGGGCAACCAACAAGTGGTATCAGAGAGAGGCACTTGTATTTTCGAAATAAAATCCAGAGTGTAAAAGATCAAATGGAGTATTCGGTAAGCACCTCTTCATATGGACGATCCATTTATCAACCACCAATGTTCAACGGTCTAAACTACCACGCGTGGAAAAATCAAATGTCCATATTCATTCAAGCATATGACTTGGATTTGTGGGAGATCATCTCCAAAGGAGACTTCTCAATCAAAAAGAAAAATGAGGATATTCCGAAGACTTTATTCGAACAATCACTAAGTGAAAAAAGGTTAGTTGGGCTAAATTTTAAAGCAAAGCATATTATTTTTTGTGGTTTAAATGATGATGTACATAGTCTTATTTGTGAATGTCAAACTGCAAAAGAAATGTGGGACGTACTTGAAAACATCTATGGAAACACATCACAAAATGAACAATCATAAATATGCATGCTAGTTAGAGAATATGAAATATTTAAATTAAATGATGGTGAAGAAATTTCTTCCATGCTCACTCGGTTCACACGCCTCATAAACAACTTGAAAGCATTTGGTAGAATTTATTCATTAGAAGATTAGATTAAAAAAATTCTCCAATCTTTACCTAAGTCATCTATGACCATTGAAGAAGTAAGAAATATAGAAAAACCTAAGATAGAAAATGGTTTTGTCTTAGAATCATCTTGTACTAATCAACAAGAAATAATTGAGGATAATGATATTACGTTCTTCACAAGAGAAGTTAAGAAACTTTTAAGTAAAAGAATGCAACAAAAAGAAAAAGAAGAGTCATGCATTAAATGTTACGATTGTATCAACTCTAGGCATGATATGATAAATTGCCCCCTAAATCAAAATGAAGAAAATTTTCTAAATGGGGATCATAATGCCATAAATGGTGCTACTTGGGATCAAATAGATGGATTAGCCACCGATGATGAAAATGAGAAAGAAGCATATCCTTGCTTCATGGCTAATGAACAAGAAGATGAAGTAAGGTCGGATGAGGAGGATTATGCACCGTCATATGATGAAATTGTGAATAGTTGTGTTAAATTGTTTGATGAATTACTTTTAGTAAAAAGGAAGAATAAAAATGTTGAGAAAGAGTTTGTTTTGTCAAAACAAATAGAATTTTCTTTAAAAGAAGAAAACGAATCCCTTAAAAGGAAAAATGAAGAGTTTGTTTTAAATTCTCAAAAAGAGCATGAAATTTTGAAAGAAAAGATAAAAAATTTGGAAGGAAAATTGTCAAAATCCAAAGGCAAGGAACCTTGTCTTTGTTCTATCTTGAAAGAAGAAAATTACTCTTTAAAAAGAGAAAATGAGGAGCTTATGGAAAAAGCTAAAAAAGACCATGAAATTCTTCAAGGGGAAGTAGGAATTTTGAAAAATAAAATTAAAAATATTTTGAAAGAAAATACTCTCTTGAAAAATAAAGTTGAAAATCATGGTAAAATCATAAGAGGAAAAGAAAACATAAATAAATCTTTTGAAGTTAAGAAAAATAATGTTTTTAAAAAGAATTCAAAATCCTCTTATAAATCACAAGATTATACCTCAACAAGCAAAAATAATGCAAATAAGTCAAGACTCTCACATGAAAACAAGATTTGTCTATATTGTGAAAGAAATGGTCATGTTAGATATTTTTGCCCATTTAGAGGAGTTAGAGGCAAAGAAAGAAAAATGGAATGGATTGTGAAGAAAAATCCATTGGGACCCAAGGAGGAATGGGTACCAAAAGGAAACACATGAGCTCTTTAAATTGTTTCCTTAGGACCTAGGATTAGGAATTAGGTTTAGGTAGATTTAAACCCCACCTAGGTAAAAGTATTTAATAAGCGAAAAATCCCAAATTTTGAATTGCTTAAATTACTTTATTGGGAACTTTTGAAAAATATGCCAATATTGATGAGTTCAAATTATAAAACCAATGTGATGTTTTAATTGTATATGTCATTATCAATTGGTTCCTTTTTGAAAATGTTGGCTATTATTTATGGGATAAATAGCACGTGCTCTAAGTTTATTAAATGGAAATACCTTGTTTTTATCATATAAGTTTCTAAGGTTTTGAATTTAAGTTCAAAGACAGGCTATGATAGATAAATCCATCTCTTATGGAAAAGAGATGTATTTCTTAGTCACATAATTCGTTTTGATGATATATGCTCTTGTTTGAATACATAATAGAATATCTAAACATAGCATTCATGAATTGAGTTTTAGTAAAAATAATCATAACAACAAGTGGCATTCTAAAATGAAACATTTATTTGTGATATCATATGTTTGAGGAATACCTTCCCATTAGTGGCAAATTAGGAGAACATGTCTCCTATTTTCTAAGAGCATTGTCAAATAAAACCAAGTTAATTGAAAAGGTATATTTTCCTCCTCCTACTTTATCTTATGCCATGATTCATGATTTACATCTTGTGTTAAATTCATTAACAAATCATGGGTTATATTTGCATGATATCTTACGAGATATCTTAAAAGAAAATTTTTTTTACACATAAGATTTTTGTTAGGTTATAAGGGGTAATAATGTTTTAAATGCTTAAATAGTGTTTTGTGCTTGAAATTTTAAATTTTAGTATACATTATTATTATACTAAGAACCTTAGGAAAATCAAGCCAATATGAGAACTTTAGTCAAATATCCAATCTATTTCACTTAACATATATATATATATATATATATATATATATATATATATATATCATTATGATTGGTTATTATATGATAGTATTGGTTATTGCATACTTAAGTAAACCCCCTAAATGGACAAAGGATCTTAACTAGTTAAATAATTTTTTAAATGCTATATACATATGTTTTTGTATGAAAATCTTAAAATATAGCATATTTTTTCCATCATACAAAATTGAGCTTTTGCGAATTAATTATAGATTTTGCACATATAGCCCTAAACTCATCTTGAAGCTTAAATGATTAATATATTCAAAAGATCATAAAACTTTTGTGCTTGGGTTGTATAATTGAAGGGAAGTAGCAAATTTAAAGTTCATCCAATAAATACTTTAGTGTATTGTGCTTATTTTGAAAATATCTTTTTTTTTTTATTGGATGTTTCATGTGAACTGAACGCTTACTATCCATTACTTTCTAAATGTTATATTATTTGATGAATAGTTTATATTGATTGAATATACTGAACTGCATGCTTGATTTGAGCATAATCTACTTGGTCGATGCAGATTTGTGCATTGCATGCTGGTAGTTGACTAAGGTCTGGCATGTTGAATTCATTGATCTATTTTAGACATACATGCTAGTTAGTCAACTGAAATTATGACTTCATAAGACTTATTTTTTAAATTCTAAATACTTTTGAAATTCTTATGCAGTATTAGTATGGTGACCAAGTTGAACTTAGTGTTTTAACCTTAAGTGGTCACTTAGACTGGTTCATGCACATTGTCATTAATGAATATTTATAAATGATGCATGATAAAAAGATCATTTGCATGAAGATTTATTGGTAATTATAAGTCTTTGCATGTTAAATGATCATGGCTTGAAATCCATTGCATGTTGGTTGAACTTTATGAGTTTTTTGTAATGCATGTTGAATTTTTTATACAAAACCTAGCACATTGCATATTAGTTCTTCATTACATGTGCTCATTCTCTCTTACTCACTTATTGTGTTTAATTCAATTCTTGAGAGAATAGTGTGAGGTTTGAGTTTTAAATCATATTTGTTCATTGGAAGGAACATTCTTTGTAATCTTCCATCTTCGTGTGAAATGTTCTTTGTGAACCATGTTGTAAGGTTCTTTGTGAATCGAATTGATAAAGGCTCTTTGTGAGTGGTAGGGATTTGTTCCCAAGTTTGTAAGGCTTGCTCCGCTGCGGAAGGAGTGATTATAGTGGATTGTGGAATCCTTGGTTTGGTGCTAAGGCGTGGACGTAGGTTTGGTTCCAAACCACGGAAAAATACCGGTGTTGTTCTTTCCCTCCCTTACACTCTTTATTTTATATCTTGCGCATGATTTATATTCATATTGCGATATGATTTCTTGTATCTTGCCAAGAGTTTTTATTTTGTAGAAAAATACGTATTCCGCGAAAAGAGTCTATTCACCCCCCCTATAGACTATATACTCCCGGGCTGGGGCAACCAACATAATTAATTAGCATTGTTAAAAATATTTATAGTGATATTTGTCGCGACTTCCCCGAAGAGCCAACCCCCAAGAAAAGGGAAGTCAAATTCTCCGAATAGCCTTGACTGAGTGGCGAACTCGATATCATGTAAAATATGGTGCAAATTATGGGATTGAGAAATGGGTTATTTGTAAGTCAACGAAGTCGGCCACTAACCTATTTTTATCTTAGGTGTGGTTAAAACACCTATTTAATAAGTCACTAGTTCATTGGTCACTAAGCTATATCTAAATCCAAGGAAATTAGTGGTCAATGGTATGCGTTATTAGGTTGGATTCAGGAGTACAATTATTCAAAGAGAAGGTATTAGCATCCCTTTGCATCCATCCAATGGATGGTACCTAATTAGCTTAAGATTACCTTTGAAAACAACCAACTAAAACTCTAATTCTTCCATTTTATTCAATTACCTGACCACTATGTATTGGATAGCCCTATGAAAGACAAAGACTATACTCACCTCCAGATTCCCAGAAACATGCGAAGGGCACAAACTCCAATAATTCTTACAACAATTATTTTCTTAGTGTGTTTTATTTATTTTTGGTGTGTGGTAACCTTTAGCTTATTGGGACGCCTTGCGCAAGACAAAGATCCCTCACCTCCAGTCCTCAAAAGGTATGCAAAGACATACCCCTCAAGACTAGAGGAAAATTCCTTATGGGAGTCATTTGTTCAGTAGAACACAAGCATGGAAAAAGATAAAAGAGATGGATAAATTAGTAAAGCCATACGTATATGAAAACATATTTACAAGCATGCCCTAGATTATATATGCAAACATGTGGAACATACATGCAAGGTGTGCATCAAAATCAAAAAGTCTAATAGAACGAATAATGAGGTGACTCAAACTGATTATGTTAGAATCTCCACCCCTCAGGAGATTATTCAAGACTACATAACCCCAATTTACTGAATATTCCTTGTAGGGGTGTGCACACACACAAGCAGGGGCACACACACACACATAAAAGAAAGGGGTAAACACTCATTCATGCATTAGGAAAAATTATTCAATGGCAAGCCACAAAAGAAAACATGTTAGAAAATGACAAAAATCAAGCAAAAAGGGTCCTTAATTTTATTTTATTTTCATAATTTTTCTTTATTATTTAGGATTTTTCTTAGAAAATGACCAAAATCAAGCAAAAAGGGTCCTTAATTATATTTTATTTTCATAATTTTTCTTTATTATTCAGGATTTTTCTGTAATTTTTAAAAGATTTTTAATTTTTTTTCTAAATTTTTTTATTTTTATGATTTTTAATTTATTATCATTTTTTGGGTTTTCTGAGTCAAAAGAACTTCTAAAAATTTTCCCTAATTTTTTTGACTTTTTTGTGATTTTTCAACAAATTTTTTTATTTTGGATTTTTGTGAATTTTAAAATGATTAAAAGTTATTTTTAAATTAAAAATAAAGGGGTGGTTCAGGTGGGTGAATCCCATCAAACCAATTTAAAAGGTTTGACCAAGTCAACAATAGGGACTTGAGTTGAATTGGGTCAAACTAGGTTGACCCAGTCAACAGGGTGAAAGGTGGGAAATGGTCAGGCCATGTGTCACTCATCCAGGGTGACATGTGGCCCACTATGAATAACCAAGATTTAAAAAAAAAAATAAAAAAGGAGGCTACTACATGGTAGAGTGACATGATGCTGACACCACCTGCCACATGGCGCATGCCACTGGCTCAAAATCCCTCAGCTGAATCGATGATGTGGCAACAATCTAGCTATCCACAAAAAATACAGATTTGACGGCTACGATTGCGCCATATCACCAATGATGTCAGGTTGATATCACCCACTATACGCGATCCACAACGTGCCACGTGTCACCACCCGATGACCTACTATAGACATTTTTTTATTATTTATTAAAAATATATATTTATTGTTTTTCTTTCTTTCCTTTCTTTTCTTTCTCTTCTTTCTTTTCTCTCTGTTTCTCTCTCTAATGTTCTCTTTTCTCCTTCTCTATAATCTCTCAAGTGGACCAACAAAGAACCCGAGCCTTCTCTGCCTTTCTTCCCTAGCTTGCCACTACCATGGCCATCGTTGTGTCTAGTAAGCCTCTCTGACATCAATGCTCCCTCTGGTGAGGCCTCTCTCTCCCTCTATCTCACTTTAATATCTATTTCTCTCTCTTGATCTATCTCTTTCTTATATTGATTTATATCGATTTATCTCACTCTCTTTCTCGCTCTCTCTTTCTTATCTTCTCTTTGCCTCACTTCTCACTCTAATATCTCTCTTTATTTCTCTTGATCCCTTTCAATCTATCTCACTCCAATCTCTCTCTCATAGCCAAATCCAAGCTTGGATCGAACTCTCTAGTATTCCCCATTGATCTCCACTCTCTCCATTATCTCTTTTATCTTAATTTTCCTTTATTTTCTCTCATTTTATTCCCCTTTCTCTTCAACCAAATAGGGGTCTAGGTTTCAAGTTTGACCTGGGCTTTGACTTAGGTTGGGTTAAAATTGGGTTAGGGTTAGGTTTGGTTTGGTTTAGGTTACGGTTTAATCTTTGGGCTCAGATTTTGATTGGGCCTAAATTTTAATTTGGGGTTAGGTTTGGGTTGAGTTTGCTTTAGTTAGGTAAGTAGGCTCAAATCAGATTAGATCTTAAGCTAGGCTAGGTTTAGTTAGGCTTGGGAAATTTTAGGTTAAGTTTAGGCTTTAAGCTTTAGGCTTTGGGTTTTGGAATTGGTTGGGCTTAGGTTAGTGGTTTGGGCTGGGTCGAGTTAAAGTTAAATTGAGTTGGAGGCTTTGGGCTTAGTTTTCAATTGGGCTTGGATATGTTGTGGGCTTTAGTTAGGCTTAAATGGTTTTGGGTTGGATAGTCTTAGGTTTGGGCTTCGTTTTAGGCATGTTAGACTAATGGGTCAAGCTTGTTTTAAGTTGGGCTTAGGTAGATTTGATTAGGGTTTGGGTCAAGTTAACCCAAGTAAGCAAGCATGCTTCACTTGGATCTGGGTCAAGTTTACTCGGGTAAATGGGTAAGGCTGACTCAGGTCCAGGTCAAGTTGACTCGGGTACTTGAGTCACTTCAAGTTAGGTATTCAGGTCATTTTGAATGGGTCCTCAAGTCACTTTAACCTAGGTTTTCGCGGGTCTAATTGGGTATTTTGGGTAGGATTTTTTTTTATCTAGTTAGGAGTCTTTCGGGTCAAATTTTGGTTTTTAGGAATGAATGGATGGTCTTGCTTTTGATTTTAGGATTTTGGTTTAAACAAATATAGGTTAGGGCAGTGATCAAATAGATAATTGTAGAATCACTTTTTTTTTTCAAACTCAATTTCAATTTTTGCAATTTGACTTTTACCAATTACGCAACAATCCTTTTTTTTTTTTTTATTCATTCTACAACACTCACTCAATCACATAACTAGAACACACTTAATTATTCATCAAGAAGAGAGAGAATTAAAGTACTTACCTGTTAGGCCCTTTTTTCTTTTCACTTCATTGCCTCTATTCTTTATCAATCGAGCTCACTCTAAATTATTCCTTCTCTAGTTTCTCTCCTTGTTTCTCTCCACTCTCTCTGAATGCTCTTTACCCCCTTCCCAAAAGTCTTTTGAATTTTAATCCCCAACTCCTATTTATAGGCGAGATGGGCATGGGGACTAGTTCCTAGGAACTACAAAATATGATTGGTCATGAGAACTAGTCATATTGGAACATGGTCTATGGGGATTTCCTGCAACGACTAGCCATGGGAAATCGCAACATAGGGATTGGCTACCATTTTATTGAAGGCCCACAACTAGGTCTTTGACTTCCCTTAGCCTAAATTGGCCTTGAATTAAAAAAAAAAAATGGCCTACAGTGGGCCTTAATCAACCAAAATCAGCTTACATTGGCATGCTTCCTTAAACAAAGACCCATAGTGGGCCTCAGATCAAAATCAACCGATATTAGGCTACAATAAAAGCAATGGGTCCAAATCACAACTTAGCCCAAATTGGTCTGCACACTCTAAATTAAAATGCCCCAACTTTAAAACTAACTCTGAAATGTGTTGTGCACGTAGGTGAATGTAGGTAAAGGGGATTCAGTGCAAGAAACCCAAGGATGAAGATCTAGACTTTCCTTTTTTTTTTTTTTGAATGCTATTTTTTCTTTACTATTTTACTTGCAATGTAAGAAGATGAATGTGAACAACACTTTGTAAAAAAGCCTAGTGAATTAATCTTTTATTTCGGGGTGGTGAGAGTGAAAGAGTAAAAAATGAGCGATATCGCCTAAGCAAAGACCTTAGAAGACACCTAAAATAGCAAGATTAATAACTAAAAAAAGAACTAAAATTGTTTATTTAAAAATAAAACAAATTTGAAAACTCAAATTTTTGCTTTATAATAGTCTAACAAAATGGGGTGTCTACTGCTGCCCCTCTTTATAGGTTTGTTACTTAGGATGATAGGAAAACATTGCTTTTGACATTTTAAAGTAAAAGGCATATAAATACAAAGACACAAATTTTGGATCAAACATTATATTGTAAAACTTTCAGAATAATGTGTATGCTTGCGAAAATATGCCCTTTTATTTTGTGCATGTGTGTATGCGCACATTTAGCAAGTGATGCAAGTAAGTGACTCTTTTGAAAAACATGACCTAGAACCTTACGGGGAAAATTTGCACCACGTGGATTGATAAAGATAACCTAAGATGGAGTATGACTGCACCATCTAAAAGTTAGAAAAAGAAAAGTTTCATTAGGAGCGTAGATACACCAACTCTGTTGGGAAAAGCAACATTTGTTAGGATTTTAACTGCACTATTAGAAGGCTAGGAAAGAAAGAACTTCATTGGGAGTGTAGCTGCACTAACTTAGAAGGGAAAAGCAGCCTTATACACCAGTTTAATTGCACTGTTAAAAGGTTAGGAAAGAGCCATACTAGGAGCCTAGTTGCACTAGTTCGGCGGGGAGAGGTAACCTAAGATGAAAGTCTAACTACACTGCTAAAGACCTAGAAAGGATAACCATAGACAGGATTTTAACTGCATTGCCTAAAGTTTGGGAAAGAAAAACTACCTAAGATGGGAATCTAACTGCACCACCTAAATTCAAAGAAAGGATAACCTTAGATATGAGTTTAATAGCACTATCAGAAGGTTAGGAAAGGAAAAGCTTCGTTAGGAGCATGATTGCACCAACTCTGTTGGGGAAAGAAACCCTAGATAGGAATTTAACTGCATTGTCAAAAGGTTAGGAAGGAGCCTTAGTGGGAGATTAACTGCACCAATTCAACAAAGAAAGGTAACCTAAGATGGGATTCTAACTGCACCACCTAAAGGCCCAAAAAGAATAACCTTAGACAGGAGTTTAACTGCATTATTTGAAAGTTACGAAATGAAAATTACAAAGAATGGCAAAGTCAGTGTGAACTCCAAATGGCCCCATATGTAAAAATGTGGTATGATGCATGACATGTTTTCCTACACTAAACATCTTTTTATGATATGCACATGTACTTCGAGGAAAGAGCTACGGTTTCACTGTTTGGTTTCTTCCTCTGTTCCCTTTAGAACCATCAATAAATAAGGCAAGTACTACTATACTTGACCCTTCCCTTAATCAAAAAGCCCTTATTCTGCCGGTGCTAGTAACCTAATAGGACTAATTATACAAACTCAACCTTGTGAATGCCCTAGGCTTCTGAAAATGAGAATACATTCACTCCAGGGTATCCTATTACTTTTGAGTCATTTAAATCATCAATGAATGTTATGCACAGATATATTCATGTGATGAAAGAAACATTAGAAATAACGTGAAATTGTTCAGGTGGGAATGGGCATACTAGTGTATGTTCTGAAGTGCTAGCTAGCTTTGCTGGTATTGACTATCACTAGTTAACCTTGGATCGTTTGAGGCCAAAATTTTGATAAGCCCTGTCTAAGTGAGCTTCAAACTAAGGCAACCTCTATCCCCCATATAGCTTTTCTATGACTTGATGCTTTCTTTAACATATTCTGATCAATTTCTAGATGTTAGGTGACTGTGTTTGAGGTCAAGTCAAGGCTAATTTACTCTAATGTTAGTTACCCTTTTGCGATTTACCCCTTCCTAAATTCAATCTATTGTTTGAAAGTGTAATTTAATTACCCTTGAGGAATTTCTAACTATATCAAAACCTTAAGATGATCTTTAAAAGAAATGATGAAATATGGGGATTAGGGTTAAATAAATGAAGGGAAACTAGGATTAAAACCCCAAAAACATTGCCTTTGCCCCTAGCATATCAGAGGCTTTGAACTTAACATTGTGGTTGCAAGTTGCCTACGTACCTTTGAGGATTAGGTCAAAACATAGTTCATACACTTTATGATTCATTTGAGATAAAGGTGAGTAAGCCAATTTGGCCAAGACTTCCTTTTGGACTGTAATGTTGGCTTAGGGTGCGGGTTAAAGAAATAAAGGATTTAAGAAGCTTAAAGTAAACTTTAAGGGCTTATCAAAACGTCAAGGATCACTAGTATAAGGTATAATGATGACTTTTCTTTTGTTTTCTTTTTCTCTTTTTTCCCTTCTTTGCATTTTTTTTGTTCTTTTTCTTCTTCTTTTTCTTTGGCTTCACCTTTCTTTTGATTTATATCCACACTTAATAAAAATATCCTTCTTTCTCCTTTAAACTGGTCTAGTGTGGGAGTGCTCTCTTAACATGGTTTGTTTTTAAGGGTATGATCAATAGCAGGCTCAAAAGGGGTAGCAAGGGTTGCATTTTTACTATTTTTTAGGAGGAATCAAAGTGGTCTACCTTCATCTTGGCCCTCATCTTCATCTCAAATGAACACATAAATACATATTTCTTTGCCTCGGGTATATTTTAGGAAATGACTTACAAAGTAACCGGTTAATCCACACTCTGAGGATCAAAGAGATTAACAATTGGTAATTAAATTATTCAGGTCAATATGGATAACTAGTCGAAGAAAGGAGGGTCATTCATCATTTAGTATCAATTCCACAGAAATAACTCAAAAGAAAGTAAATTGCACATGAAAATGATTGAAAAGAGGCAATTCAAGGGTACAATCATTTAGGCAAGATATTTCTTTGTAACATTAGAATTTATAGGGTGTGGTAAGTCATCTTCGTCCATATCTGCCAAAATCAATGCTCCTCCAGAAAATTTCTTTTTCACTTCGTAAGGTCCTTCATAGTTAGGGGTCCACTTTCCTCGCAAATCACTGTGAATTGGAAAAATCTTTTTCAAAACTAGTTCCTCGACTTGAAACTATCTAGATCTAACTTTTTTGTTGTAGGCTTTAATCATTCTCCTCTGATATAACTGTTGATGTGCCAAGGCTGCCAAATATTTTTCCTTTATAAAATTCAACTGGTCTAGTCGAGCCTAATTCATTTCACTTCCTCCAACCGAACTTCTTCTGACACACATAACGAGGCATTCTCAACCACTATTAGAACTATTGCTTCCATCTCATACACCAATAAATGAGAGGCTGCCTAGGTAGAAGTTCGAACCATGCATGTAGTGCAAAAGGAAACTTCTCATGCCAATACTTGCATGTATTTGTCATCTTACTCAAAATGTTCTTTATGTTTTTATTGGCCGCTTCCATAGCTCCATTCATTTTCGAACGATACAGTGCCAAATTGTGATGCCTGATTTTGAATTGAGCACACAACTTTCTCATAATCTCATTATTTAGATTTTTCGCATTATCTAAAATTATCCTTTCTAGTAAACCATATCAACAAATGAGCTCCCTCTAAATGAATTGACAAACTACCTTCTATGTAACATTTATGATGCTGCTTCTACCCATTTTGTGAAATAGTCTGTCACCACAAAGATAAAGAGGTGCCTATTTAAGGCCTTTGGAGTAGTGGGACCAATTATATCCATGACCTAAGCAGAAAAGAGCCAAGGCGATGCCAATACCTACAAAGAACATGGCGGCACTTGGATTTGTCTGCATACACTTGGAATTTATGGCATCTTCAAGCATAGCTAATAGAATTTGTCTCCATTGTTGACCAATAATAGTCGTATCTTAAGATCTTTTGGGTTGTTGAATATCCATTCGCATGAGTTCTACAAACCCTGTCATGCACTCCCTCCATTATCTTGCTAGTCTCTTTAGCTTTCACACAATGAATCAAGGTCATATCATGATTTTTCTTGTATATAATATTACCATCGAGGAAGAACCCTTGGGATAATCTCTTGAAATTTATCTTATCATTTCCAGATGCCCTTGGCAGATATTCCCAGTTCTTAATGTATCGCTTATTGTCATGAAACCATGGCTGTTTATCTACTTCTTCTTCCAAATTCTCGCAATAAGCTGGTTAATCATGGAGCCTAATCGAGCTAGGTTCCATTTTTGCCCTTAGTTTCACTTTGAGTATTATGGCTCGTGTAGCTAACACACCTAATATTTGATTTTTTTTTTCCTTTGGCATGTGAATAAACTCAACTTCCTTGAACTCTTATGCTAGTTCCAAGATAAACTCTTGTTAAGGTATCAACTTCAAATCTCAGATTTCCCATTCTCTTCTAATATGGTTAATCAACAAGGCTAAATCTCCTTTTACTTTCAAATTCCTAACCCCTTCTACAGTACCCTGCTTGCATTCCTAGAGCATAAGCTTCATGCTCAGCCATATTTTTCGTGCAAGGAAACAATAATTTGGCCATTACTGAATAGTGCTTTTCTTTTGAAGAAATTAAAATCGCCTTGACATTATACCCTATTGCATTAGATGCCCCTTCAAACATCATGAACCATTCATTATCTTTATCTTCTTTGACTTGCAACACTACCTCAATGTCTTCGTCTAGAAAATTAAATCTCATGGGTTCATAGTCCTCCATTTCCCAGTCAGCCAGGTACTCAGCCATTGCACTACCCTTGATGGCTTTTCTAGTGACTTAGATAATATCAAATTCTAATGAAAGTACTTATGATTTAGCCACTCTTCTTGATAATGTTGGTTTCTTGAACACATACTTTGTAGGATCTATCTTTGGTATCAATCAGATGGTATAATAGAGAGTATTCTATCTAAGCCTCTGAGTTGTTCCGATGCTGAGTATTTGGATTCGTGCTCTATGAACTTCTTCCATAGATATATAAGACTTGCTCTTTTCCCCTTACACTGGCATGCCGACCCAATACACAACCCATTGAAGTGTTAAAAACCAGCAAATAAAGGATTAAAGGACGCCCGGGAACTTGGGGTATCAATAGAGGGATTCAAAAAGTACTACCTTATCCTTTGAAAAGCCCTTTGGCATTCTTTATTCCATTCTCTCGGGTTATTCTTCCTTAATAATTTGAATATCGGCTCAAAAATGGTGGTAAGTTGCGAGATAAACCTAGAAATATAATTCAACCACCCCAAAAATCCTCTTAACTCTTTTTGAGTCCGAGGAGCTGGCATTTCTTGGATTGCCTTAAGTTTATTTGGACCCAACTCTATTCCATTTTGACTCACTACAAAAGCCAAAAGCTTTCTTGATATTGCCCTATAGATGCACTTACTCAAATTGAGTTTAAGTTAATACTTCCTTAATCAATCAAACAACTTTTTCAAGTTCTCTGTATGATCTTCTACTTCCCGAGACTTGGCAATCATATCATCTACATAAAATTATATCTCTTTATGCATCATATTGTAGAAGATAGTCATCATAGTTTGCTAATACATTGCCCTAGCGTTCTTCAGATCAAAAGGCCTTACTTTTATAGAAAAATTTGCCCTAGTGTGTTATAATTATAGTCTTCTCCTCATCCTTTTCTACTAACCTAATATGGCTGTATCCCGAAAAACCATCAATAAAATAGAACATAAAATGTCCTGCTATATTATCAACTAGAACATCAATGTGTAGCAATAGGAAGCTATCTTTCAAACAGGCTTAGTTTAGATCTATGTAAGCTACACAAATACGAACATTTCCATCTTTCTTGGGTACAAGAACTATGTTAGCTACCCACACAAGGTAATTAGAAACCTCCAAGAATCCTACTTCAAACTTTTTTTTACCTCCTCCATTAACTTAGGCAACATATTAGGTTTCATTCTACTCAACTTTTGTTTCACTAGCTTACATTTTGGGATCAATGGTAACTTGTAAGACAACATCCGTATTTAGATTAAGCATATCTTGGTAAAACCATGAAAATACATCCACATATTCTTTTAATAACCTTACTAGTTTCTCTTATCCTTTTCATCCATTAGAGTCCCCATCCTAACTTTCTTCAAATCCTTACCTTGCCCCAAATTTATCATTTAAACAAGGTCCTTGGTTATGGGAACTACGTTAGCTACCCACTTAGGGTACTTAGCAAACTCCAAGAATTCTGTTTCAAATTATTTTCTAACCTCCTCCATTATCTTAAGCAACATATCAGGCTTCATTCTCCTTGACTTTTGTTTGACCGACTTACATCTTGGGATCAATGGTAACTTGTAAGACACAACTTTCATAATTAGACCGGGCATATCTTGGTAAGACCATTCGAATACATCCACATATTATTTTAATAGCCAAACCATTTTCTCCTTATCTTTTTCATCCATTATAGTCCCGATCCTAACTTCTTTCAAATCCTCTCCTTGCCCCAAATTTATAATTTCAATGGGTTCCTTACAAGGAACTGTTTATTTGCTTTCAGCCTTGAGCATTCTTATAATTTCTGATGACAAGTCCACTTCTTTTGCTAACTCCCCTTCTTTTGCATCACATACTGGACTATCAAATCTGGCTCTGAGTCTATGCCAACCTCTATGATCATTATCTGCAAGACTGCACAAACAACAAACAAAACACAACACAAATTGCGAAGATTGATAAATGAATGAGAATGATGTTCTGAAAATGCACTTTATTTCATTAATGATGAAAATTACTGAAAAGGTTACAAGATAATCCCAAAAAGAGTCATTCCAACAAGATCCCCCTTTTCCCATTTTCTCTAAGATCATAAATATAACTTGAGTGACGATCATAGTGACTTTACTTTTCCTCTGTAGGAGTAGTGATCGGATACTCATAAGCCTATAGTTTTGTAGCGGCGCCTTAGATGGGTAGATCCAAATGTGGTCAACTTCCCCTTCACTTGATTGCTCTAGCATTTGCATTGATAACCTACTAATATTTTCTACCATGTTTTGTTGAACCTCTACTACCATCCTTGGGAACATAGTACCCCCATAATAGAAAGTATGCATTAGTGGTGGAAAGTCTCAGTCCATATTCTATAGAGTCATCCAATCAGGTGCCATCTCCATAACGTGATGGTACTCGTCTATGAATAACTAGGCCAAGTTCTTCCAGGTGCAGACTCTAGCCCTATCCAGTTGAACATACCACCTCGCTGCTGCCTCAGTTAGGCTATCTTGATAGTAGTGTATTAAGAGTCTGTCCTCGTCAGAATAAGTCACCATCTTTTGGTAATACAGGCGGAGGTGGGTTAGCGGGCATTTGGTCCCATCAAACTTTTCAAACTCTGGCACCTTAAATATGAGTGGCAAGGTCACCTTTGGGACTAAACAAAGGTCAACAGCATCGACTAACCCAAATAATTTAGTTCCTTCCATGGCTCATAGGAGTTCTTCTATCACATCACACCTCTGCTCTATTTCTATTTGGGAAGTACATTCTTTGTTCATCCCTAGATCTGAGAACATCACTGGGGGTGTCCCCACAACGAGGAACCCTTTAGTTGGCATAGTTGGAATGAATGGTTGCGAGCTTGTCCCTAAGTCTTCTTCTGTGCAAAGAGGAAGGACCAAAGTCTGCTCACAAGCTGGAGTGAATCCTAGGGCATGGATAGGGTTTAACCCTATCTCTAAATCCGGGATTTGTGCGGCCTTTCCCTTATTGGCAGTCATTAACAGTTCCATCATCTTGCTCATCTGGGTTTGAATGTCTTTGACGTTGTTGCCCATCTCTTCTTGGCCTTGCTTCAGGCTCATGACACGGTTTTTCAGATGCTCACTCATTATTCTAGCCTTTCGTCAGGTGTTAAAAGGTGGATTCAATGTTGATCCTTATTGGCTAGGTCCCCTTCTTTATTTCTTTATTTTTTCTTTGAAACCAAAAACCTTTCTTTATGAGAATGCATGCAAG
Source organism: Malania oleifera (assembly GCF_029873635.1). Classification (NCBI taxonomy): domain Eukaryota; kingdom Viridiplantae; phylum Streptophyta; class Magnoliopsida; order Santalales; family Ximeniaceae; genus Malania; species Malania oleifera. Next base: position 15,058,093 of record NC_080425.1, read on the forward strand.
AATGTGCACCTAGCTATGCATGAAATACATGAATGCAATGCAACCTAAACAACCACTTTGTCAGAATTCTAGGAAAAACCTCATCAACTAATGAAAGACTTCTAAATTAAACCAACCCTTGATATACCACCCTTTCAATTTAAGAACATGAAATTCCTTCCTCAATCATTCCTTTCCTTGTAGCCATACTTCCCTTTTCGTTTTAGTTATAGATATATCCCTCTCCTTTTTTTCTGGTGACACTCCATGTACCCAAAATCCGCAAAGGATTAGGTTGTGGTATGGGTGGCTTTTTATTTTTAAAGAGTGGCCACGTCGCTCATTAAACTTGCGGACTAGAACACGCCACGTGTCACCATGCGGGGGTGACACGTGGCCATTAACCCTTTCATATTAATTGATTTTTTCTTCTTTCTGTCACGCCCCAAACCCAGCAATGGGCCCCAGGGTGTAATTCAATAACCTAACCTGTCTCTGTATCATAAAAGTATCTATGATACTACACCAAAAAAAGGTCCGACCCCGTAGGGCTCACGGATACCTTATACACAGTCATATACACATGATATACGCAGCGGAATAATTCAACCTATTACATTCATTATACCATACCATACCAGAGTCTACGTTCAACACAATACAAGACATAACTCTCGAGTGCCTACATAACCAAAATGACGCCCCGGCTACAGTTGAGTACTTACACAAGTACTTACACAACGCTAACCAAAACCATGCTCCCAAATCGTTAGAACGCTAGGTTCGGCTACTTGAAGGACTTGAAACACATTTGTAAGATTGGGGTTAGACACTTCTCAGTAAGGACGAATCAGGTTATATCAGTGTGTGAGCATATGAGTGTTATTTCAACATTAAAACATAACATTTCGCAATTCCAGTATGTTCACAAACACTTGTCCACATCGGTAATTAAACTGGATTACAACACTTGTCCACATCGGGATTAAACTAGATGTATCGACTTATCGGTATTAAACTAGATATCTCGACTTGTCGAAATTAAAACTGGATTAAAACCCTTGTCCACATCAGAATTAAACCGGATGTATCGACTCATCGGTATTAAACTAGATGTCTCGACTCGTTGGAATTAAAACTGGAGTTGAGACCCATCGAAATTTAACCGGATGTCTTGGCTCATCGGTAGCGAACCGGAGGCCACAACTCATCGGTAATTAAATTGGATGCTAACCACACAGTAACAATCATCACATAGAACCTAGGTATTTAACCGGCATTAGTTTTCCACAGTTTCCTCAACATTTCACAACTCAAATCATTTCAAATATACCAGCTCATGCCACACTTATTTGGGTACATAAATAATCACATAAAATTTGATCCAAGGATACAATTTAACATAAGTGAAGGTACGGTCATCTCTATATTATAATTTATTCAAATATATGATTTTTCAATAGAAACTGAGATGATACCCGAAACCTCAATTTTCTTAAAAATTGTAAACCCGAAAATCCCATAATTTCACTTGGTAAAATTTCCCAAATAAGTATTCAAAATGTACATATCATCGTAAACCATAGTTTTGCTTATTTAGATTTTAAAAATAACTGATATAAAGAAAATCCCCTTATCTTTTCCCGAAAATCGAAACATAAACCTAAACGGCCCAAAACAGTGACAAGGGATCACCAAAACCTAAAAACCAAAGTACACAACTTCAATACAATCCAATTTATCAAAGATCTATTGAACCAAAAACGGATTTAGACCCTTACCTCGATTTTAGGGTAAAACCTGTAAATCCTCAAAACAAAGATCTGATTCACTATAATTGTAGAGATTCTCCCCCTGATCCACGTAGGAACGTCGGATCATTGATTCGGGTAACAAGCAGCCCGAGATCTTAGAGAAAGAGAGTGAGGACTTGAGTCTAGAGAGAGAGAGAAAGGATTTGAGTTTTCTTAACCATTAAGCAATAAAAATTGAACTTATAGACCTTTAACCTGACCAGCCTCGTCGACGAATTAGAACTCTCGTTGACGAGCAGAAGAAGGGTGTTCATCGACGATAGAGTTGGCGTCGTCGACGAACCTGAGATTCCAAAATTCCAAAAATCTCTTGGTATCATCTCGTCGACGGGCCTCTGAATTTCGCTGACAAGTCACAGAAGAGACTTCGTCAACGAGAGAAGGAGCCTCATCAATGAGCCCTGCTATTTTCACCTTTTCAAATTCCTTCCCCTTTTCTTATTTATTTAATCCATATTTCTCGGGTCGGTTTCTTACACTTTCCTACCCCCCATTTCTACTGTGTATTTTCTCTCTCCACTTTGTCTATTCTTTCTCGACCTTTCCTCTCCCTCTCTCTCTTGATCTCTACTTTCTCTTAATATTTCTTCTCTCGATATCTTTTTCTCTCTCTCGGTTTCTCTCCTCTCAGAAAGTTTTCTCTCGATCTCCCTTTCTCTCTCTCGATTTCTCTCCTCTCAGTCCGTCTTCCCTCGATCTCGTTTTCCCCCTTCTTTCTCGACCTTTCCTCTCCTTATCTCTCTTGATCTCTCATTTCTCTCAATATTTATTCCCTCGATCTTCCTCTCTCTCTCTCTCTCTCTCTTGGTTTCTCTCCTCTCAGTATATCTTCTCTCGACCTCTCTTTCTCTATCTTATTTTCATTTTTGTTTTGCCTGGGTTTCTCATGTTTACTCTACTTTGTAGGTTGAAAATTGTACTCAAAGACACAAATGGAACTCCTAGAACCTAAGTCTGAGCCTCGGATAAGCCTTACCCTTTTTGTGTTTATGTTTTTTTTGTTTGAATCTCGATCTATGTTCTAATGCTTTGGAAAATTTCCTTCTAAACTTGGTGGATTTTGAGTTTGGGTTAGCTTGGTTAGATCATTCTAAGTTGACTTAGCGAGTCAACCCACTAATTCCCAGCAAGATGAGTTTTCTGTATGGGCTTGGTTTGTGTGTCCAAGCCTAGGCTCAAGTCCATGGTTGGGCCAGATTTAGGTATCAAGCTTTTAAATTTGGGCCTAGGGTGTTTTTTTTTTTAAATGGGCCTAGGTTGGTTTTTTTTAAATGGGCCCTTATAACGCCTCGAACCCCTCGTGGGTCCGGGGTGCTACTTTAGTGATGTCTGTGTACTTGATACCATAATCATTAAACATAGATGCGGCAGAAGTAATGAAACATTCACCAAACCTACATTACCAGAGTTTTAAGTATTTTCATACATATAAGTTCCCAAACATCCATATTACAATCCGACCAAAAATGGACAACTAGTTTGGTCCATGCAACCATTATACTAGTCCAAAGACTTACAACATAATTTACATACACCTAAGTTCATACATATCTCCACAAAAACTACTATTCTAACTTTCATCCCTTGATCCCGCTAAGCATGATACCTATTATTTCCTGAAAAGATGATTAGTATATTGGGGTGAGACACTTCTCAGTAAGGGTGAATCAAGTTAATATCAGTGTGTGGGCAGCATGCATTAGTGTTTACAGAAAAACATCCATTCTTCATATAACCGAAAATAGCTGTCTTTACATCATACGTACTTATACAGTTGGAAATACTCGTTTCATTTTCCTGATATAAATGGTTCATTAATCACATAACATCATTTCGTATAAATATACAGATATACATAAAAGACACTCCCTAGGGCTAACTGTCATGTATAAACCCCCATGGTCAGCGTTGTGTTGACCGAAGGCTGGACTAAGCCTGGGGTGATAAACCCAGACAAAGTCAACATACATCCACATCTAACTCTAACTATGCAGGCATCCGCAACTTGCTTGAGTGCTCCAATTGCCCTACCATGTCCTAAAAGTCCAGGCTTCCAGGTAAGGTACACCCTCTACTGAGGCTAATCAGTTGAAACCACCCACACCACTCTCGCAGTACAGTGTAGGCGCACATGGCTACATATATAATTCCTAACAATGGTACCATGCTCATAACATGATGGTCCTCAAGGTTCCTAGAGCATATCAGGCAATTTAAGTAGTAAAAACATATTTCATATTCATTTCATATAAAACCTGTCATTAAAACCTCTGACCCTCGGCCGTCATATAAAACTCGGCCCTTGAGGCCATGATACATATAAAACTCGGCCCTTACGGCCATCATACATATCTTCCCGTGTTTATCACAAACAGTTTCAGTATTTCTAAAACATTCATTATTTCGGTTATAAAATAGTACATACATATCATTCGCTTGGCTCACAATTTCCTGTACTTTGAATATAGTTCGTAGGCAACCAAGAAAACATAAAATATACAGTTTAAAACATAAAACTGAGCTTCCCACCGTTCATTTATATTGAAAATATCATAATGTATATCCTAGGTTTGAAAACGGATCCTTTGAACGGTTGGTTTTAGAAACTTCAATTGAAAACATAAATATACTTACTCCATAAACATTTCAAACGGTTCAATTTCATTAAAAAGCTGACTTAACTTAATCCCCTTACCTATTTCCTGAAACAACTCGAGACGCTCGGAAACCGAACCCTAGCACTTTACCGAGATCAAGAATCTACTCCGCTAGGATTGTAGATATTTGCTCCCTGATCCTTGTGGTAACTTCCGATCATTGATTCGGATGACGAATGGTGAAGAAACTGAAGAGAGAGAGAATATGGACGTGGGCTAGAGAGAGAGAGAAAGAGAGATATATTTAGTTTTCTTAATGAAGAAGCAACGAAATCCTATTTATAGCCCCCTTGACCCGGTCAAACTCGTTGACGATGTGGCGCTTTCGTCGACGAGCTACATAAGGTCATTCATTGACAAAAGAAGGGTTTCATCAACGAACCCTAAACCTGATATTTTCGGCCATTTTGGATCTCTTCGTCGATGAGACTCTGAATTTCGGTAACGAACCACATAAAGGCCTTCGTCGATGAGAGTCTCGACCTCATTGACGAAGCCTATTGTTCTACTTTTGAAATTTTCCTTTCTTATTTTTTCAGGTTAGAGTCTCTATAGCCCTAGATGGTATAAAAAAAAATGGGCCCTGGATGGTTTTCTTTAAAAATGGGTCCGGTTAGTTTTTTTGAAATGGGTCCTAGATGATTTTAAAAAAAATTGGGCCTTGCTTGGTTTTTTTTTTATAGGGCTTGGTTCTTTTAATTAAAAAAAACAGAAGGAAGAGTTCGGGCTTGGCCCCTTTAAATTTTTTTTTTAAAAAAAAAGTTTGGGCATGGCCCTTTGTATCTTTAATAACTTGGGCTTGGGCTTTATTTTAAAACAAAGGGTTCAACCCTTTCTTTTTAAAAATGCACTTGGCCCTGCTTTGAAATAGTGGGCTTAGAGGATTCTTTAATTTAAAAAAAAGGGTTAGGCCCTTTCTTTTTAAAACTAGACTTGGATTGTTGTGAAACAATGGGATTGGGGCTTCTTTGAAAACAAAAAGAGTCACCCCTTTCTTTTTACAACTATGCTTGGGTTGTTGTGAAATAATTGGGCTTGGGGCTTCCTTTGAAAACTAGGTTTAGGGCTTCAAGGATGAGTTGCATGGGGAAATAGCTTCTTTACATGTTACCGAGGGCTAGAATTTAAAAAAAAAAAAATGGAAGCAAAGCATTTCATGCATAATAAACACTTACCTTAGGTCTTCCTCTCCTCTGGTTCTTCTTGTCCATGTCTCCTACTCCTTCTGTGTCTTCTTCTCCAGTACTTTGGTCTTAGCCTCTGCCTCCTCTAGTTTATGGGAACCTTTCGAGTTGTAGATTATTCAGTCTTAGGACCCCTCAAACAATGGGCTTTGTGATTCTTTCTCTGATAAGGGTATGATGTTAACCTCCTATTGACTTTTTGAGTCCGATCCCTATTTTGATACCGACAAAGTACAAATTACTTATGTGTGTAGTTAGTAAGTGAGCAGATTTATATCTGGCACACGCATGAGAAAAAAGGAAATAGAGGCCATACAGGAATTAAAGCTCACATCATATGGTAAATTCCATAAATAGTTAAGAACAACAGAAGAAGAAGAAGAAGAAGAAGAATACATATATTTCTATTGTAAATGCATTTTTGGTTTTGGTCTGTAATAATTGCATGTCATACATGATATGGATTGGCAAGTTCAAAATAACCATAGTCTGACCGTAGGGATCCAAACCTGACCTTAGGGGACCCAACCTAAACTCAAAAACTTTTTTTCTTAAAAGCTAAACTCATACAAAGGTTTTTAAAATAACTTAAGGTCAAAAACAGGGTTTGCAACTACTTATAGTTCAAAACACCTCAGCCAACCGACCACACTTAAGGCAAAAAGTCAAGTAGTTGACCATGCCTCTGCCGACCGACCATAAAATGAACATATTTTTCACGGTCAACCAACCCAAGAGATTTGACTTTTCCACATTCCACGGCCGACCAAGCTTTCAGTTCGAAAACTCCTCGGTTGACCGAACGTATCCCTTCAGCAAAGCAAAATTAAGATCGGGTGACCGAACCTACGAAGGTTTGGCAAATCGCCTTGCCTTGGGCGACAAGCCCTTGGCCTCGATCAACCAAACCTCTCAGGTCAGACCATTTTTACTGTGTTAAAACATGTTTAATTTTAATTAAATATTTTCTAAAATACCTAATATGTCCCTAATGGTCAAAATTTCTCCACACTCTATATATACCCCTTCATTACTCAAAATTAGAAATAAGATTAGAAAGAAAATCCTCCTAAAAACATTTTTAATTCTTTTTCATTCTTACACTCTCCTACACTTAATTTTTGACAAATTTATTTTGGAGAGCATTTATTTCGGGCATATCTCTCATTTCAAAAATCATTTACTCTCATTGTTATTCATTGTTTTTAAATCATCTTTTTAAGAGTAAAATCTAAAGTTACTCCATATATATAGTTTCTTTGATAAATATTTTTGGAGGATACTTATTTCTAGCTAGTGAATCTTGCACTTTCATTGCAAGACTTCAAAAGCTCATATTTATTTTATTGCGAAAATCTTGTTGAGCTTACCCTTGCTTCCTTTGAGTTATAATATTTGAATATCATCGTTGGGAAGATTTTTTTTTTTAAGGGTTCAAGATCTTTGAACATATTTATTGCATACTCTATTTTAGAACAAAGATCATATATCATTATTTTGGCAAAGATCATTTGAAGGAAAAAGCCCTAGGTTCTCGTACACTCTTTTATTGAAAACATTTTTGGAGAGAAATTTTATTTGAGTTTAAAATCTTTGAGCATTCATTATACATATTTTTATATAAAGATTATCTTTTGAAAATTCCACATACTCACATTGAGTTTATATTCATATCATACGTGAGTGTATTTTTAAGTTGTAGTGTTGTACACATCTGCTTGCTTAGAAGCATATCTTGTTGTACAAAATTATTTTTATTTGTTATATTCCCAATGTGTGGTCGGAAGAGAGAGACTAGCCTTATGAATAGTCCCGAATTGCTCAGACTTGGTTAGGAGAGCACCGGACTGGTTCAAATCCGGTTAGGAGAACTAGGTGCACCATCCTATAAGGAGTTGTATTTGGTGCCACTCCACCCTTAAGCGAGCCTTAGTGGAATCCTCTTGCTTGTGAGTTTGAGGCAAGGACGTAGGCAGTATTGGCCGAACCCTGATATCATTTTTTATGTCTACTCTTTATATTCCTGCACTTTAATTTCCTGCACATATATGCTTATTTCTGATTTATTTTATATGTTGAGCATGTGTTAAACATTGTGAATGATTGGGAAATACTGAGCCTATCATATCTAATTTTAATATCTGCTCAGATATATTGTGTTGGGTTTTGGAATTGCGTAGAAAGACCCTAGGTTGTGTTTTTACTGAATTGTGATTTGAACCGAACCTAGGAAGAGAATTTTAAATTTCCAATTCACCCCCCTCTTGGGAATACACCAATTCCAACACCTCCTTTTTTCCACTAGGGATTCACACCCCAATCCTCACCAGTATGCTACTTCTCTCTTTTTTGGATCCCTCTGCTTTTCTTTGTATCCTTAACTCTCTGCGAAGGCCCCCTTATTTATAAGGTTGGGGCCTCGGCCATCATAGGTAACAAGCAAACCTTCCCTTTCCAACCCTTTCCTTGTATTAAATCTCTTATGTGCGTACTTTCCTTCCTATAATAAAATTCCCATCCCTAACTATGGTTCATTGAAATTAGTTGATTTCTTTTTATATGGGTTTTTGGCTAAATATTGGGATTAGAAACATATCAATCTTGCAAATTCTCCAATTAATAGAATCATTCAAATTTTCACCCCTTTATTTCTTTATTTTGTCACGCCCTGAACCCGCAGGTGGGTGCCAGGTGTGAATTTAGTAACCTAACCTGTCTCTATATCAATTAAAGCATACATGATGCAATACCAAATGAGGGTCCGACCCTGTGGGGTACACAGATGCCCTTAAACATAAACATAAGCATTCATACTCATCAAATACACAACGGAATACGGCCTTTCTAAACATGTATAGTACCATACCAGAGTCTATACAAAGTTAGGATATACATTCCCATAATTACAAAACATGCCCCGGGTGTCTACAAAAACCATCACGACAACCCAGTTACAAAAACTCGTACCTAAACAGGCACTAACAGCAGCTAATGACACCCCCGCTTCCAAATGCTAAGATGCTAATTATGGCTACCTGAAAGACTTGAAAACATTTGTACGTACATTCAGGCTGAGACACCTCTCAGTAAGGAAGAAAACAGGTTATATCAGTGTGTAGCATACCAGTGTTATTTTACGTAAAACATAACACCACACAATACGATACAGTTCGAAAGCATTTCTATACAGTTCCAGTATTTTCACAAATCCATTCCAGTACATACGATACCTAAACATACGGTTCGTGTCGTCACACTAATACGCAACTACTCTATGAAACTTGAAGCTTCAAAGCGATTACGTTGCCAATACGAGCACCTAATACCCTATGGAAACCTAAGCCCCACAATGATACCATTGCCACTACGGTGTAGCGCACACCCATCGGTGACCAGCCAGAACACACAGGCGATATTTCACACACTCAGATATAGAGCCAGACACTCTCGCCCACGGTTTTGACACCGGTATATGGCACAGCGTATGGTAATTAGCCGCTACATAGCTATTTCAGCGTACAGTATTTAGCCGCTACTAGTTGATTTCACAAAACCTAGAATAATTTTGGAGCTCACACTCCTATACATATCAGTGTACACTAATTAGCCGCCACTAGCTGTTTTACAAAATACCTAGAACAATTACATACAACCATACATTCCACACTTATTTGGTTTACGGCAAATCATATTGTTTTCCAATTCAAGCATACAGTTTTATACAAATATGGATAATAGTTTTCTCAATAATACAGTTTAAACAAAACAAACGATTTTCCAAACAAAGCAGAGATGATATCAGAAATCTCCAAATTTTCCTAAAAACTGTAACCCAAAAATCATGTATTTTACTCGATAGATTTTCACAAATAAGTAGTCAAAACATACATATGATCGTAGCCTACAAGCTTACCAATCCCGATTTTGAAAATAAACTGATATGAGCAGAATCCCCTTACCTTAAGCTGAATTCCAATTATGAACTCTACGGTCCCCAAAACTACGTACCGAGACTCTAAAACCTATAAACCACAGTACAATACATGCTTACAACTCATACTACTACACATATTTCGAATCAGAAAAGATAACCGAGCTTTACCTCGATTTTGGCCCGAAACCCAAAACTACTCGAAACGAGATTCCGATCTGCTAAGAACGTAGAGAATCCTCCCCTGATCTACGCGGTAACGTCGGATTTATGAATCAGGCGACGAACAACGAAGAAACCTAGAGAGAGAGAGTTCTTCAAGTTCTAGAGAGAGAGGGAGAGGATATTCTTGAGATAGCTTAGTGATTAGGCAAAGGAAAGTGATATTTATAGCCCTTGACTCGGCTACCCTCGTCAACAAAATGGTGCCCTCGTCCACGAGCCACTGAAGAGACCTCGTTGACGAGACGGTGACCTTGTCAACGAGCTTGAGATTCTCGGTTTCCTGAAATCTCTCGGCTTCTCCTCGTCGACGAGCCTCTGAATTTCATCGACGAGAACAGAAGGACTTCATCGACGAAGTCTGGCCTCGTCGACGAACTTTGCTCAATTTACCAATTTACCCTTCTTTTACATAATTAATCCATATATCATAGTTCGGGTTCTTACAACCTCCCATCCTTACAAAAATTTCGTCCTCAAAATTTGCAATCTCTCATTACGAACACATTTATACTACCGAACACATACACACTCAAAGATGAACTGGCGGTCATTTATACGCAGCCCCATTACGATATATACATACATACATTCCCTCACTTATGGCAGAGGAATACCGTGGTTACATACATACACAGTCTCGGGAGCTCACAATACTACCAAACTCTCCTAGAGATTAACCACACAATATTACTACGATAACAGAGTACTACATACATACATACCCATACCGACTCTGCTATCAAGACTATTACTCAGAACAACTGTGGATACTTTCGGCGTATTTCTGCCTCCAATTCCCAAGAAGCTTCCTCAACCGTGTGATTCCATCACAATACCTTTACTAATGATATTTCCTTGGTACGCAACTTCTAAACTTTTCAGTCTAGAATCTGAACTGGTACTTCTTCGTACGCCAAAGTATCCTCAATCTCTAAAGACTCGTAGCTAATAACATGCGACGGATCCTACACGTACCTCCTCAACATGCATACGTGAAATGCATCATGGATCCTCGAGAGAGCAGGGGGAAGGGCAATTCGTTAGCTACTGGACCCACTCATTCAAGAATATCAAATGGTCTGATATACCTCGGGCTCAGCTTGTCCTTCTTCCCAAATCTCATGACTCCCTTCATCGGAGCGATTCTAAGGAACACCTTAACCCCCACCTTGAACTCCAACTCACGGCGATGAACATCCGCGTAGCTCTTCTACCGACTCTGAGTCGATCTAATCCTCTCCCGGATCAAATCCACCTTCTCAGACACCTGCTGCACGAGTTCAGGTCCTAAGACCCGAAGTTCACCGACCTCATCCCAATACAAAGGAGATCGACACCTTCAACCATACAGAGCCTCGAACAGTGCCATCCCAATACTAGCCTGGAAGCTATTGTTATAGGCAAACTCCACCAATGACAGAAACTGAATCCAACTACCACCAAAGTCTAATACACAAGCCCGTAACATATCCTCCAAGATCTATATCGTCCTCTCCGACTGTCCATCAGTCTAAGGGTGGAACGTTGTACTGAACGTAAGCTTCGTCCCCAGTGCTTCCTACAAACTCTTCCAGAATCGAGAAGTAAACCTCGGATCTTGATATGAAACAATGGACACTGGCACTCCGTGCATTCTCACTATCTCATGCACATACAGGTCTGCTAGCCTAATCAAAGGGTAGCTAACCTTCATCGGTACAAAGTGCGCAGATTTCGTCAACCTGTCCATGATTACCCAAATAGCATTCTGCCCGTGAAGCGCTGGCGGCAATCCGATAACAAAGTCCATGGAAATTTGCTCTAATTTTCACACCGGAATAGGCAAAGGCTACAATGGCCCTACCGGCCTCTGATGTTCAGCTTTCACCTGCTGACACGTTAGACACTACTCCACGAACTGGGCAATATCTCTCTTCATACCACTCCACCAAAAAGAACTGTGCAAATCTGGAAACATCTTTGTACTACCCGGATGTAACGTATACAAAGAACGATGCGCCTCCTCTAGAATCGTCCTTCTGATCTCATCGTCGTTTGGAACACACAATTTGGTCCCAAACCTCAACACACCTCCCTTAAAGATGTTAAAATCTGCCAACCAATCCCTACTGCACTTTCTCCACAATATCAACTAGCTCTGCATCATTAGCCTAGGTGGCTTTAATACACTCAAACAAAGTCAGTTGGATCACCAAGTTAGCAATGAAATCCTAATGATCACCAGACACCAACTCTACGCCCAAGCTTTCCAGGTCCCGTCTGACATGATGCTGAGCTACAACTGCAGATACTGCTGCATGCTCTGACTTCCGACTCAATGCATTTGCTACCACATTAGCCTTCCCTAGGTGATAACTAATCGTGCAATCGTAGTCCTTGATCAACTCTAGCCACCGCCTCTGCCTCATATTCAGTTCCTTCTACCTGAAAAAGTACCTGAGGCTTTTGTAGTCAGTGAAAATCTCACACTGGACACCGTACAAGTAGTGTCACCAGATCTTTAGGGCATAAAAAACAGTAGCTAACTCTAGGTCATGCGTAGGATAATTCTTCTCATACTCCTTAAGTTTCCGAGAAGCATAAGCTACTACCTTACCCCGTTGCATAAGCACACATCCCAAATCCTTCAGGGATGCGTCTCTATAAATCACGAAACCGCCATCCCCCGAAGGAATGGTTAATACTGGAGCAGTAACCAGCCAGTGCTTCAACTCAAGAAAGCACTGCTTGCAATCACTAGTCCAGTCAAACTTCACCCCCTTCCTAGTCAAACGTGTCAAAGGTCCAGAAAATTTAGAGAAACCCTCTACGAACCGATGATAGTAACCCACTAGTCCTAGAAAACTCTGAACCTCCTGAACACTCTTTGGTCTCGTCCAGTCGACCACAGCTTCAATCTTGCTAGGACCAACTGAGATACCGCCCTTAGACACCACATGGCCTAAGAATGCGACCTGATTCAACCAGAAGTCACACTTCTTCAGCTTGGCATACAACTTCCTCTCTCGCAAAATTTGTAGTACCAACCTCAGATGGTTTTCATGCTCTTTCAGACTCCTCGAGTATACAAGAATGTCATCAATGAACACCACTACGAACTGATCCAGGTACTCATGGAAAACCCTGTTCATCATATCCATGAACACTGCCAATGCATTGGTCAAACCAAATGACATAACTAAGAACTCATAGTGGTCATATATGGTTCAGAAAGCAGTCTTCACTACATCCTTAGATTTAACCCTCACCTGATGATACCCTGACTGTAGGTCAATCTTCGAAAAGACCTACGTTCCCTGCAACTGGTCAAAGAGATCATCAATACAAGGCAACAGGTAACGGTTCTTCACAGTCACCTTGTTAATCTCACGGTAATCAATGCAAATACGCATCGACCCGTCCTTCTTCTTTACAAACAAAACTGGAGCTCCTCAGGGCAAAACACTCGGTCGAATAAAACCCTGGTCTAGTAGTTCCTACAACTGCTCCTTCAACTCTTGAAGTTCTACTAGAGCCATCTGGTATGGAGCTTTAGAGATCGGTGCCTTGCCAAGCAGCAATTCTATCGCAAAATCCACCTCACGATCCAGAGGTAAATCGGGTAAATCATCAGGAAACACATCCAAAAATTCGTTGACTACCCGAATATCCTCGAGTCTCAACTCATCCCGTAATGGTTCCTTCACACAAGTTAGGTACCCCTGACACCCATCCAAGAGTAGCCTCATCGCCTGTAATGCTGATAGAATCTATGGCGTCGAACACACACACGATCCCACAAACTCAAACTCCCGCTTCCTAGGAGGTTTGAACACTACTACCTTCCTACAACAATCAATCACTGCATAACTAGAGAATAGCCAATCCATTCCCAGTATGACGTCGAAATCAGACATGTCGTATACTATAAGGTTCGCCGGTAACAGTCTTCCTTGAATAACCACTGGGCAGTCTCCTAATATCTAACTACAAATCGTTACACTCCCAGTCGGCGTGACCACAATCAACCACTCATTCATCACATAGGTTTCAGCCCCACATAAATTCACAAATCTAGTAGATATAAACGAATAGGTTGCCCCTGAATCAAATAAAACGATAGCTAAATTCGAAAGCAAAGACATGGTACTTGTCACCATGTTCCTAGCGTGTTCTGAATCTGCTGGAGTCGGTGAATATACTCTCGCGAGAACCGTAGTTTCCTGGTAGTTTCCTTGAGGCATCTGATTACTCCCACATTTCTAGCTTTGTGCAGGCGTATCTCTCCTCGGTTCCTGATAGCTCCGTGACATGTGGCCCGACTTGCCACAGTTGTAGCAGTTACCCCAGAACGGCTTACAATCCCCATCATGCCTTTTACGACACTTGGCACATGGGGCGGAGGATGGATCCCCCTGAGAACTATGCCACTCGGTAGACTGCTGATAACCTGAACTATAGTTATTCTTCTTCTTCCACTGTCCCTTCCAAGGACCAGTCTGAGACCCAGAAGAAACTGGCCTCTTCCTTTATTCCTGCACCACCTCATCACTCTAGAGGTCGGTCTCGACTATGGTGGTTTTATCCACCAACACCAAGAACTCACGGATCTGCAACATCCCCACGAATCGGCAAATACCTTTTCTCAGACCCCTCTCGAACCTCCAAGCCTTCTTGTACTCATTCGGGACCAAGTATGGCGCAAACCGAGATAACTTGATAAATCTGGCGGCATACCTCTGCACAGTCAGAGTTCCCTGCATCAGTCCCTAGAACTCATTGGCCTTCGCATCCCGAGTGGAGACCGGGAAGTATCTCTCAAAAAATACCTCCTTGAAGCAGCCACACGTCATACCAGATGGACCTGCTCTCTGCCTCTCAAGCAGACTCATCGCAGTCCACCAACGCCTTGCCTGCCTAGTCAGCTGGAAGGTAGCGTACAAGACCTTCTACCTCTCAGTGTAGTGGATGACTTCCAAAATCCTCTCGGTCTTCTTGACCCAGTCCTCTACCACAATTGGATCGGGTCCTCTCGTAAATTTCGAAGGGTGCATGCGTGTGAACCTCTCGATGGTACACCCTGCATCAGTAAGAGAGCATTCGCGTCTCCTAACACTCCACCCGATCTCTCGGATAACCTGCCTTGCCAAACCACGAGACACAGAAGGAGACTCATCACTCGCCGTCTCCTTAGAGCCACTCCCCAAGTTATTATCCTTGGGCTCCATTCTGAAAACAATAGGAATCGGTTATAATTCCTATATCGTACATAGTTAACACAATCATTAGAACTAATCACGTCAACTACTACTCTCACGGCCTAGGTCTGTCCTACCACACCGACACGAAAATCATCAATAATTTGCCGTGATCTTTCTGAAATTGTCATTCCAAGAAGAACATTGAACACCGCCAACGAGTCCCTGTCTAGCAACAACACAAACCTCGACCTACTCTACCCATTTCCTACATCCTATACTCTGGTATGTACACGTAAATACACCTAACCAAGTCTACAAGACCTAGCAACCTGGTTAGCTCTAATACTAAGCTGTCACGCCCCGAACCCGCAAGTGGGTCCCAAGTGTGAATATAGTAACCTAACCCGTCTCTGTATCAATTAAAACATACATGATGTAATACCAAACGAGGGTCCAACCCCGTGGGGTACACGGATGCCCTTAAACATAAACATACGCATTCATACTCATCAAATACACAGTGGATAAGGTCTTTCTAAACATGTACAATGCCATACCAGAGTCTATACAAAGCTAGGATATACATTCCCATAATTACAAAACATACCCTAGGTGTCTACAAAAACCATCACGACAACCCGGTTACAAAAACTAGTACCTAAACAAGCACTAACAGCAGCTAACGACACCCCTGCTTCCAAATGCTAGGATGCTAATTACGGCTACCTTTGGAGTGAGACACCTCTCAGTAAGGAAGAAAATAGGTTATATCAGTGTGTGACATACCAGTGTTATTTTACGTTAAACATAACACCATACAATACGATACAGTTCGAAAGCATTTCTACATAGTTCCATATAGTTCTAATATTTTCAAAAATCCATTCCAATACATACAATACCTAAACATACGGTCTGTGTTGTCACACTAATTCGCAACTACTCTATGAAACTCGAAATTTCACAGCGATTACGTTGCCAATACAAGTACCCAATACCCTATAGAGACTGAAGCCCCACAGCGATATCGTTGCCACTACAATGTAGCACACACCCATCGATGACTAGCTGGAACACATGGGCAATATTGCACACCCTCGAATATAGAGTCAGACACTCTCGCCAACGGTTTTGACACCAGTACATGACGCAGCGTACGGTAATTAGCCGACACATAACTGTTCAGCGTATTGTATTTAGCCGCCACTAGCTGATTTCACAAAACCTGGAATCATTTTGGAGCTCACACTCCTATACATATCAGCGTACGGTAATTAGTCGCTACTAGCTATTTTACAAAATACCTGAAACAATTACATACAACCATACATTCCACACTTATTTGGTTTACGACAAATCATATCGTTTTCCAATTCAAGCATACAGTTTTATATAAATATGGATAGCAGTCATCTCAATAATACAGTTTAAACAAAACAAACGGTTTTTCAAATAAAATAAAGATGATACCCGAAATTCTCAAATTTTCCTGAAAACTGTAACCTGAAAATCCCATATTTTACCTGATAGATTTTCCCAAATAAGCCGTCAAAACATACATACGATCGTAGCCTACAAGCTTACTGATCCCGATTTTGAAAATAAACTGATATAAACAGAATCTCCTTACTTTAACTCGAATTCCAACTACGAACTCTACGGTACCCAAAACTACGTATCGAGACTCCAAAACTTATAAACCATAGTACAATACATGCTTAAAACTCATACTACTACACATGTTTTGAATCAGAAAAGAAAATCGAGTCTTACCTCGATTTTGGCCCGAAACCAGAAACTACTCGAAACGAGATTCTGATCTGCTAAGAACGTAGAGAATCCTCCCCTGATCTACGCGGTAACATCAGATTTACGAATCAAGCAACGAACGACGAAGAAACCTAGAGAGAGAGAATTCTTCAAGTTCTAGAGAGAGAGGGAGAGGATATTCTTGAGATAGCTTAATGATTAAGCAAAGGAAAGTGATATTTATAGCCCTTGACTCGGCCGCCCTCATCGACGAGACACTAAAGACACCTCGTCGACGAGCTTGAGATTCCTGATTTCCCGAAATCTCTTGACTTCTCCTCGTCGACAAGGTTCTGAATTTTGTCGACGAGAACAGAAGGGATTTCGTCGACAAACTCTAGCCTCGTCGACGAACTCTGCTCAATTTACCAACTTACCCTTCTTTTACATAATTAATCCAAATATCACAGTTCGGGTTCTTACAGATTTCTTTCTGAATTGGTGTGTAGGTACTAGTTGTGGTTCATGAAGATCCCTTGAATATTCCCTATGGCTCCCTGTATTTTTGTTTACCCCCTTACAATTCTGTGTATTTCTGCATTTCTCTTGTATTTATATGTATTTCCCTGTATTATGGTGTATTAACCTGTATTATGGTGTATTTCCCTGTATTATGGTATATTGCCCTGTATTTGTTATAAACACTAATAAAAATCTTGTTATATTTAAGGTCCGGTTAAAATTGGGTGTCTACAAAAAATTCCTCTATTTAATTTGAATTGGAAAAACAATCCTTTTGACAATAAGCAAGGGAAATTGATACCGGCGACCAAAAGAACCCAAAGCACTAACACATAATTCCACAAAATCTACAATAAATTCATATCATTATTTAAAAGAAGATGAAAAAGAATAAGAAGAAGAAGCAAATCTACAATAGACTCATATTGTTATTTATATCTATTGTCCATTTCTCTCACCTAGTGCTCACTTCCATTGTCCATTTCTCTCCCCCACCCCTCTGAAACAAAAAAAAATCACAAATTACTAAATATATATATTGGCTACCAATTTATATCCAAACAAACAAAATATATAATTGATGAATGCTCAGCGGATATAGTTGTTATGCATATAATTTGAGCATTCATTTCATGAAACTAGAAGCTATGGATAGTCATTTTCTAACCAATAACTTAATTAAATAATTCAAGAATCAAGTTAAAACAAAGAGGAAAAAAAATTATACAAGACAGTTGACTGACCACTTAAAGGCGGTCGACCAACCCCTGCAATTCTCATTTTTTGTGCATGTGCAAAGAATTTTGGTGCTAGCAATTGACCAGTCCCATGAAGCAGTTGACTAGTTTAGTTAAAAATTCAAATTTTGAAATTATTTTATTTGATTTGCTATTGATTTTGGGATGCCATGTGTCCTAGTCATTGCCACGTGTCATCCAATGAACCAAGTAGTTGTTGGTTATTGGCTATTGGTTGGTGGTTATGGAAATTGAAATTTTAAATTTTAAATCTCCATTTCCCTCCATCTTGCATGGTCTATAAATAGACCATGCATGGGTTTTTTTGTGGCATGCCCTCGTAGGGAAAAGGAAGAGTTTTGTAGCAGAAAAAAAATTATGTTTTGGTGTGTTTGAGAGGAAAGTTTACATTTTGGTATTTGAGAGACATCTCATTCTTCTCTCACATTTCATGTGTGTGTGTGTCCCCATGCTCATTTTTTTGAGTGTTTTTCCACTAGAAATACAAATAGTTCTTAGATTCATATTAGTTGTACCCTTCATTTGTAATTTTCATGTTTGTATTATAATTATGCATGTAAAAATTTACATTATTGTCATGCCCCGAACTCGGAAATGGGCCCCAGGGTGTGATTTAGTAACCTAACATGTCCCTGTATCATACAACCATTCATGATACTACACAATATAAGGGTCTAACCCCGTAGGGTGGGTTCACATACACAATATATGTAGCGGAAAAATTCAACCTATTAAATCACAACACCATACCAAAGTCTATACAATACCATAATACAAAACATAACCTCTAGGTGTCTACATAACCCAAAATGAGACCCCGGCTATATATTAGTACTTACACACGTTCTTATACAATGCTAATCGAAAACCACGCTCCCAACTCGCTAGAACGCTAGGTTCGATTACCCGAAGGACCTGAAAAATATTTGTATGATAGGGGTGAGACACTTCTTAATAAGAGAAAATCAAGTTATATCAATGTGTGGCACATGAGTGTTATTCCAACAGTAAAACATAACATTTCACAATTCCAGTATTTTCACAATACAATTCCAGTATACATACGATACCAAACAATACAATCTAGTGTCGTCACACTCTTCGGCCTAAGTCGGCCTGTCTGGTGGTATTTCACACCTTTCGGCAAAATTCGGTGCCCCCGGTAACCTGGCATA
Source organism: Malania oleifera (assembly GCF_029873635.1). Classification (NCBI taxonomy): domain Eukaryota; kingdom Viridiplantae; phylum Streptophyta; class Magnoliopsida; order Santalales; family Ximeniaceae; genus Malania; species Malania oleifera. The sequence continues at coordinate 15,077,267 of NC_080425.1, forward strand.
GCATAAGTCCCGACAGCGTTGAACCAGTACAAATCTGGTGTTCTCACACCCTTCGGTATAAACCGACCTGTCTAGTGGTATTGCACACTCTTCGACAAAAGTCGGTACCCCCGGTAACCTAGCATAGCATAAGCCCCCACAACGTTGAACTAGTGAAAATCTGGTGTTCTCACACCCTTCAGTATAAATTGGCTTGTCTAGTGGTATTGCACACTCTTCGACAAAAGCCAGACATATGAGCCTATAGTAGGTAACCTACTCAGCCACCTACGGTATTATTCCGGCACGCCTTATATCTCAGCCTTCGGTAGTTAAGCGGCACACTTCGATTGTCCTCAGCCTTTGGTGTTATTCCGACTTGGCATTTTCACAAAACCTGGAACATTTTGGAACTCATGTTCCTATATATCATGTCAACAACTCACAGCCTACAACAGTTAATCGGCATGCTTTTTCACAAAACACATCATTCAATACATCAGTTCATTCCACACTTATTTGGGTAAACAAATAATCTCATATCAAATACTCCAAAAATACAGTTTAAAATAATCAAAGGTACGGTCATCTCTATATTACAATTTAATCATATATATATATATATATATATATATATATTTACAATAGAAACAAAGATGATACCCGAAACCCCCAATTTTTCCAAAAACTGTAACCTGAAAATCCCATCATTTCACCCAATAGATTTTCCCAAATGAGTAACCAAAACATCCGTGGAATCATAAACCATAGTTTTGTCGATTCAGATTTCACAAAATAGTTTTGTCAATTCAGATTTCACAAAATAACTTATATAAATAGAAACCCCTTACCTTTCCCCAAAAACTGAAACACGAACTATACAGCTCCAAAACAGTGAATTGGAGTTCCCAAGACCTAAAAACTGAAGAACAATACTTCAATATAATCCCTACTACTACATATCTACCAAACCAAAAACAAAAACCCTTACCTCGATTTCGGGGTAAAACCCAAAAATTCTCAAAATGAAGATCTGATCCTCTATAACTGTAGAGATTCTCCTCCTAATCCACGTAGCAATGTCGGATCGTTGATTCGGGTAACAAATGACCCGAGATCCTAGAGAGAGAGAGTCTCCTTCGAATTCTAGAGAGGGGGATAATTTGAGTTTCTTAGCAATGAAGCAACCAAAATCTCCTATTTATAGACCCTTGACTCGGTCCAATTTGTCGACAAGACGGCTCCTTCGTCAATGAACCATTCAAGCATTTCGTCGACGAACCGTTACCTTCGGCGCCAAACCCTCTTCTGATATTTTACAACTCGTTTGGTATCTCTTTGTCGACGAGGTTCTGAATTTCAACAACGAACAGTATGAGGGCCTTCGTCGACGAGAACAATGGCTTCATCGACGAAGCCTGCTAATTTTACCTTTTTACCCTTTACTTATTTATTTAATCTGGACTTCTTGGGTTGGGTTCTTACAATTATTGTATTCTTTGTATGTGGTGTAATATTTTGATTGTCTAGTGTAATATTTTGATTGTCTATTCGTGCAAAGTGTTGTTATAATGTTTCTAAAAGGTTAATCATGCATATTTCAAAGCTCAATTAGTTTTGAAACCATTTTACTCAAAAAAAAAAAAAGTATTTTCGAAAAATATTTTTTTGCTAATATTTTCTGCTCATTTCTTTATGTATGCATGTGAATTTATGCATTTGGCATGTTAGTTAGGATAGGCATAGATAAGAGTCATGCTCTAGTTTCATAAAATTTGCATAAAAAAAAAATTTAAATAGTAAAAAGTGCATGCAGGTGGTCAACCAGGCTAGAGGGCACAGTCGATCGGTTCCTTCTCTAGAAAATGATCGTTCAACCATTAAGGCATAGTCAATCAACTAATCTAGAAGTCATTTTCAACTCTTTTTCTAGACTTTTCTTGGAATTTTGAGCCTTTGCTTGGTGACACTCATTAGAGTGCATAGTCAAGTTTGCTAACTGATTATTTGATGTAGTTTAATGGTTTTTTTCTTAAAATAAAAAAAATCAAAAAAGTTATTTTTAAAATATTCTCCAAAAAAGAAGTCCTGAAATGAATGTTTATGATGCGACTTTCGAAAAATTTTCAGAATGTTATATCTATATTGCACATAATATGTTAGGATTAATATAATTCATTGATTGGAACAAGCTTACAATTACTTAACATATTCAGACTTTGATACACTATCATTTCTTTCCTTCTTTATTTGTAAATTTACATCAATTAAAAATAAAATAAAAAAACTTGGAAACAAGTTTCCTTTTATTATAAGATGCACAACGATATCTTCTAATGACATATGTTTTCTTTTGTATTTCAAATGATACTTACAATATTCCAATATTTTGGTGATTTTTTCAATGAGACATTTAGCAACAAAAGTCATCTGAAGTTATATACTCATTCATTTGGGATGCACATCCTTTTATCAATGAGTTCATCAAAAGAGGGAAGGAGAGTGTAAAACCTCAATGCTAACAAATGAAAATAGTCTTGGACCTAAACCAACCATTCACTCTTAAATAAAAATAGAAGGTCAAAATGGCATGCCAAATATTTAGTGTTGACCTTATTGGTCACGCCCGGTTTTGATTATGATAAATACTCATTGTATCTAATGAGTTTTTGTGTAGGAATCAAGAATGATAAGATCAAGATGTGCACAAAGCAAGAAAGGCTTGAAGACAATTTCATAAACTCTTAATTATAATATTTTCCAGTGAAATTGTCTGTAATAGTAATTAGGGTTTTTCGGTTTGTAATAAGCTCACACACATCACATGAATGATTTACTTTGTAAGCTCAAACCGAACCATAGAAAGACCTTAGGGTGTACCTTCGGTCGACCGACACCGGACTTTTTCGATGTCTTCAAAATTGGACCCCAAGTGACCTTAGGACACTCACCTTTGCACTTGTATGTAATAGGCACTTGAATAGGGTTTGAATGTTGCAAGAAGGGACCGAAATGCACACTTGGTGCACTTTCGGTCGACCGGCCAACTCAGTTCAATTTGGCCCGGTCGACCGAAACCGGTCCGAGTCAACTGTTTGACCCATGCCCGATCGACCGAGCACTTATAGGTCATTTGACCTCGGTCGACCGAACCTCCTGGGGGTCAACAGTTTGACCTCCCGGTCGACCGACCATTTTTGTTCTCCAACAACTTGGTCGACCGAAGGGTCTCGGGAAAATTTCCAACGGTCTGGTCGACCGAGCCATGCAGTTCAAAAAGGGGCCGGTCGACCGAACCTCGGTGTTTTTGAAAATCGCCTTTGTCCGGTCGACCGACCACTCAGTTCAAAATACTCCCGGTCGACCGAGCTACTTGAGTCTTGGTCGACCGAACCACTTTTGGTCGACCGGACCTCTCAGGTTGTTCCCATTTTTACCGTGGTTAATATTTTTCTAAACAGGGTTAAAATGCATTAAACTCCATTAAACTTTTCTAATAATACCCTATAGGTCCCCAACAGTCATATTTTCTCCCTTGCCTATATATATGTCTTCATTTGCAAAGATTAAGGGGATTACCACTTTGATTAGGGAAAATTCTTTGAAAATCCAAAACCCTATAATACTCATTCTTAAGCCTCCTACACTCATACTTATCTTCTCATACAAATTAAACCCTTTGTAAGTTGATTGAGTGCTAGTCTAAGTAGGTTTGCTCTCTCATTCATATTTGATTGTTTTATTATCCTTGAGAGCTAAACCTTGAGTATTCTTAGGGGACTTTATTAATAAGTCTATCCTAAGAATACTTTGATAGATCTTCTAAGATTTGCACCTCCATTGCAACATCTTAAGAAGATTGTAATTGTATTTTGGTTGCAAAACATTTTCAAATATCTACTATGTTATTAATCTTGAAAATATTTGATGAGATATTTGCTAGTGTGATAAAATCTTTGTTGCAATACTCGTTAACTCATATATCTCTTGCTGAATACAAAGATTGAATATCATTTTTCAAACCAAACTTATACGTTGCTAGAGCTTCATATACATATGTGTATTGAGAAAACTTGTTGATTGAAATATATGAAGTCTGGATGATATCTTTGTTTGAGCACTTAGATTGAATATCCTGTGATACAAAGATCATTTAGGTTTGCACTCTCACGCACTCATTACAACGATAGTAAATCTATTTGAGAGTTGACATCTTAGACCACACTGAGCTTACATATTATTTCATATTTGTGGTATATATTATTGCGCGAATTTGGGTACATATCTGCTTTACTCGAAAGCACAATCACTGTACCATTTCAGTATAATACACATTGGTTGTATTTCCAGGCACTGGCCTGAAGAGGGAGACTAGCCCTGGAATAGTCCCGGATTGGCTTAGACCCGGTTAGGAAAGCTAGGTGCGTCGTCCTGTTAAGGCGTGTAGGTTGAGGTCAGCCTCGCTAATTGACCTGGTTAAGGTTGAGGTCAGCCCTGTGTTAATTTGACCTGGTTGTAAACGGTGCCGCTCCACCCTTAAGTGAGCTCTTAGTGGAATCCTCTAGCTTGCGAGCTTGAGGCGGGGACGTAGGCACAGTTGGTCGAACCCCGATAACATATCTTGTGCTCATTCACATTTCTGTACCTTATATTTACCGCACATGTATATTATGGATGAATGATGCGTATAACTTAATTTCCATATTATATTTATCTACGCATTTGGAAATTGCATAGATAGGGCCTAGGTTGTGCATATACTGTCGCTGAATATATTAACCTAGGAGAAAAAGTTTAAAATTCCAATTCACCCCCCCCCCTCTTGGGAATACACCGATTCTAACATTTAGAAATCTTCAAGCTGTATAAAAGATAATCCATAAATATATGTGGCTTTGGCTTGAGCAATAATTTGAATCTACACATATTGACAAATCATTGAAGGCCAAGTCATTCATATAATCAGATTTAGAATTTTTATTTTGAAATCTCTTCTAACTACTTTCTTATAAACTCCATCTTTTTCCAATACTTTGCATGAATCATATGCAACAATATATTATACATACTAACCTTTCATATGGTCAAATATGCATTGATCGTCAACATCATTACATTTTCAAAAATGTACAACTGCCTCAAATAAAGAATTTTTACAATCCAAGAAAGTTGTATGTATTAAGCTTTCAAATCTTATGAATTTTTAACTTAAAAATTAATAAATACCTAAATTTAAAATTCCCATCAACTTAATTTATTGACCCAACTAGCCACTTATCTTATTTCTTGGTTGTTAAGCAAGTAAAGAGATAATAATATTATTCTTGTGAAGACCGGGAAAAATAATAGTAATTAAATAAAGAGGAAAAGGAAAATTTAAGGAGGTAAAGCAGGGTTCGTCGACGAATGCCCTGACTTCATCGACGAACTCCCTTATACGGTTCGTGGACGAAGTTCAGTGCCTTGTCGACGAAGAGATACCGAGAGGGGGGCATGCAGACCCTTTGGTTCGTTGACGAACTCATTATCCTCATCGACGAACCTGACTTTGTCGACGAACTCCCTTATACAGTTCATGGACAAAGTTCAGTACCTCGTCAACGAAGAGATACTGAGAGGGAGACATTCATACCCTTTGGTTCGTCGACGAACTCATTATCCTCGTCGACGAACTTCCTTCTTCGACTTGTCGACAAGTCCACGTGTCTCGTTGACGAAGCCATGTGGCAGCAGTCTATATATATACGCAAAATTGGAATTTGGGTGAAAATTCAGCTAATTTTCTCTCTCTCTCTCTCTCTCTCTCTCTCACACACACACTAGATTTCGGTTTCTCTCACTTCTTTCTAGATTTCCGGCTCCGTTTCTTCCCGGTTCGACGATCAGAAGCTACCACGATGATCTTGGGAAGATTCTCTACAACTTAACCGAAGTAGAATTTCAATTTGAGAAGTTTGAGAACCATCCCAAAAATTAGGGTAAGTAGATTATTTAAAGGTTATTTGGCTTGTAGGTTCTCTAAACCCAGATTTGGTTGTAGATGTTATTACACTAGTGTTTGAGATGATTAAATTTGGGTGTTGTGAATTCAGGATTTTGGGGCTTATACTGCAGACAAGTTAGGGAACCTAGTGGGTGTACTCAGGAACCCAGGTAAATGATAAATAGTTTATAAATTCAGGAAATGTGAGTATGGAAATTATTCTGAAAATTCAAATGATTAACAGGGAAATATGTATGTGTATAATTTCAGGATTGTGAAATTATGAACGCCGTGGGCATAAGTTAGAAATCAGTAAACGAGTCTAGTTTGTCATGTAAGGGAAATATGTTATGCTAGTAAATTCAAAAATTTTATCAGTAAATTATAGTATTTGTTTAGTAAGATACAGGGTATAAATTATACTATTTTACAAATTTCATAACATAAGTTTTATTAATTGTGTGGCATGAGTAGGTATTTGTTCAGTACAAAATTTATATAGTTTTTCAGAATATCCTGATATACAGTATTTTTGTACAGAAGAATATGCCTTACCAGATTTTACAGAATTATACAGATCCAAAATTTCAAAATCATAACACTCAAATATTACAGTTTATTTTAATCATATATTACAGATCAGATATTACAGTTATTTCATTCAAATATTACAGTATTTTCAAATCCGATTTACAGTGTTATGTTTATTTTGGAATCATGATGAAATAATAAGATAATTATATACAATAGTATTATATAGTATCAGACCCTGATGAATTATTTCAGTTAGATTCAGTCAGCAGAGTATGGTACCGTTGCTATTTCATATCAGAGTGCAACCACATATCTCAGATTGTGTGTGGATTTCCGTCAATCGCGCTTTGGAGGGATTGCAAGCTCTCCAGTAATCTGGGTAGAGGTAGCCAGTTTGACGAGGGAGAGGCTAATTACCAAGTCTTTTGAGGGATTGCAGTAAGGTCGGTATGAGGATTGATAGAGTATCAGTTGACTTATCCTAGTAGGCCAACTAAAGTTAAATCCCACCTACGGGCCACACAACCTTGTCATGAGGGGTTAAATCATGACATACAGTTTTTCAAGGTAATTTTCACACACACACACACACACACACACACACACACACACACACACACACACACACATATATATATATATATATATATATATATATATATACAGATTTACAGGATAACATCAAATATATTATAATATTAGCAGTATGAATAAATAGAAAGCTCAGATAATACAGTTGTATTTTGAGCCATATAAGTGTGAGTTACACAGTATTATATTTTACATAGTATCTCAGTTTAGTTATTTATCAGTAACTTATTCATGTAAACTCAGCTGTCACACACTAGTAATAGCATACTTCTTCTTACTGAGAATTGTCTCATCCCAGTAATTTAACATTTTTCAAGTGATCCAACTAGACGAGCAGATCAGGCTTGGAGATAGGGAGGTCGGTTGCACAGCCTTGTTTGTAGGGTAAGTGGTTCAAGGAGAAAAATATTTTTGGGTAGATCTCAGGAGTCTTGATAGATGATACTAGAGAGTTATGTTTTTGTGTATGTATATTTTGGGGAGTTACTGAATTCTGGTATTGTGTATATGGTTGTACAGTTTTGTATTTTCACTGCATAGGTATTTTCCAGTAATCGTTACAGGGTATCAGAGTAAGGTAATTGGCAGTCTATATTACAAAAAAAAAATGGTATGAAATTTTAGGTCATTACAATTCTCATGCTGTGTTTTGTGTCTAAATTATCAAGAATTGAAATATAGATCAACTAACCTCAAGATCAAGAGAAAATGATAACACGAGTTACAGTATGTAGATCAAAATAACAATGCTGTCAAAACAGGTCTTAACGTTATATGAAAGTGCAACATCCATGATAATCAAATAAAAAATAAACAAATAATAAATGAATAATCTTTCCTACAGTTATTGGAAAAATGAATCTGAAAAAAGGATGAAAAAATAAATTGAAAAAGTTTATAGGTTGAAGCGTGCGCAGCACTACGCTTAAGGAAGATTTCCCCCTTCCAATATGGTGCATAAAGCTCATTAGTGTCTAAATCCCAAGATACAATAACACTTTCAATTGATGTGCACTCACCAATCGGGAGACGAGACAATACAACTTAGTTAACTAAGACATATAAATGATCACATGAAAGAAACTACGGATTTGACCAATAATAAAAGAATTTTATATAGAAGATTTTGTTATGAAGAAGGAAACCATAGCATTTTTGTACTTCTAAAGTTCTACCTCAAGATATATGTTTATATATATATATATATATATATATGTGTGTGTGTGTGTGTGTGTGTAATCAATTTTAAAAAAGTCACAAAACATTTGATAACAATGGTTACAAAACAACCATTTTTTATAACTATTAATAAAATTAAATAAATAATTTAAACAACCATTAGATGAGATAATCGTTTTTATAACCATTAATAAAATTAAATAAATAATCTAAATGGCCATTAGAGGAGAGTCGTAAAACCTTTTGAAATATCTTTACATAAAATACCAATAAGGTATATATAGGGTTTCAGTGTGTTTTCATGCATGTAAAGCTAGGTGTATATTCATATACATTAGATGTCTGGGACTTCTGTAAGGTTTAACTCCCCGTATTGGTCTAATGAAAAATATCCTTTTCTCCAAAAAATGAAAATGAACATTTTCGGCTTTCCTAAAAATTGGAGTTTCCACCTAAAAGGATTTGTTTTCAAAATATAAATTCAATTATTTTCTTCTAAAGAAATGAAAACGAACTTTTTTTACTTTTCTCAACAGCTAAAAGGAGTTATTTTCAAAATAATTTTTTTCAAACTACATAAACTTGATTCCAGTTAGCAGGTGCATAGGCAACTTACCCCAAAAGGATGAGTTCGATCTAAACAACAACAACCAAAAAAAATAAAAATTGAAATAAAAATTAATTTTTTAAAAAAAAGTTGAGGAAAAAGTAGTGTATACCATCTATGAGGCTTAGTCCTCCGTATAAGTCTCATGAAAAACAAGGTAACCCCATGAATTAAGATCGGACTCTTCCATTTTCAATTTCTTCTTGGCTTTGCTAACCCTAGCCCGAAAATCGTCGTTGACAATAGGCTTAAATGATTTTAACCCATTACATCTTAACCATATTGCCAAAATGAGCCTCTCAATTAATTATTATACTTAGTAAGTTAAAATTAGTGGATTAATTTGTAATGGACAAAAAGTTAGTGAATCTAATTGATTTTAATCCTAAATATTATACTTAATATATATATATATATATATTTAATGAGCCTCTCAATTTACCAATACGTGAAGTTAATGTATTGTATTACATCTATTGCTTAAATTATATATTTTTAAATATTTATAATATATCGTCTCAAATCAATTAAGCATGATTAGTTGATGGGTCAAATTGAAACTGAAACAATAATCGAAAAGAGAAAAAAGTGAACCGAAAACAAATCAAAAAATAGTTACCTACCAATCTTTTCATTTGGTTTTACAATTCAGCTTTTGAGTAGTTATTAATTTTCTTGCCCACCGCACACCCTGGTGTGCCATTCTGAACACACCCAAAGTAGGTAGGAGGAAAAGGGGAAATTTTTCATAATTACTCGAGAGGCTTGTTTAGTTATGTAAAATGATTTTTGTTTTTTAAAAAATTAACAAAAAAAGTGAGCTAAATATTTGAAAAATATTGTAATTACTCAATATTTTCATAATTACTCGAGGTCTATCGACTGGCTCGACTGATGGCTCTCAGTGACTGCCTAGAGTCCCTCGCACAACCAAGCTTCCATCTACACGCCTTCATACAGAAGGAAAATGAGAGCCAAGAAAAAATAGGAAAGCATCGAGCCTAGGTTTGTAATAGCTTCTCTCATATTGTGTGTGAGATGAAAATGGCTAAGAAAGGCAGTGCCACCAAGGGAGCTTGAGGTAAAAGATGAAATTGACAAGAGACCTTGGTCGCTGAAAATAAAATAGGGCGGCAATCATGTTCATATTTCATGTAGAGAGAAAAATTCCGCTGGTTTCCAGACTCAATCGTGTCACTAAGCAATGTTACTGTAATTCAAACAGCTATTAAAGTAAAGTACAAGAAGTAGCTTAAGATTCTTCCCAAGGGTGATTCAAGAAAGGAATTTAAAGCAATAATAAGAAAAAAGAAACACGAACTACAAATTACATGGTTGCTCTTCTCCACTTCTTTGCCCTCTCTCTCTCTCTCATGAAGTGGGACGAGATTGTAATAAATAACCCCTCCCCCCCAAAAAAAAAGTCAACAAACAAAGATCATGATGCAACTAGGTCAGGTGTTTCTGCCTCAACAGACAGCAAAGCTGTGTGTACTTTGTCCATCCAATTGTCCAGCCGATCACGCAATGATTCAATCTGAGGAACCCCAAGAACTCTGGGTTGCACCCAGGAAACATGGACTGTTCCCTCAACTTGATCAATTATTCCCTCAATAAGGTGAACCTGCGCCAAAATTCTTCCACTGTTTAGAAAAGAGTAGCATTCCAAGCTTACTAAGGAGTATGGCCTTCTAGAAATTAGTTTTAACTAAATAAATAAAGTGGGCTTAATACAAGAGATGGCCAGTGTGTTAAGGCAGACTCCAATATCAACCTGAAGTTATCAGAAAACAAGTATAATCAGGGATGAAAATTCCAACTTCCTGTAAATTAAAACAGACCAACTAGAAGACACAATGTTGATTCAACCCAAACCAACTGCCAAAAACAATAAATGGGTGAGCCTAACATAAAAGCAGGAAAGAAATGAAAATGAACATAACAATATAACCACATGCAAGGAATGACGACAATGATAAGGCATATCCCAATGGCCAATGTGGCATCTGCTTCATGAATCCCTTTCTCTTTTATCCAATCCAAGCCAACATATCTGAATGTTGGGCTGTAATGCAGAATATTAAATACTATTTTATCATTTTTGATATTCTTTCTCTAGAAAAAAATAATAATAAAAAAATAAAATAAAAAACCAACCTTCATCCTTTGTAGCAAACATGTTGGACAATGACACAAGTCCAGCCTCCCCTTTGACATTCTTTTATGCTTCTTTAACACATTTAACCACAATAGAAGGCCTATTGTAATTAAACTTCCATTTTATTTTATTCAAAAGATTATAACAATACTGCTTTCTTTGAAATAATAATAGAGAAGGGATGATATTGAGATTTTGTTGAATCAATAATGTCACATAAATGTTAGAAACCTAATATTTAGTATATAAGCGGTACTAATAACATATAGTTACATATTTATTATGTTCTAGCCATGGTGCATTGGTGTGTCCCATACTTCAGAATTTGATGCCATGTACCTGTCATGTCTTACTCATGTCCCTACAAATGTTGCAACTGAACCCTCATGCAAGCAAGAATCTATTCAATAGAGCCACAAATAAAAGTTCGAACAGAACTATCCTTCCCACCAAGAGTACTAACATCACAAAGTAGTGTTAATCTTGCACCTGACACAAATTTTCCATTAGATTTCATATCCATACCCTGGACTGGTTCCACAGAGAAGGTTCTGGAAGGAGACTAGTAGAATACCAGTCATTTTAATTTTTTTTTGTATTGGAAACTAATGACAACAGATACCCAAGATAGTAAACGGCATTTGGTTTAGTTCCTTGAAAAAACACAACTTTAGGCAATGATGTACGGGATGCAGATAAATGCAAACTCAAGAGAAATAGACGCCATTTAGCACTGCAATAATAAACCCTGTGACAACATTTTCAAATTTTTGGTAAAGAAAAGGACTCTAAAGAGAATCTTCAATGTCTTCAGTGCCTCAGAAAATAAAGCATGCATTTGTAAAGAAAGCCAGGAAAAACTTCCCAGCAGATGCTTATAACTAATTAACTATTGAATTGAAGGAAAGAAAACAACGAAAAATAACACAACATTGCACCATCAGGAAGTTTTTTCTCCACTTTTTACTTGAAGGATGAGTCATTTATTGGACATAGGGTCCACGATATGTGCATGATCACATTATGATTATTTGTGATTCAAGAAAGAAGAAAATTCAGGATGAAAAAGGGTCCATAGAGAATTTTTTCAAACGGGATCTCAATTTCAAGCTGTCAGAGGAATAATAAATTTTCCGAATATGGATATCCATAATTTTTCCTTCTTCCAATTCTCTACTAACTTGATGATACACAAGCCGTCTCTGAGCATCTCCTCTCAGTTAGGATGCAGATGGCAGCTTATCACATTCAAGTTAGGGTGGAGTCTCCTGCATTAGCAAGGGCATTGTTTAACTGCCTTCAGGCAGAAATTCTTGAGTAAAAATGGTTTTAGCATGAGACTACACATAAAAATGTTCCTCCGAAATGTGGCAAATTCACTAAGCAACAAGTTGCTGTAAATGGACACAAGCTGATGCAACTAGGGTAGAAATATGAGAAGAGATTGTGTTTCCTTTCAATTTTTACCAGGGAGACAAGAAAACATGAATATAAAAAGCAAGAACCTGAAAAAGAATGAAGCCCAGGCCACATCATGAATTAAACAAGAACCATCCACACCTCACCCCCCCCCCCCCGGGGTGGACCAAAAAAAAAAAAAAAAAAACGAAAACCTGATAAAATAAAATTAAAAAAAAAAAAAACAAAACAAAACAAAAGTTTCAGAACTAGGCATGCTCAAACTCTCCAAGGTGACTCCCCCAAATTAATCGTAGCTCCAAAAGCAGAGCAGGACCATCAGACTCCGGAGTCTCAATTCACACAAAATATTAAGAGCTGCAATATCACAAATAAATTATGTCAGATACAGTCGGATGAATACGAGGGAAGCAAGAGAAACAAAGGAATCTGTCCTCTGCAGAAAAGGGCTCTATAATTTATCCAAGTCCCCTTGCCCCCCTAAATATCCCTCACATACTTCCTACTCCATTAGAAACTGGATTAAGAATCTCAATGCCGCTCCACAACGACCTGTTACCAAGATTGTCAGAATTGGATCCTAAATAGGATCATTGAAGGGGTCTCACGGGATAAATTGTAGGGTTTGGTCGAGGATCGCATGATTATACTTGCAGTGTAAAATAAAATTAGAAATTTATGCATGTCGTATTTTGTGACAATTCTTAAAACTAAAAACTTGGTATGTATAAGAAGTTAAAAACATATTTAGGAATGTAAGCCACTAAGGGATCGTTCGGTTCATGGCATAAAAAAAATTCCTACGGAATGGCATTCCCAAGATTTCATTACTGGGAATAGGATGTCTGCCTCATGAAAATATTTTTGTTTGGTTCGCATTTTAAGATTCCTAGTAATGTACAATGGATTCCCATGTCAATGTTTGGTTCAACATGGGAATCCTAGTAGGTATTTTAAAAAGATGACCATTATAACCTGACACATAAGTAACCAATATGTAGAGACCCGGAAAATAGAAATAATGAGAAAAACAATAAAAAGGATGAAAACGATTTGGTACAGACCAAACCGTTGACGGTTTCATGGAGACTCAAAAAACCGTCAACAGTTTTGTGTAACCGCGGCGCAGTAACAGTAAAACGGCAAAAAACATAGGGGTTAAATATCCAAACCGTCAATGGTTTCATCTGGCAGTGCTTAATAAAGGAAATCCTGCAGCCTTGTTTTGATTAAACAAAATATAAAACTCCCTCTCTCTCTCTCTCTCTCTAAAACCTGCGAACACCCTCTCCCTTCTCTTTTTAATTTCTCTCCGATTACAGGCCGATTTGACGATCATACACCACCACGAGGTTCTAGGGGCAACTCTCTACAGGCTAATTGGGGCAGATTTTTTATTTAGGCATTCTAGGCACCACTCCAAAGCTGGGGTAAGGATAATGAAATTATATCAGTTAGTTATTTCTAAAGTTTAATCAGTTATTGGGAGTGTGTGGGCCTTGGAAATGTGAATATGATTATTATTCTGGGATTGAGCTGATTCGTGTTAGGATCCTCACGGGCATATTCTCAGTAAGCAGGTAAGGGGAATAGATTATGTCAAACGTTTTTTTTTTTTTACAAAGTTAACTGCCTAAATTATAGTATGTGAATTTAAAAATGATTGTCTAAGTTTTCCTGGGTATACAGACATATGAAATTGGAGTTTTGGAATGATATACATTTTGTGCAAGTTGGGTTGGGTTGAGTAAAACCCTAGAGATAATGATATCAATATTTTCAGCAGTATATTAAAATATAGATTATCAGAGAAAATGTGTGGCATGAGTTGAATATTATGCATAAATAACTTTATCAGATTATGGAAAAGTACATATATAGACAGAGATATGATTTTCTTTACAATACCAAAGTATGACAATGTTTTTTATAAAACTACAGTGTAACCGAATTTATACAGAGTTTTATACAGATTTTATATAAAGATATAGTGTTCAATATAGAACTATAGTGTTCCTTAAGGAACTACAGTACAGATAATTATATAGAGATACAGCGTTCCCTAAGTGGAACTACAGCGTTCCTTAAGTGGAACTACAACGTTCCCTGAGTGGAACTACAGTACAGATTTTATAGAATTACAATGTTCCCTAAGTGGATCTACAGTATAGTAATTTTATACAGAGTTACAGTGATTTTTTATAGATATATATAGTATGACAGTTTTTAACAGAAATGTGTTTATGATATCATGTTATATATTATTTTAGAAATCGCATTATATGATTTAAGAACCCTAATGAACCATAGTTAGGCACGGTACCGTAGCCCCATAGTTGCCAGTGCAGCCACACTTCTTTGATAGGGTGTTGGTGGCATAGTCGATTCTGCCATTGAAGTGTAGAGTTACCCCCTGGAGTCCAGACCAGGATTGGGTAGGCGAATCGTACTCATAGTTACAGATACAGTTACAGATACAGACATAGTTGATCTAATCTGGTTAGGCCAACCATGGCTAGGTACAGCCTTTGGGCCGCACAACCCGGATCATGCGGGGTTAATTCATGACGTTATAGTATTATCCATCCAAGGCAGTTCTTCTATACATATATGCGCATTTACTTATGCAAAGATACTATTTTATTATACAGAGTATAAACAGTGATGCATAGTTTAAACAGATCATGATTTGAGATACTTATTTTATACAAAGCATGATTTGAGATACTAGATTATACAGAGTATGCTTTGAGATACTTATTTTACTTATAGCATGATTTGATAGAAAGATATTTAAACTGAAAAGTATTTTTATGGGTACGCATATAGTTCTATATATAAGTTCACAGAGTAAGAAAAAGATAGACTATGAAAGTGTATTTGAAACATTAAAACTCATGTTGTCACACACTGATAATAATCTATTATGTCTTACTGAGAGGTGTCTCACTCTTTATAATTTCATCATTTCGCGAAACCCAGGTAGACAGGCTTAGAGTTCTACAGAGCAGAGACTAAGAGTACTACTCAAGGTAAGTAATAGTGAGACACCGTATTGCATAGGAAAGTATGTGTATTGACTTTGAGATGTATATGGATGGATAGTTCTTGGAGACTTACTTATAAACAGGATGATGGTCAAAACTCTGGTCTTGCTATTGGATGTATATGTATATATAGATGCGCTTCCGCTGAATTGTATGATTGTTTGAGAACTGTTGTACTTGGTGCCACTTTGGGCAACCCAGGTTACTATAGTGCGTTTGTCACAGGGATTATGTATAGAGTTTTACACAAGTTATTAAAGTCTGGTATCAAAACTGTTATGATGGCAGTATTATGATTCTTGTATCAAAGCAAGTTTATTTTACAGAGATATATATATATATATATTATGTATAGAGTTTTACACAAGTTATTACAGTCTGGCATCAAAACTGTTATGATGGCAGTATTATGATTCTTGTATCAGAGCAGGTTTATTTTACAGAGATATGAAAAAAAATGGTAGAAAAATCGGGGCGTGACACAATATATGAACTTATTTTTCTCAACCCAAAAACCTAATAAAAATGCATACTTAATTAAATCTATATCCTAAAAGTTTCAACAATCATAAATTTAAAAAATTTAGTACTTAATAATTGATTAACCAAATATGGCAATATAGTGTCTAAATTTATAAGGCAATAATAATATTAATTTTATTTAACAAATTAAAAATGTCAACTAAAATGTTAATTAACATAAATATTTACACTTTTAATAGAAAAATAGTTTATATATTTAATTAAAATTTTATTTTTATTTTTCTAATTAAAAATAATTAATTTATACTAATTTAAAGTTTTTAGAAATTAATAGTGTGTGATTATATCATATTACAGGGGCATTTTTGTCCAAAAGCCAAAAATAGTGAGAGCAATTTAATCCAAAAAGTAGGATTCCCATGCAATGGGATTCCTGTGAAACTTATCCATGGGGGAGGTAGGAATAGGATGCCCATGTTTCATGGGAATCCTTTCATTACCAATAATGTGTCCCTGCCATGTCAGATTCTCTTGCTCAAAAAAACATGGGAATGAGTTGCCATGGGCGTCACATTCCCAGGAATATTAAAAGATGCCACAAAACAAATTCCCATTAAAAAGCTTCTCTGCTTTTCTGCAAGACTGTCACTGTAATTAGACTATTAGAGTGATCACTCATCATCAGTCATCACTCGTCAAAGTATAAAATTCATAATTCTAAATATTTGACCATAAGAAGAAGATGATGAAGACGAATGGAAGCCGAGAAGAGAATCAGAGAACCAGTAATCAGCAGTCAACATTAAGCACTGCTGTTTGTTGAAATTAGGAGAGAATCAGAGAACATCAGACTCAGTAGTCAGCTCTTTGGTTGTCCAAGGTCAGCCTCTAGAGCAATCTGCATCTGCAAGATTTCAACAAGAAACAAGAACTTTGAAAGCTGATCGAACTCTAGAAGAGCAGAAGTAATCAAAGACTAGAGGAACCCAATAACTCCAAGATGATTGAACAAGAGGAACTCTGCGAGAAGTGGACCCAAGAAGCCCACAGCTGATTGAACAAGAACTATGCAAGCTTATCGAACAAGAACTGAAAAATAAAATATGTCGAGAATTCTCAGCAAGCTGGACTTTTTCCCTTTCGTGCAGTCATCTTCTCAGCAAGCTGCTGCTGTTGTGATATATTCAGAGTGAACTGAACAAATCCAAGAGCGATTTTGCCCTCTAATTGTAAAGGATTTGGGCCAAACGGGCCAATAGAGTGCAACACAAAACTATCAGGCCAAGAAAAATGCATCTTTGGCCTCATTTAAAGCTCGGGAACAAAACAAAAAGGGCAGTCCAGTTGACTAAGTGGAATTAGTAGAATCTTATC
Organism: Malania oleifera; assembly: GCF_029873635.1. Classification (NCBI taxonomy): domain Eukaryota; kingdom Viridiplantae; phylum Streptophyta; class Magnoliopsida; order Santalales; family Ximeniaceae; genus Malania; species Malania oleifera. Next base: position 15,094,621 of record NC_080425.1, read on the forward strand.
GTGATTCTACTTGCCACTCTACAATTCTACTAGAGATCTACCACGTCCTGAGCCTGTACACGATCTGGATCGCAATTTTGATAACCATGCTTGTTACATCATCTACAGCCATCATGTCAAATGAGACCAAATTTCATTGTCTTGACCACCCAGGCAAGGCAATCTCTTTCAACACTGAGCCCAGCAAAGCAAACACCAGTCAAAGCATAGCTAAATCAGTTGGCACAACTTTTTAAAACCAATCAAGAGTGATAAAATGTCAAGATGACCATATTTGAGAGTCACGTCCTTCAATTCCACAATAGTGCAATGACACTTGTTTTTTGGTGAGATGGCTTAACCAAAAATTCCCCCTCTATGCTTTTAACAAGTTCCATAATTCTGCAAACAGCAGCAATCAAGGCTTGACTTTTCAATATACAACACCTAGGCCAAAAATCACTTTTGTCATTCGTACAGATCTATAAGAAGCTCCATATTAAGATAATTAAACTGCCAGCCATGCACAACCACGAGAATTATTTACTGCCCAAATCAGATCCGATAACAAATTGCATTCCACCCAACCCCTTTTGCTCTCTCCTTGAGATATAATAACGAAACTTAACCTAATTCACCCTCAATAGTCTCATAAGTTTCAGAAATCACCTTTTAATCATCTTAACAAGAGATATTTGAAGGTCCCAAAATTGAAAAGCACCGTGTCGTCTCCAAGAAATCAGGGTATTCACTTTGGAGTGCACAATGCTGGTTCATTGCATTAGCATCATAGTGGACCTCAAGCATTGCTCTGCTTTCCATTGCACGCATGGAGGCATGTTACATGGAAGATGGTGGATCTGTCTGGTGTAGGGCACAGGCAGGAGCAAATCCCTGTACGATATCATACATGTCCTAGGATGAGTGGGAGATCCAGGACTGATATAGCAGAGATACACCTGAGAAATCAGGCCACTCATTTGGGATATGATGTGGGAGTTCTTCACATGCACTAATATCAGTGTTATAATGTATAGATTCTTCACTTCTTCCAACCACATCTGCCTAAGTAACAACTCCTCTTTCACAATCATATAATAATTGGAGTTTCCTGTGCTCTTTCCATGATAATGAGAAGGTGAATCACCACAAAGTCATCATGCTGACCACCAATCTAGCATGTGAATTCTTTTTATGTGGGTTGTTTTAGGAAAAATGTCTTAGCTTTAGAAAATAAGCATTTATAGCCACCTAATATGATATCAGCATCAAGGAAAGTGAGGAATTTGGTTAGGAAGGGAGGGAAAGGGAGAAAAATGCATTGCTTCAGAAGAAGCTACCAACCAGAGAATCCTGATGGAAACCCTAATATTTGCCTTCATGACTGCCACCAGTGGAATTTAGTCGCATGCTTACACCTACATGAGTTATATTGTGTAAGATCCATCCTCAGTCCATGTTCTCAGTTTAGTAGCAACATTGACAATCAAACTCAAATATGGAAATTTTAAGTTTTCTACTTCTGTTTTCATGTGCCAGTCAAAGAAAGAGAAGAAAAGGTGGGGAAAAAAAAGTGCTTTTGGTAATTCAGGTGGAAACAAATTCAACCAGTTTGTTCATCATACATATTTCAATGAAAAATCAACTCACAGATAGGCTCTTCATGAGAAGATACTCCACATCCTCTATAGACAGTTTAGTGCGCTCTGCAATGATCTTCAATGGAATGGTTCGATCTTCTGATGGACGGCTGCAAAAATATACAGTGGTTTATTTCAGAGACAATCCTATGGTAACTGGTGCAACAGGTGTGGCATGGGTTGAGTTATGAAAGACTAATAAATGTTTTTAACCTTAATCAAATCATCAGTGAAACAATGTTACAAACATGTACAGCTATACACACCTAAAGATGATTTCCATCAAGCAGAGAATGTTTATTTTTTCCAAGAGCTTCTTCTCATTTTGTACTAATGCTGGCTGAGCACTCAGAGCAGCATTATGCACACGGCATAATTCTTGATAACGAACTAAATCACCAGAATTAAACGCCTGGAGAATATAGTAAAGCCACTCGACCTTCGTCCCAAGAAGAGACTTTATCTGTAGAAGTTGGCAAAAGATATCATCATCCTCACATAGAATGGTGATTCTGAACATAAATTAAAGCAATGAATACAATACGTGTGCAGGAATTTGTCAGTCCATAAAAAAAAGTACCCTATTTTCTGAAAAAGTGCACAACCACAGGAAAAATGTAAACTTGAATACTCAAAATATTTAATAGTCATGCAGTACCACCAAAAAAAAAAAAAAAAAGGATTTCCTGGACAATATGATTCATTAGAACCAGATAAAACCAGTTAGTACACATAATCAAAGTGAAAAGATATGCACGTATGTCTTACTCATGAATTAGGGAAAGTGAAATCTGTCACTTAAAAAAAGTAAAAAAAAGTAATATAGAACCTAAGTTATTGGCTCTGATAAGTAATTGAGGGTTATTCTGGTGTTTTATTCCAAATTAACCACATGAATTGAACAAATAAAGATAAAAATAGAGGAAAAAAAAATGATATTAAATTGTCATAAAATAGTCAAGCATGCTCAAGATTATGTGAAATGCTAATGATTGCTTGATTTAAATGAACACTACCTGACGACTGCTATGGCTCCTTGAGCTTAAGCTGATCTGCTCATCACTAGAAGATAGTATATTACTAAGAATACAAGGGGGAGTCACCCAAGTACAAAAGAAATTCTACAGTTAAAATCCACCCTAAGAAACTATCCAAGGGACCAAGATAATTACTGCAGGAACTGTTGAACCAGAAGTAAAGAGTGGTCAGCTGCATCCATTTTAGCAATTCTAAATCTCTAGCGTTTGTTTCCCTCCAAATGATCCAGAAGCTAGAGGAATAGCATTCCACATGTCCTTGTCTCTTTTCCTGCATCTGGAACCCCTCTAGGCCTGCAGCTCAGATCCTTCCCTGTTTGCCACCACCCAATGAGTTTCCAGTGTAGCATAAACCGGGCTTCACAGCCCTTTCATCCCTCTGCAATCCAGCAGAAGATTATTTACATCTTCACAATCTTTGGATAGGTTACACCTGCTAACTGCATACACACCTCTTTTCATCAAATTGCACAAGGTAATGGTCTTCTCTCATGTACCCTTCCACCTAAAGACCATTAGTGGACATTTCTCCATTTGTTCCTCTCTGAAATGCCTTATAAAGCACAGATCTCACCTTGTTCGGTCACCTAGCTTCACCAAATAGCCACTCACTCACACTTTTATCTGTTGCCAAACTAAAATGCCTTGGAAATTGACTTTTTAGTGGAGCTATATCACTCCAAACATCTAGTGAAAAGAACACCAGAGTATCATCTCCAATTCAAATGATACACCAGTGTAAAACTCCTCCCAACCCTTCCTAATGAATTTTCAATATCCTTCCCCATGAGAAATTGAGAACTACCAGCTCCACATCATCCATCCATCATAACACTAACCATACTTTGCAGTTTGCACCATCCACCATTCTCCACAAGCTAGCCTATTTTCTGAGTATATCTCCAAAGACATTCCCCTACCAATGCCTTATTCATGACCCCCAAGTTAAAACTCCCAAACCTGCCATTATATATGACAAAGTCAACAATACCCATCTAAGCAGACAGCACTTGAAGAGGCATCCTTACCACTTTGCCAAAAACAATTTATTTGGCTTCCAAGCCATCCCCACTATGAACCTAGATAACTTGATAATTATAAAGCAACTAATCCTCCACTCCTAAAAACTCAGTTTCATCCCCCCCCCCCCCCAGCGCAGTGCATGCGCGAAAAGGTCTGTAAAACCATGCTTTTTTAATATTTAATTGTCGGTAAAACTGCAGGAATTCAACAAGAAAAAAGACTGATCGCAGAGGGCAATGATGGCGGTGAATTCTCTTTTTAATAGAAACGAGAAAAAGAAAAAAGGCTGAAAATTAATGACAATACAAATACAAGCTGAAACAAGATCAACACAAAGTAGTCCAAAGCAGAGACATTGAAACATAAAATATGGATATAACTACTCGTAAATAACATATACATCATAATATTTCATACCAAAAAAGTGGTGTTTTTACAAAATGTAGAAAGCAAGCCCAAAACCATGAGTTCTTTGGTACTCCAAAATCAAAATTCTATATAGATACTTATCCAATCATTGTCAATCTGCTAGAACAATTATATCTCCAAAATTAGCCATGTCCTATAATTCCCATTATGAGCTCTTCGTCCACAGCCAATGTGTTAAAAATGCGTTAGGCAAACCACTTCTTCACTTGCACTCCCTCACCATATTAATGTAGAATACTAACTAGAGATAGGACCTCAAATGTTATTACCATGGTTATTAAAATCCCAATCTGGATTGTAGGATTGTATGATTCTATGATCCAGATTCACCCAAACGATCCAAGTTGCAACAAAAATCGGAATCAAGTAGAATCATGGTAGAATCGTAAAAGAATTGGCAGAATCGTAGAATCATACAGATCCCACTCTGCTACCTGGATTGAGATTTTTTTTTTCCTTTTTAGGTGTCAATAATGTGGCCCAATACAAGTTTTTACTCACCCAAAGGCCTCAAAAGGTTTATGTTGGGTCCAAAGTCTTCTAGAACTGGGGCAAAATGGCTCCCAGCCTCCGATCAATGAACAAATTCAGCAGAATCTGCACCTGACTTCCCTGGAGTTTGACACCTCAGTTCAACTCATTCACATTCAGCAACCCAGCACCTGAATTTATCTCCTGTTCGACAACGAGAGAGCCTTCCATCTAGTGACTGGCATTTGATCAGCAGCAGCAGGCAGTCTTGCTGTTTGATCAAGAGTTCTTTGGTGTTCAACAACCAGAGCTCCTGGGGTTCGACAAAAACTCAGCCCTCAGTCCTCAATCATCTTCCTTCTTTGGTGTTTGACAAGAACACATCAGTCCTCTTCAACACAGAGTTCTTGTTTGATCAGCAGCAGCCAAGAAAATAGCCAAGCCAGCAGGCCCAGCAGAGCTGCAGAGGTATGCTTTGAAACAGAATTTTTGCTTCTTGAAAAGACTCAATAGTGAGCATTGTTTTTCTCCTTCTTCTTCTCCTTTTCTTGCTCTTCTTCTTTTTCTTCTTCTTATTTTTGAAATTTTTATTATATTTTTAACTTCTTATACTTACTAAGTTACTAACCAAGTTTTTAGTCTTAAGACTTGTCATAAAGTTCCACATATATAATTTTTTATTTTTTATTTTTTATTTTACATTGAAAGTAAAATCTTATGACTCTCAATTCAATTCTACGATTCGATCCTGCAGAGCCCTCCGACAATCCCACTTAGAATCCCGATTCTAACAACCTTGGTTATAACCTGGAATTTGGATTCAATAACTTGCACAAGTGCTTATCAATCGATCAGTTAAAATTTAAGCTCAAATTAATCATTTTATCCCATTTGATTGATTCTAAATCTTATTCATATTTTATTTGCAATCCATGTGGACACTACTCATTCCCACAAGCCAGTGGATCACAAAGGCATGCAATAGATCAATATAAATAAGGGGGGGGGGGGACCAGGCAGCATTTAGATTGCTCATTAGACACAACATCCCAACCATCTCAGGCAAGCATGAAGATAGGATCCTGTACTTGATTCTTCCAATATGGCATCATCCATTAATGTGCTGAGCTAATAAATAACTACAACAATGCCTTCACGTGTCTCTGAAACTTATTTTCTATAACTCCAAATTTCCTTGAACACGCTCATGTCAAGTTCCACAACCTTGTTGGTGAATCTCAACACCTTATCCCAGGCACAACCCCATCCCTCTAAAAAACGAGAAATGAAGAAATCACATCATTTTGGAGAGAAGAAAAACGATGTAAACAAACAAAAGAATAGAAAACCGGAACTCCACCAACCCAAACATCTTCCTAAAACCTAATACAACTGCCTCTGCCCAATTGAAACTTTGTTAGAGGATGAAAAAAATGGTAAATCTATGAATTGAACCTCCAAAGACTCTCAGAAGAACTACTAAAGCCCATCTTAGCATCCCAACCATTCTTGAATACCATATTTACTCTATTACTTTGTGTCAGATCAAATTCACCAATATGGGAAGCCGCCATGACAATTTCACCAAAAGGCCAATATTTTTAGACACTGCATTACTAGGACCCGAACATCTATCACCCTTCGACCCACACATTGCCTCCCAATAATCATAGAAAAATAAGTATTAGATAAATAATCCCAAACATTCCTCAATTGAACGCCAAACCCCTTCCTCATAAGCAACCTATCCAAGAAATCCCAACCAATGTTACCTAGAACATGGACCGTTCCCAGGGGATTGTGGCACAACACATGCTCATGTGGTATGTTAGGGAATACTTATATATAGATATTTTGGTGAAAAGTATGAGTTGATGGTTATTTTAGTCATTTGGCATTGTTAGTGTGTTAGTGTTATGTTAATAAGTGAGAGTAAGGGTATTATGGTCATTGGATTGTACTTGACATATATTATAAATAGAGGGAGAGACCTATCATTGTGATGAGGTATTCTATTTACCCAATTATTCAAGATAGAATCAAAGCACGATTCTGAGACCCAAACCCTAATTGTTGCAGCCATCATCAAACAAAGCCTAGAATCATAAATCTGCTTCCAGCAATACCATAGCCCTGACAAAAAGCCAGCAGCTTCCGGAAGCCAGAGCAGTCGCCAGAAATTTCCTGGGCATCACTGCTACTTCAGGAACACAAAAAAAGTCACCCACAGACACTGCCATTCTGCACCCCACCTCCCACTGAAATCCCATCTAGTAACATCTCCCACGCACCCTCACCCACTGGTCGAAGGCAGCCAGGGCCTACCCCACGTTCTGGCGCATGAAGCTAATTCCAGGCATGTTTCTGGCCTGAATTCATCCAGAAGTACTTGAATCCCTCCATAAACATATTATAAGTTTTCCATGATGTTTTTTGTCCAAAGACCTAACCTGTTTTAGTTGCTCATGTGCGGCACCTAGGGAATGGTTGTCTGATGCTTCCCAAAGCTATTTGTGTTTATTGAGTTTATTGGGGCCTAAAACATGGTATTTGCCATGTTTTTGATTCGTTCATCATGTGCTTGTGGTTTGCATCAGTTGTCAAAGGTTGTGTGTGTTGGGATGGAGTTGGTCAATACCAAAAACATGTTAGCTGTATATTTCTGATCCGCTGCTCTACCAAGGTGGTATGTGTGTTGGGCTGGAGTCCCCAAATCCCAAAAGTTCATTTCCCTCACCAATCACTTATTCGAGTGAGCAACATACTACAACTGCCTCAAAGGAGTATTCAAGGCTCCTGCAGTATCAGGCATCTAAAAAGCAACTGCCATCACATTGTGTCTTTTGCTTAGAAAAGTAATCATACTGTTTATCTATTATTTGGTATCTCTCCCACTAATCGTTGAGTTATCAACTCTACCTGCTACTAACCAGACAATAGGTGCCCACCAACTTCTTTTCTGCTCTCCAGTATTCTAAAAATCAACCTCAAGTTACTGTTGCTGATGAGTCCATCATTTCTATTAAGGGGATAAGAATGGTAAATCCTACCCCCTCCATCTCTCTATCTTCTATTTTGTATATTCCTAAATCCCCCTTTAATATCATGTTTGTTAGCAAAATTAAGTCACTAAATTGCTTTGAAACCTTCCTTCTTGATTGTGCTATTATTTAGAACCTAAAGATGAGGAGGATGATTAGCTCAGGACACGAGGCTGGTGGACTTCTGAGTCACTCTCCTCTCCTATTTCCTATAGTGCCGTTGCCACCCCACATCAAATCCATTGTTGCCTTGGTCAGCCATCATTAGGCAAGTTAAAACTGCCAGTTCCAACTTTGAATTCTGTGTCTAACCTTAAATAAGAGTCTTGTCTATTAGGAGAGCATCATCGTGTTCCCTTTGCCTCCAAAGTCTATAAAGAGTCATTGGCCCTTTTATGTTAGTCCATTTTAACGTTTGGGGTCCTAGTCTGGTAACATCAAAGTTGGGGTTTCGGTACGTTGTTGCATCTGTTGATGATACTCCAAAATGACTTCATTGTATTTAATGAAACAGCGTTCTAAGTTGTTTAATAGCTTTTTGTGCCTTTTATTCTCAAATAAGGACTCAGTTTGATATGCCATCCCAAATACTCATAGTGATAATGCTATGGAGTGCTTCAATGCTCAATTCACTGCCTATATAACTTACTCTGGCATGATCCATCCGTCATCTTGTGCCCACACTCCACAACAAAATGGAGTTGCACAACGGAAAACAAACACAATCTCAAAGTCGCTCAAATCCTAGTGCATCAAATGAATATCCTGAAATTTTATTTATTTATTTATTTTTTTAGGAGTGTTGTTGTGCTCACAGCTTGCTCTCCCATCAGTAAAACATCATCTTCTATTCTTGGTGGTAAAATCCCATATTCAATAATCTTCCCTAAGGCTCCTTTGTTCTCTCTTCCTCCTTATATATTTGCTTGTGTCCTTCGCCCTCATAAATTAAGTCTAGGAGGGATAAATTGGATCCTCGTGCTATCAAATGTATTTTTCTTGGTTATTGCTAATCTCAAAAAGTATATCAGCATTATAGCCCTACTTTACATCGATTCTTTGTCTTTGTTGATGTCACCTTTTTTTGAGTCTACACCATACTATTATGATACCTTGATTTCTGTTGAACTAGATGAGTCCCTTTGTCTACCTAGCCTTCCCGATCTTAACCCATTTTCTCCGCACAGTCCTCCTACATCTTCATCCAGTTTGATCCTTCTTGTCACTTGAGTCATCCTAATTTGCAAGTGCACACATGGCAACTCAAAGGAGGAGAGCCTCCTCCAACTTCCACTTCTGCGTCTCTAGTTCCTTCATCAGATGATCCTATTTCCAAGTCTTATTGTTGTTCAAAAAGGTAAAATGCACTTGTACCCTATTGACACCCAATTTCTTCTGAGATCAATTTAGCCAGAATTGGGATTACTTGAGACTTAGAAAAGCAATTTAGGGGTTAATTTGAGTTGAAGAACAGTTAATTGAAAACCATCTCTCTCCCTACATTTCATTGTGCTAATCTTGCATTCAGAGTATTATGGAGCCTTAATTTCATGTTTTGAGATTCATTTAATCAAAAATAGGAGCTTATCCTCATTTTAATTCAAAATTGGACAAGAATATGATAAAAAGAGAGCCCAAACACCCTCATTGGACATGAAAGAAAGCTCCTTTTAAGTTGAGGGGCATTTTTGGAATAGGAAAAAGAAGGACAAGAAGTCGTAACCTTGCTCTACTTAAAAGAGCTTAAGGCTCAAAGAAAAGGGAGAAAATTGGAGGCAAAGGAAACACACGTTGAGCACAAAGGATAGTTGCACGCCCAAGCTAGGGAGAGAGAGAGAGAGAGAGAGAGAGAGAAGAGAAAGGGAGAAAAAAGAAGGCAAGTGCTGAAATCGAGAGGCCGACACGCAAAAACGTGGGATTTCTCAAAGACTCGAAGCACCAAGATACAAGGTAGGTATTTTAATCTTGTTTTCTCATTAAAATCCAGCATATTACTCTGTATTGTTTCCAAAGATGACGATATGATACGCACATGGAGGTAAGACCACTTAAAGTTAGGATTTTGACATTGTGTTATTCATAGTTCAAATTTTTATACTAAAAACTTAGATTTTCTCTGCTATAAGGTCTTGGTAAAGTGAAATAAGGGCTATTTAGGTGTTTTAGAGAGGGAATGGTAGAGGAGAGAGCCTGTCGAAGCTTTGCTGGCAAGAAAAAGAGAAAGGAGAGGAGAGTTTGAAAAGTTAGGGTTTTACGTGCATGGCATGTCAACAGGGTTCAAAATAGGTCAAATAGGGTTCCCAGGTTAAAATAGGTAGGAAAAATAGGATGGAGAAGCCCTAGAATACCCATAATCCAATTGTCGAAATGGTTGCTGGCAACAGCTAGCCAATTGTGTTACAGGCCAATTTTTGTGCATTTTTGGGAGATTTTTTTTGTTGGAAAAATTCCTAAGGTCGAAAGGAGTCAAATGGAGGTGACGACGCTCAATTTGAAGTTCAAACGAAGGAGAAAGGAGCTTTTGAAATTTTAGGGTTTCAACAAGTCATTGAAGACGACGCTAGAACCATGTTCCCGGCAATGGCATCCTTCCCACGCGCTACGAGTGCCTCTCCCATTGGACTGGTCGACTAACCCAACCATTTTTTATTTATTCATTTATTTATTTATTTATTTTAATAATATATTTTAATTTTAAAAAAATCATTAAGTATACTATTTAATTGCAAAAAAATATGAAAAAATTGGAGGCAGCCTAAAAAATATTCTATTTTATTTTAAAATATTTTCTTAATTTATTTTATTTATTTATTTTTTATTTTCAATTTTTCTTTAATTGTGCTACTCCTAATTTTAAAATACTATCTTCGAGCTTTTTCGCTTTTTAATTTCTGTTTGATCATTTTAGGAAACCCTTTATAAATATTTAGGCATTTTTATTTTGGTTTTTGTTCATTTTAAATATTTTTTTATTAATTTTCATGGTATTTTTAACCTTTATAAATTAATAAAAATTCATTAAAAATGCATAAATTTCTTGAGAAAATACCAAAAAATTCTAGAAGTTTTTTCATTATGTTTTAGGGCTTTCTAGGTGCTTTGAGTAGGTTTACATCCTAATTTGAATACAACGGTCAAAAAAGTGTCAAATCCCGAACCCTGTTGTCATTTGATGCCTCGTTTTGCATGTTATTATTTATATGTGAATACCAGAATGATGGATTTATGTCAAAATACAGCAAAATCATATTCTTGAATGTTCACTTTGAAGCTTATGTTGATTTAGAATGTATGCATAGTTTCAATGATGTATATGGTTGTTATGCTATGATGCGATTTAACTTCTTGTGGAATTGTGCTTGGTTTCTTATATTATACGGGAATGGATTGAATGCTCGAAAACCCAAAAACTTAATTAATGAATCTAACGATGGATCCCCAAAGAACATATTGTTCTTTGTGTGGTTCTTGAGGTAAGGGAAGCCTTGCAACACTGAAAGGTTATCCAATGGTTGTGGGGTGGAACAATATTTAATGGCATGGTAAATAAAGCTCACTAAACACTCTTCCTCAACCATGAAATCATATTGTATCACATGAATATGATTGTTTATCTATGATTAAGAAGAAAAGAAATTGTGTACTTGGTATGGATTTGAGATTAACTATAATAGAATGTGTTGCATGATTCATATATGAAACCATTTTTGCCCCAATCGTGACATTTGATGGATCCCTTAAGAACATTTCATTGTTCTTCATGTGATTCTTGAGGTGAGGGAAGCCTCACAACTATGGCGAGTTACCCGATGGTTGTGAGGTGGAATAATATTTAAAGGAAAGGTAACATAACAAAGATTCAATATCAGTCGTGATTAGTGTTTAAACATCCTAAACATATCATGATACCATTCGAAAGGATGGGTGTGTAAGGGGTGTTAGTACCTTTCCTTCACATAATTGAACTCCTGAACATAGCTCTGGAACGTAGACTAGAGACTATTGGTTCCTTAGACACTAGGATTAGCTAGACACCAATTAATCGATAGTGATTCAGTGAACTTAACCACACGTAGACAAAAAAGGTTAGTAGCGACTCTGTGAACCTATAAAGCACAAGATAAAGGACATGAACACATTCTTTGAATAGCCACCCCATCGAGGCATCGGATCCCAATTTGCACATGTTGACATAGCCAACATACAATCTCTAATTTTGTTTGTTATGATTTCTAATCACCCTAATACTATTGTTTTGTTCGAACTTTGTCTTCCATTATTATTCCTAAGTCTGTTTCTAAAGCCTTGTCCCATTATGAGTGAAGGAATGCAATGATAGAATAGACACATGAGCTGCAGGAAAATGATACTTGGGAGTTGGTACCTTTTCCTCCTGATAAGTCTTTGGTTGGTTGTCCTTGGGTATACAATGTGAAGGTCAATTCATATGGTTTTGTGGCTCACTTGAAGTCGCACTTTATTGCTAAGGGATATACATAGGTATATGGTTTGGACTATCCAAACACATTCTCTCATCGCCAAACTCACCTCAATACGTTTGCTCATCTCCTAGCCACCACATATCACTAGCCTCTACATAAGTTACATGTGAAAATGCTTTCCTACATGATCTTTAGGAGGAGATCTGTATGGAACAACCACCTGGGTTTGTTGCTTAGAGGGTGTCAAGCTTAGTGTGTCGGCTCAAGAAGTCATTAAATGGTTTGAAACAATCTCCCATGGCATGGTTTGGTTGATTCAATGCAGTAGTTCTTGAGTTGGCCTTCAACGGTATGCAATAGATCATTCTGTATTTTATCATCATACACCATCCAGCAGGATTCTACTTATTTTGTAAGTGGAAGATATTGCGATTATTGGTAATGATGAGCAAGGTATCCAAAGCCTAAACTATTTCTACAGACTAAATTTCAAGCCAAGGATTTGGGGCCATTGAAGTATTTCTTGGGTATAAAAGCATTGTCATATGGGAACCATCCATGTTCATGATCCTTTAGATGAGACTAAGATGTTGGAATCCAAACCCTTTGATACACTTATGGATCCTAACAATAAGCTAGTTCTAGATATGGGTGTTTTGTTGCCCAACCCAGCACGATACTGCAGACTTGTTGGAAAGCTGAATTATCTCATAGACACTTGGCTGAGTATATCTTTCGCAACAAGTGTTATGAGTCAGTTTATTGATTCACTGAGAACAAGTCACTAGGATGCAGTAATTCGCATCTTGAGATATCTTAAATGTGCATTTAGAAGAGGTCACTTATATTACAATCGAGATCACACTTATAGTCAGCGATATACTGAGGCAAATTGGGTCGAGTCACCTCCCGACAGAAGATCCACAACCGGTACTGCATCTTTTTTGGTGCCATTTTGGTTTCTTAGAGGAGTAAGTAACAAACTATGATGGCCAAGTTAAGTGTTGAGTCTGAGTGTAAGGTCATGGCTCACACTAGATGTGAACTTGTTCGGTTGAAGAACATGTTGGAAGAATTGGGTTTTCCTCATTCTCAATCTATGAAGCTTGTGTGATAATCAAGCTACCATTCATATTGCCTCTAACCCAGTCTTCCATGAGCGGACAAAACACTGAAGTCGATTGCCACTTTGTTCAGGAGAAACTTGTGCAGAAGCTCATTACCACCACTCATGTGAAGTCTGATTTATAGCTTGCTCATTTATTTACCAAATCTTGGGGATGCTCATGTTAAATTCTTTTGTAAAAGCTAGGAGGACATGATATATATGCTCTAACTTGAGGGGGAGTGTTGATGGTTATTTTAGTCATTTAGCATTATTAGTGTGTTAGTGTTATGTAAATAAGTGAGAGTTGGTAAAGGTAGTATGGTCATTGGTAATAACTTTGACATATATTACAAATAGAGGGAGAGACCTATCATTGCGATGAAGTCTTCCATTTTACCCAATTGTTCAACATTATGTAATGGCACTTGTATATTTTGAGGACGACGTTGGAGTGTTTCCAAATATAGAAGAGATTTTCTTTTGTGCAACAGATAAATAATGAATTAGGATGGAATTCTAATATGATAATTCTCCACTTTAACTAATAAAAAACATGCTATGTGAAAAATATTGAATTAAATTTAGGATCGTTAGGCGTTCTAGAATGAAAATGTACTACATTTCAAAAACATTTCTACCAACACAAGGCTCGCTAGGGTGTTGGAGTTCTATGGTAACCATAACCCCCACTAACTTTATCAAAAACCTTGAACAAAATTCCTTTTTCTTCCTATGACAAACATCATCCACCACATTATTAGTTACTAAAATAGCATCCACAATCTGCTTCCCTCTCACAACAAAAGCACTTCGTGCAAAAGAAATAGTGTCACTAAAGATGGAACTCAAACTATTATCAAGAACTTCAGCAACAATTTTGTACATGCTGGAAACTAAACTAATAGGCTGAAATTCCACACCTTAATAGACCTATTTTTCTTAGGCATTAAAATAAAGAATGTACAATTAACACTCTTCCCCAACTTATCATTACCATGAAACTCCTAGAAAACCCTCAATAATTCCTCTTTTACCATGTCCCAAGAGTCCTAAAAAATCTATATTATAACCATTAGGCCCAAGAGCCTGCTCTCTAAACTAAAACCTCACTGTCCTAACCTCCTCTTCCTCGAGGGGCCTCTCCATCCAAGAGAACTATGTAACTGAAATGGGACACCACTCCAATCCTCAATCATTCAACTCTTCGATTCTTCCTAAAAAACTGGTAGCCTCTTATGGTATCAACCCAACATCAATGATTAATTCCCAGCCCTCAACTCCAATTCTCTAATATAGTTGCACTTCATCTGCACATTCACCACCTCCTTAAAAAACTTAGAATTACAATCCCACTCCCTAACCCATTTAAACTTAGTTCTATGACTCCAACCCCTAACCTTCTTCAAAAGAACACTCTCTAATTCATTCTCCAAACTAAACCGCCTAACTTCATCTTCTCTAGAAAGCCCTTCCTCATCTCCTTCATATAATCATATATAACCCATGTAAACTTAGTTTTCTACCACCAACTCCTAAACCCCTTCAACATTACACTCACTGACTCATTTTGCAACAAACTCAATTAGCTGCCTCCGGTGCTGAAAGCCCCCCATATCTTCCTTTTTTCCCTATTCAAAGCACACAATTCACTCAAAATACTCACATTCTTCAATCCAATATCCCCAAGCAAAAATAGATTGCACTTCTTTAACATCTTTTTACCCCCTTAAGCGTCTTCATAAACTTAAATCACTCCCAACCTACTTCAAGGCAAACACCCCAAGTTGGACAATAACTAAAGGATGAAAAGATAATGATCCATGTGCATGTTAAAACAAAAAAGGAATGCGAGCCCACTTAACCTTTCTAGACTCCACATTACGAAAATTATCAGAAATTGGTTTGAGTTAGAACTTTTGAGTAAGATAACAAAATCCATCCCCCTTACCAACCAAGTGAATAAAGCATTCTGCAATGGAATATCCCACAGCCCACACACCCTGATAAACACATCAAACAAAATTCCTTTTTTTTTAATAACAAAAACATCAAACAAAATTCTTCATGCTCGAAGAAATCTCACGTCCCTTTATCTCAGCGCCTGAAACCAAATGGCAATAAAATTCCCCCAAACCACACTCCTAGGATAACAAAACCCATACGCAGAAAACAACTCCTCACAAAACAGAAACAGAAACGTAGGTCTAGAGGGATCCTAGACCAAGATGGACCACCACTGCCCCCTCCCTCAAACTTCAAGGAACACAGACAAAGAAAAAAAAAAAAATAGAAACAATAATACAATCAACAATCAAAACTAATTACAAGCCTAGTGTCCCCACACCATCAAAACAAACCCACCCACCACCAACACCTCGCCCCAGGGCCGCCCCTATGAAGAAAGAGTAACCCAATCCTTCCCTCTTAACTGGCCAAATATCCCTAACAATTTCCTCATCTGCCCACTCAAGTTTCATTTCTCATAAAAACAAAATACAAGAGTGTCTAGACTATAAACACCATATTCTGAAAGAAGCCCCTCTTATTAAAGTCACATAAGCCTCTACTGTTCCAACTCATCAAAACATCATATCATAATGAATTCCTCACCTTTCCTTACCTGTCCCAACCCAAACCACCCCCACCCAAAAATAAAAAAACACCATGCAAAATGATTAAAGACTCTAACAACCTGTTTGACTGAGGATCCAAAAGGAGGACTTTCATATTGTTGTTTCTGATTGAAAACAAGGGATTACATTATATACTCAAAAATGGGTTTGGTTAGCTGTTTTCAAAATTGTTCACAGAAATGAAAAACACTACATTTGGTTAAGGTTGATCTAAGTGGCACCTTGTTAATAAAATAATAATTATAATAATAATTGCTATTACTAAAATGGGGATTATAGCCCGCATACCATGTTTTCATTGTATCCAGAAAATTGTATCCAAGAACACAGGAAACACCTTAAAACTGTTTTCTAAATATCTGTATGCTTTTAAGGGTTTTTTTGGATATACATAAGAAAACAATTTTTTGAAAACATTTAACTAAATGCATTTGTGTATTCTTTTTTATCTCATGTTTCCGAATACAATGAACCGTAGCCAGAATCTTAATCAAACAGGCCGTCAATTTCTCAACTCTCTTTGAACTCTCTTTTACTTCCTCTTGTAGGACTTAAGAGAAACAGACACTCTAACCTCCTCTAAAGAACTAACAATTTAATAGTCACCGGTCCACCCCTCCAGTAATTAATCGCTGAATGCCCCACATTAACAAGATAAACCAGTTCTGTTTCTTACTTTAAATAATTTTAGAAATACAATACCGTAGCATACTCCTGCAAACTTTTTCATTGAAATAACTATAAAGCTGGAAGTAATTCTGAGTCCCATTGCTAACTGCCTTACTCTTTAAGATGCACAGAAGCATGTGTAATAGAGTTACAGAAAGTTAGTATTTTCAACCCTAACCAAAACTACCTAATATAAATAAAATTGGGACTGTTTTTTTTTTGGGATGGGGGGGGGGGGGGGGTGGTGTTGGAGGATGACTCTGAAAATGTAATTTCACCCAATAACTTATTAAAATATTAGAGCATTGGAAATCCAAAATTTTGAGAAAACACAATTCCACTCATAATTTATTACAGTTTATGTATAATATATTATTGATATAGTTGGGGCAACTAGTCTTGAATTCATGAATGACCAGCTAATCAAACTTGGCTATTTCACAGTTATATTGTTTTCCCGAAAGATCTTAAAATTCTTGTTCTGCCCATGCCACCTAATGCTGATTTTGGGGATGGTTTTCCCAAAATAAAAGTCAGTCAAATTTTGTGGTAAGAAATTCACCAACGTGGCATGCCCTACAAGTGATGTCCTCAGATAAGTTCAATGATATACTTTCACTCGCAGCAAGCAGTGAAGAAAATCGAACACCAAAAAAAGAAAAATGAAAGAAAGGCAATCTCTCCTGATGATAAAAAACACACATTAAAGAAGTCAGCCTTCTACAGTTCAAAGTAAAGCAAATTCAGCATACAGGAAAAATATATTAAAAATATATTAAACCCAGACCTTTTATTAAAGCACTTAAATATAGTATAAGTCAATAACACTCTTCCAAGTAATTAGAGTACAGATATAGTGCATAAACATAAACTAAGAAATTCAAAACACTGATGAAGATATTCTTACAATTGGATGTGCCAGGAGTTCTCCAAAGTTGTAGATGTTATCTCCCAGCAATGCAGAAAGGGATAAGTCAAATGCCAAGTCCTAAATATGATTTAGAAAAAAGTATTAAAAAGTATTTAAAAGTTAAAAACTTGACAAAAAAGGTTGATACAAACTATCGATAAAAATATGAAACAATACAGTAATTGAACCATCAAATCAACAAATTTATACAATGCTATGAATTCATCCTTGATCAGAAAGATACATTTTACCTTCTTTTGCTGTAGAAAATAAGATAAATTTTATGCATGGCTATAATTGTTATAGAACTGCCAAAAGACCTTTATGTGATGAGTAACTCTAACATTGAGAGTTTGCCTTGCATCCAAGACCAGCTACAAGCACACTAGCGACACACAGGCATCCTTGTCACCTAAAACAAGAAGCCCTTCTGATTTCATAGACTGGCCACAGCTGATCACTCTCTAAAGACCAACAGTGGAAACTAGGCTGGCAAGGTCTTCCTTCCAGTGCCCTTGTCAACCTCTGTCTTGCAATCATCATTCATGATTAAAGCCACATCGGTTTGCATATATGAAGGGCCAAGAGGGAATTCCTTCTACACCAATTCACTTTTCATGTCAGCTGTGCAAGACACTCATGCTTTGAAGCCCCATTAAAAGGAGGCATATAAAATGCCAAGGATTTCAAATTCGCATCCTGAAATAAAACGGATAGGTGTGTCCTGTACAATAATTCAAGCTGAAGAGCATGCATCTCATTTTGTGCTACAAAAAATACAATGGCAATTGCAATCCTTTATACTACAGTTCAGAAGTAAACCATATGCCCTCCAATTAATGGCCCCAAATCCTCTGAGGAAGCTTTCACACTTCTTAAATACCCAAACTTGAAAGAGTAACATATTTTCATCCCAACGATATTTCTTCTGCACCCACTTGCATTAACCTTCCTTCTTCCCTCTACGCTCACAAAAAGAGTAGATGGGATCGAAGTTGAGGATTGATTCAAATATCCAATAACCATCTTGGGGTGAGTTTGGCCCCACTTTTTTGGATGAACTCCATTAAAAAGTAAAATTTGGATATCACACATTTGGTAAACAGCTTTTTAAACTTCTAGAAAGCTAGCTTTTAGATTTTTTAAGACCTCTTAGAAGTTACTGATTTGAAGCTTTTAAAAACTAAAAGCTAGCTTTCTCTAATAGATTATTCTATTCCGTCGGTGTTCTAAGTTTTCTTTTTCAAGTACTACAAAATTATCCACTTATTAATTACATTTCCTAAAAAGAAATCAACTTTGGTAATTTTAAGTTTCTTGCACCTCATGACCTTTATGTGCAATTCTCAGGATCAGTTTTTTTCCTTTAAACAGCTCATTTTTAGCAGGTGTCCAAATAATTATTGCAACAACCTGAATCAGTTCTTCTTCATCATTTCCTTTTCAAAAGTTCCTTTCATCAGCCACAGGGAGGCCAAATTTGCTCTCTAGATGATCATAAAAAAAATCTGAAAAGCCCTCTGGCTTTCAATCATATCCATTTATGAACTAAAACAACCAACACAATTCCCTGAAGATCATAATTTCGAGCAAAAAAATTTACTTAGAAGGAAACTCTAGTAACTACCAGGGCAAAGTAATCTAAAGATCCAACAAATTACTAGCTATAATATCCTTTCTTGTAATAATTTTTCACTTTGTTCAAAAACTGGGGCAAAGCAGCTGCAAATTGACTAACAGTTAGTTTAGAAGTTAAATATTTTCTTTTGCTAATTTCCCTAAATTTTCAATCTATTCTACATTTCACCCTCTGTTCTAGTATTCCTGAGATTATGATACATGTTCTGAATTGCATAATGGCATTTTCATCAAAAGATAATATATCGAAAGTTAACCTTCCATCCACTTCAAGCCATATCACTATTAAACCTTTTAAGGATGTCAACTAATAATTCATTTGAGGAAACACAAAGTATTTCAATCCCAATGGCACAAGAAACAAGAAATTTGAGATATTTCATGGTCATGGAGTCCATGGGAAACATGGAATTAGAAGTCTATGGAAGTTCTCTAGGAACTCAATATTTTGAATTCCTTTTGGCCTTCGTCCAGAACAGATTACAGGATATGGACTGTGGATGACTATGCAAATCCTTTTATTGATATTTGATTCACTCTTCTCATTACTCATTGTTTTAATCAGCAAAAAAAATATCAATAAAAGGGTTATGTTCCACCTTCTGTCAAATCGGGCCTTCAGGTTTTGCAAGAACTGTGACTGAACTAATTTTCAGATTTTATGGAATATTTCAATTTGCAGTTCATGCTCCATAGTCCATACAGCAATCATTTTTTGTTTTTAATAATTAATTTTAATATTATTCGGTTAAATTCGGTTAACCGAATTACCCGAAAAATCGGTTCGATCAGTACGGTTCGGTTACAACAGCTAGTTCGGTCAGTTCAGTTAGGGTTATGTTTAACTGAAAATTTCGGTTAATTCGGTTAATTAACTGAATTTGGCCGAACCGACCATTTGCACACCCCTAGTGATGAGCACATTCTCCTCTATTCTTGAATTATTCAGCAGCTTGGAGCATTATTGGAAGCTTTCTTTTTGATTTCTTCCACAGGTTTTGGAAGGTGTAATATTTGAGCAGATGGTCAGCTTGCACAGTCTATGCTGTGTCTCATGGTATATGGTTTTTGAAAGGGGGTGGGGGATGCTCAAGTTTCACTTTTCGATTTATACCTCTTCATTTGCTTCAGGACAGGATTGTCTTCCCTGCTTCTCTTTGGGCTTTTTCTTCTGTTTGTTTTAACAGGATTTGTTTCCAAGATTTCTAGCAGGATTGGATGGCTTTGTTGGCTTGAACTTCTCATTGCACTTTTTCTTTTCTTTTTTTATTTTCATTTTTTTTCTTATCCTTGTCATTGTAGTCTTGCTATTTGTCTCCTCCTAATCAACTTTTTTCCATTAAAAAAATCTTTCATGAAAGCGATGTGCAGATAAGACCAAAGCAAATAGGAACATGTGTGAATTATACCTCTGAACTTATATAAAACCATTAAAACAACAGGTAAGCACATACCAACTTAAATGTATCTGACAGAGATTCCACTGATGTGTATGCCAGATAAAGAAGAGCACTTTTGTAGAACTCGGCAAATTCCTGACGAGATTTATGAAATTGAGATGAAACCCAGAAATAGATTGCATAAACAGATGGATCAATGTCGGTCATGCTTTCAAGCGTACTCTTCCCATCCTCCAGAAGTTTCTTGCACTCTTTCTGATCCCCCTTCTCAAGCTGAAAAATAGCTATTTGCATCTTTATGTATAGACCAGGTTCCTCTATACGTAGCTCCCTTGTAGCTCGAAGCTTTTCAATCACACCTTCAAGATAATTAACGGCAGCTTCTTTCTCTGAATACTGACGTGAGACTATGACGGCAAAATGTGCAAGTTTGAGAAGATTGATCTTAGTCTCAAAGTCGGTAATGAAATTATGATATAACTGTATGAGGGCATCTCCAGCCTGAATTTGATTTTATGAAATAATAAAATAAAGACCAAAAATGAAAATGTCACGTGACTGTTATAAAGAGCAAATATATAGCCAAATCAGAAAATCCATGACAGAAGTTCAGTAACAGATAATAAGTAAGCAAATATTCTAAATATCAAACCTATGAGATAGCAGCATGAGCAACAACTTGGCAAGTACATCAGAACAATATCAATAGCTAGGAAAGATGCAACTTAACCTCTCATTCATTAATAATTCATATTGTATCTATAACTCAACACAATGACCCTATCCTGATTGACTAATTCTAATTGTTTCATTAGCCACCCATGGGTGATGAGCATTTTTCCGTGCGAAGGGTAGCATACACCACAACCCACAATACCCAAAAAAATATTGATACGCCTTTGAACCCCATCAACATCTTAACTGAGTAAACAAACATAACTCCTCATTATCAATAAATTCCACTTGGTAAAACAAGATCTATGAATAATTTATAGCAAAGCAACATGCCCATGGCTGTTATTATTAGAGGTCAAGGTCAAAGTCATTTACATGGACTCTATAGCTTGCAGTATGAGCTACTGCCTAATTGTTGGGACACACAAAAAATTGAGTCTTCAAGACTGCAAAACCAAATAAAGCACTGTGTTAGGGTGTGATAATATAATGGGGAAAATGGGAGAGTGAGATACTGCTATAATTGTATTCTTCAGGGATTTAGAATGAATATATGAATATCTGTGTTATCGCTTGTATGGTGATTCTCTTGTAGATGAATAATACAAGTAGTTCTTTTCATTGTGGTGTTCTGTTGCCTTGGAGTATGATGTCTCTGATTGTTATAGTCTTATTCGGTGTATAAGAATATATTGCTCATGTGAAATCCTATTGTTCCTTGTTTTCCTTGAGTATTGAGACTCACCTGGTGCTCGTGCTTGCAAGCTTGAACGTGTGAGAGTTGGTTGACTTATCGAGGGAGAGCTCTCAACGAGTGCCACACGGCCCTTACTTGAGTCCCATTTTGGGGGTCCGTGACAGTTGGTATCAGAGCACAGTGTGTGCAAGCACCATGCGTGAGATTATGAGAAATAAGTCAGGAAGAGTGAAGCGCATTGAGGCGCTTGAGACAAAACTTGCAACCCTGGAGACAACGTGCGGTGACCTCCAAGAGTTGGTGGCAACGTTGATAAAAGAGAAAGGCGTGTCAACAGAGCTTGAGGCCGCCGAAGAAAACCCTAGAGAAAATCTCTATGGGGTATCAAAAGTCGTAGAGAGACTTGAGGAACTTGAAAAATTCATTCCAAGTGTGAAATCCCTGGAGAAACGGCCAAGAGAGCTTGAGGCCTTCCAGAAGTATCGAGCAGTTGGAAGCCTTTGAGAGCAGGCTACAACATATTGAGGGCATATTGCCATCTCTTTCGTCCCAACGGGGAGAGCCAATAGAGCTTGAGGCCTCCTTACGAGAGCTAACGGATAATCTTGATTTCCTTACAGAAGATGTTAAAGTGTCCATTACTGCTTTGAAGGAAGATTTGAAGGAGATGGGCAATGTCCAAAGTGCGGTGGTCCAAGTCCAGAGGGATTTACAAGAGATCACTGCGAAAGTGAATGCAGTGGCACAATTAGCCCGATGGCCAGTTGCACATCCAAATGAGAGTTCTCGATGGAAGGTACCGGAACCTAAAAGTTTTGGGGGTACACGAGATGCAAAGGAGCTAGACAATTTCTTCTTTGATATGGAACACAACTTCACGTGCTCCCGAGTGGATTTAGAAGTGGACCGGGTCAATATGGCAACGGTATACCTGGTTGGGGATGCAAAATTGTGGTGGAGAACTAAATGGAATGATATTCAGCACAATAGATGTGTCATTAACACATGAGAGGGGTTGAAACAGGCGTTGAAGGCCCAATTCTATCCAGAAAATGTGGAGTATATAGCAAAGTGCAAAGTAATGGAATTGCAACAGACGGGCTCATTAAGGAGTTATGTAAGGGAATACCAAGCCTTGATGTTGGACATTGTAGACATGACTGAATCGGATAAACTGATTCATTTTCTTCGGGGTTTGAAGACATGGCCAAGAAATGAAATACGTCGGCAAGGTGCTGGTGATCTCTCTTTTGCCCTCCCTGCTGCTGAACGGTTGGATGATTTTTCAGATAATTCTGGGAAGCAAAATTTCCCTACATCCGTCAATAATGATTCCCGTCCCAACAAAGTGTATAAGCCCACAAATGGGGGAAGGGATAAGGAAACAAATAGTTCTTGGAAAGATAAAAGAGCGCCCATGAATAGGGAGTGGAGGGGCGGACGAACGGGGGGTGGAGAGCGTCGACCGATCTCTTGTTTTCTTTGCATGGGACCACATCGAGTGGCGGAGTGCCCCGATCGTAAGGCTTTGAATGCTATGAAAGCCCTTCGAGGGGAAACCGAAACCTCGACAACAATTCCAGAAGAACAACCGAATATGGTGGGAGCCTTGAGATTTTTTGGGGCATTAGAGCGTCAAGTAATTAACAACAAGTCTCAGGAGAAGGGACTAATGTATGTGGATCTACTTTTGAATGGAAAGAAAATCAGGGCCATGATTGATACAGGGGCCACCCATAATTTCATTGCTGATTCTGAAGCTTAACGGTTAGAATTGCAAGTAGATAAAGATGTGGGCAAGATAAAAGTAGTGAATTCTCCAGCATTAACCACGGTGAGGGTGGTACCTAAAGTGGCAAGCCAAATGGGATCATGGTCTGGAACAGTTGATTTCACTGTGGCACCCCTTGACGACTTTGATGTGGTATTGGGGATGGATTTTCTTAAAGTGACACGCTCAATGCCGATCCCAGCTGCGGATTGTCTTGTGATAATGGGAAGTGCACCTTGTGCGGTCCCCGCAGCCTACAACAATTTCGATGAGAAGAAGTTGCTTTCAGCCCTCCAATTCAAAAAGGGAGTAAAAAGGGGAGAATCTTCTTTCGTGGTTCTACCAATAGTCTCAAAAGATGCAAAAGTAGGGAAATATCCACTTGAAATTAAGGAAGTTTTAGAAGAGTTCAAGGAGGTGATCCCGGAACAGCTACCGAGGGTTTTACCACCTCGACGACAGATTGACCACGAAATTGAACTTTTTCCAGGAGTAAAGCCGCCAACACGTGCCCCTTATCGAATGGCGCCGCCTGAGTTAGCTGAACTTAGAAGGCAACTGAATGATCTTATTGCAGCAGGGTTCATCCAGCCTTCAAAAGCACCTTTTGGGGCCCCAGTGTTATTTCAGAAGAAACAAGATGATAGTTTGCGCTTGTGTATAGATTATCGGGCTCTTAATAAGGTGACCGTGCGCAACAAGTATCCTATTCCACTGATTGCTGATATAGTACAGCTAGATATTTCACGAAACTGGACTTGAGGTCGGGATCAAGTGCGCATTATTGAGGGAGATGAACCGAAGACCACTTGTGTCACACGGTATGGAGCATTTGAATTCCTTGTCATGCCTATTGGGCTAACAAATGCACCCGCTACCTTTTGTTCTCTAATGAATCAGGTTTTTCGGGACTACCTTGATCAGTTTGTTGTTGTTTACCTTGATGACATACTGGTTTTCAGCGCATCCTTAGAAGAACATAAAGATCATCTTCGAAAGGTTTTTCAAAAACTCAAAGAAAATCAGTTATATGTAAAAGGGGAGAAGTGTGCTTTCGCTCAAAAGCGTATTAAATTCTTGGGGCATATCATTGAGGAGGGCCAGATCCGGATGGATTCAGCTAAAGTAAAAACTATCAAGGAGTGGCGAGCACCTACATCCGTTAGAGAACTGCGATCTTTCTTGGGTCTAGCCAACTACTACCGAAAGTTTATAGAAGGGTACTCTAGAAGAGTTGTATTGTTAACGAATTTACTGAGGAAGGGGGTACCATGGGGGTGGTCAGAAGAGTGTCAATCAGCATTTGTTGAATTAAAAGAAAAGATTGTAGGAGATCCTATGCTAATCTTTCCTGATGTGACAAAACTGTTTGAAGTGCAAGTAGATGCCTCAGACTTTGCATTAGGGGGAGTTCTCTTACAGGAATGGCATCCAGTTGTTTTTGAAAGTAGAAAATTGTCGGGTGCCGAACGGAACTATACAGCACAAGAAAAGGAGCTTCTCGCAGTGGTACACTGTCTTCAGGTGTAGAGGTACTATCTCTTGGGGTCCAAATTTGTGGTAAAAACCGATAATGTAGCAGTTACTCATTTTTTGTCACAACCTGGACTAACGTCAAAACAAGCCCGTTGGCAGGAGAAGCTAGCTGAATTTGATTTTGCTTTTGAATATAAAGTGGGGAAGACGAATGAAGTGGCCGACGCTTTAAGTAGAAAAACTGAATTGGTAGCATTGAAAATCATCAGTCATCTATCAACTAGTAGGGTGGCGCTACCTTTGAAGAATCTTATCAAGGAACATTTAAGTACAGACCAGCAGGCGCAGTCACTAAGCAAACTAATAGACGAAGGGAAGACACGACAATTCTGGGTAGAAGATGGACTAATAATGACTAAAGGCAGGAGAGTCTATGTGCCTAAAGCTGGAAACTTGAGGAAAACCTTATTAAAAGAGTGTCATGATACGTTGTGGGCTGGTCATCCGGGATGGCGAAGAACTCATGCTTTGATTACACAAGGGTACTATTGGCCGAATATGCAAGATGATGTGATGAGTTATACTAAAACGTGCTTGATCTGTCAACAAGACAAGGTAGAAAGAAAGAAGACCTCAGGTTTATTGGAGCCATTGCTAGTTCCTGCTAGGCCATGGGAGAGTGTCTCTTTGGATTTCATTTCCTCATTGCCAAAAATAGAGGAGTTTGACACAATTTTGGTGGTGATTGACCGGTTCTCAAAGTATGCAACTTTCGTACCAGTCTCGAAGCCGTGTTCAGCAGAGAAGACAGCTCAGTTATTCTTCAAACATGTGGTGAAATATTGGGGTGTTCCAGAAAGCTTAATTAGTGATAGGGATGTTAGATTCACGGGGGGATTTTGGGGTGAACTCTTTCGCTTGATGGGTTCAAACCTTAATCTTTCCACGAGCTATCACCCACAGACAGATGGTCAAACTGAACGTTTTAATGGGATGCTGGAAGAATACTTGCGACATTTTGTTCACTCCAATCATAAGAATTGGGTTACTTTACTAGACACGGCACAATTCTGTTTTAACTCTATGAAATCTTCTGCAACTAATAAAAGCCCTTTTGAGATTGTGACAGGTCAACAACCGACTCTTCCACACACTCTGGATGGTCCATACAAAGGAAATTGCCCAAAAGCCTACCAATTCACGAAAAATTGGTTGCAAAACATCGAAGTCACCCGAACTCAGTTAGAAAAAGCATCCAAGCGCATGAAGAAATGGGCTGACAAAGGGAGAGGACCACAACAATTTGAAGCTGGAGATTTGGTTCTTGTAAAAGTGCCGCCGGAGACATTTCACTTTCTTTGTGGCAAGGATAAAAGGCTGTTACGTCGTTACGAAGGTCCAATCAGAGTAATCGAAAAGGTGGGACATGCATCTTATCGGCTTGAGCAACCCGAGTGGATGAAAAGCCACAAACGTCCAGTCCATCCCGTGTTTCATGTAAGCAATTTAAAGCCATTCTACACAGATGAAGCAGATCCGCACCGACAAAAATTAAGGAGATCAACAATTTCCAGAAGGCATCCTGTCACCAAAGAAGTCCAGGAGATCATTGCAGACAGAGTCGTCAATCTAAAAGGTCGTCAACAACAACAATTTCTGGTTCAGTGGTTAGGACTGGGGGAAGAAGAGAATAGTTGGGAAACAGCAGACAACCTTCAGCATGCCATACAGAAGATTGAAGATTTCAGAAATTCGTAGTCAACGACATCTACATCGACATCAGAAGAGTGAGAAGGCCGTCTACAACACATCGACGAGGACATCGATAAATTGAGTGGGGGAGGATGTTAGGGTGAGACAATGTAATGGGGAAAATGGGGGAGTGAGATACTGCGATAATTGTATTCTTCAGGGATTTAGAATGAATATATGAATATCTGTGTTATCGCTTGTATGGTGATTCTCTTGTAGATGAAAAATACAAGTAGTTCTTTTCATTGTGGTGTTTTGTTGCCTTGGATTATGATGTCTCTGATTGTTATAGTCTTATTCGGTGTATAAGAATATATTGCTCATGTGAAATCCTATTGTTCCTTGTTTTCCTTGAGTATTGAGACTCACCTGGTGCTCGTGCTTGCAGGCTTGAACGTGTGAGAGTTGGCTAACTTATCGAGGGAGAGCTGTCAACGAGTGCCACACGGCCCTTACTTGAGTCCCATTTTGGGGGTCCGTGACACACTGCAGTTACACTGGCTTAAAAATCAGGATGCTTAAAGGCACACCCGGCCCAGTATGTCAATGCGCCTAAGATATTTAAATATTATTGTATATGGCAAAATGACCAACCAGATGTGATTTAGGATCATGATTACCAAAAAATAAATAAATGCTAACCATCTAGTGAACTTTGAATTGGTGCAAATGCAAAACATGGCACATGAATATTAAATCTAATAAGCTGTAAGTTTCAACAGAATATTTTCCATATAACTTGTATATTTCTATTACTAAAAATGAAGTGATATTTCATTTTTTAAGAGTTATTGTTAATCTACTTTACCAAGGATTATCTTTATTTTCCCCTAATATATATATATATAACTGTACCCTGGTGTACCATATTTTGATCATGTTCTGCTCACATTATCATTCTAAACCAGAATATTTTGCATTCTAGGTAACAATGTGCAAGGCGCCCTTAGGATTTTATGTGTAAGCTAACTTGCAAAGAAGGTTTAAGACGACTATTGGGATCCAAATTACCATCTTAAGATTATTTCAGAAAATTATTATCATATCCCAAGAACGCAATACAGGGTATTATACAAAATAATAATCATTCAAGTAAAAAAATTAAACAATGGGCACCAACATACAATTTATAACCTCTGTTTGGGAAAAATTATTTATACGTAATAACTAAATAAATGCACAAACTAAAGTTGGCAAGCCCTAACCTCAAGATTGCAGATGGGCTAATAAAAGGACCAAATGGCTAGAATTTGGAAAGTGAGTCAAAGATCCATGTGCAAAATAGAGAATAATGTCTATCAAACTAAAGCAGGAGAAAAAATAAAGTGGCCTACAAATCTTAAACAAATCAAAAATTAGAAGCTTCAAATCAGATTACCTCTCTTATTGAGTGTAACTCATTAGTAGCTGAATTTAAAGAAGTCAACAGCATCATCAGTAGCATCAACGTGAGTACAGAATCTACATATGGAAGTCTTAGGCTTCAACAAAAAATGCCTATAATTAGGGATCTTAACCAGTATTACCAACCCAACTCCAGGAATGGGTCTTAACCCAAGAAATAAAACCTAAACAAGGATAAAGAATATCAAGAGCTGGTTTTCAGTAGATCTTGATCTACAATTCTCTACCAGTCCAAAGAGGTTAAAGAATATCACAGGCTTGTTTCCAATAGATCAAGAGCCAAGATCTACAATTTTCTAGCACTACAAAGTTGGATTAAAAAATCAGCCCTAAAAAACCAAAATTTAAAATACCCTTCCCCATTTCCAATATTAATTATGTAAGATGTCATACAGCACACACAAACTCCTATTTCTCAAGAATGGAATCCTTAATACTCCCACTTTTTCACCAAACAAGAAGCACAAATTAAGTTGCACATTCTTTGACAAATTTCTGCCAAAAAATTTTACAATATAGAATAAATAAATGCACAATGCTGCTCATACAAAATTTATTGCACATCAACCTGTTACATTTTAAAACCATGTATAGATTAATTAAATAACGATTTAGAGTTTTTATTTTACATAAACTTTTTATGGCAATTAAAGAAGATATATTAAGAGAAGAAGATGATACACGCAAGAGGACAATAGATCCTCAAAGAAAATTAAAGCAAAGAAAAATACAACCCAAACCACAGCTGACCACCACCCCAAACAGAACCTAAACAAAAACCACACAACTGCCTGTCCCCCAAGCAAAATGCTACACAAAGAATTTTGTTTCAAACCCTTCCCATCATAGTTTATAGAGCACTGCAAAATTAGTCGATTCCCGTCATGCCTTCCTAGCCTTGATTTTACCACCACTCAAACAGACTTCTTTTCCCTCTGAATCGTCAAACCACATACCCTTCTTATCCACGACATGTACGTGAGGCGTAAAAGGAGAGAAACCAATCTCATTCTGCTCAATCTTTTCATCACCCTCACTTTCTTTGTCATTTCCCAAACCAAGAACTCCCTCTAAATCATCCTTTAGAGATGGAGATTGCAAGGAAGGCACACCCAATAAATCTGAATAATCTGAACCAAAGCCTCCTTGTTCGCGAGCCTCATCTACAAGTAGCCCTCCATCATAATCAAAATCACTATATGGATAACCCTCATTGCCTAACACATTTTCCCATATCCTCTTATCAGTAGGAGTTTCCTCACTAACCTTCTTTTTAGATCTATTTTCTCCCTTTCAAGTCCGCAATGCAAATATTGCCATCACTACTTCTTTTCCGGAATTTAATTGGCTTCTCAGCAGCCGTGGAAGTGGAACTAACCCCCTTATCCTCACTCTTATGCCCCCAACAAGTGTAAACCTTTGAGGATATTTCATCCCATCCAGCCTCACCTTATCACTGCTGGAATTTGTAGCATTCTGGCTCCCAATGTGAACAGCCACACCATTATCCACCATGTGGGCCTCCTAACAGCAATCCTCCTTAGAAACCTCTCTGGTATCTCAACACTCTTCAATGCTTCCCTACCCCCATCTCTTAGCCCTCGGGAATAAGGCTCATGCAGCTCTTTCCCATTGACCACGACAGTCAGAGAATAAGTCAATAATATTTCTCTACCCCATGTTCACTTTGACCGAGGCCGCATGATTCTCTCCCACGTTTCCAATTTTCATAAGGAAGAACCAAGTTTGAGGAGGGTTCAATTGTACGCCCTCTTCAAATGTACTGTGACTAGTCTGTGAGCCCCTGAAGCTAGATGGACATGAGTTTGAAAAGAAGAGGCTGCCAGCAGCCCAAACAACCCCCTAGCATTAGAAGGCTTAGGGACCCATAAGATTTCCCTAGAAAACCCTTCAAAAACACTTGACCTCTTCTGTTAAAATCATTTTATGATTGGGCCACACTCCCCTGGCAATCCTAGACTTGTTCTCCAGCAACTGGGCCAAATTAATTATGGCATCGATTATCCCCTGCCCAACCCATTCAAGGCACGCCCTTCTTTCCACCTTGCACACGTTTGTCCCCTTCCCTCTCACAAACAGTAGCTTCCTCAGAGCCTCCTGAATGACTAGCTGCTGCCGCTCCAAAACTCGCTAGTTGTAACTTCCCCAACTCCCGCAAAGAAAAAAAAATATTATGGTTCAAAAGAAAGATTTTAAACAAATGGAATTTATATGAAAAAAAAGTCCAATTAATTCATTATGAAAAACGAACTGATTATGAAGAAAAGTCATCATCAAATAAAAGAGAAAATTTTGAAAAACACTATAGATATGATCTTCTATCATATAAATACATTAGTCATGAAGCTATGAAAGACTTGTATATTTATGAATTACTATTACAAGTAAAAAAGAACGAAAGAAATTATTATAGTTACAACACATATAAACACAAATTATTTAATATGCTGAGTACCCCTATTAAAAATTCTCTAGCAGAAGATAATATAAGGGATCAGGTGAAAAAATCCGAAAACAAAAAATATTTTGATTGGACGACTATCACTTTTTTGTCCTAGAAAAAAGTTGATATTGAGCCATCCACCCTTTGCTGTCTCTGAGGCACCAGAGAGAACCTCCTTCCAATGCTGGCAGCCTTGATTCCCCAAGTTTGAGCCTCAATTTTCCTTGTCTCCTCCAATCCTACAAGCCCCAGCAACTCTTGCAGAAATCTACGCCAGGCTTCTCCTTCCATGCTGCCAGGAATGGAATTCAATTGAAATTTGCTGTTCAATCGTAGACCCAACTCCAGAACAGAACCATAATTGTTTGATTTAAATGCCACCTTGCCACCCAATATTGATTTTTACTGAAATTCCTAGTGTGTGATTTTCTCCAAGTTCGATAGCGGCAATGGCAAACACTCACCAACTCATCTTGCAGGAGATAAGGTCATCATTATCCACCAACTACGGAACTGAGATTTCTCCTCCAATCGAAGCCTCCTACCCCAACTTTTTCAAGTGCAGACTAACAATTTTCCTTTCTATCTGCATCAACTTGAAGGGTTTGTGTTCCCCCCAATTTGTGGAAGTTTCCCTCCATACCCAACTTTGAGTGAATCCATCAAGATCTGAAAGTGGGAGCAGAAACAAGAGAGAGAGAGACAGAGCAAGAATCATGCTGCCGAGCAATACACTTTAAAATTCATTAGTTTTTTAATTTCCAATATTTTTTTTTTTATACAAGACAAAGATATGAGATGAAAATTTGCAAAAAAGAAAATAAGAAATCTTCCAAAAAAATCAAGAAACCCCCAATCTTATTTGTTAGAATAAAAGAAGAAATATTATAAAGAAAAACAGGAATTTGACATTTAAAGGAGGCCAAGGTTCCTCCTAGGTAAGAATAAAAGCAAAAGTAAAAATTCTAAAGTAACAAAATCTCCTTTGCACAAGAGAGATGCCAAAAGAAGGATCCAACCCCACACCAAACAGCAAGTAGCACCTGCTCACTGAAGCCACTAGAATTTTGTTCCAATAAAAGACACTAAACGAAAACACAAAGGCAACATATTCCAAAGAAACTCCCCATCTTTCTACAACCAAAGCCCACAAGGAAAAAAATTTCCAAAGGCAACTCATTGCTCCCCAAAAATACCAAACCAGCTCCAAATGTGCGAGGAAAAGAAGCAACGAAAAAACAACCGACATTTGATTCACCACTTTGGAAACAAAGGATCGCATATGGGATAACGCTTTATTTGGTTTACCAACCTAAAGCAAATCATTGGCATCAATCATGCTAACTGCAGACCAGGTAAAGGGACTGATTGTGGGCATTGCCTTGGCTTTCCAAAATACAGAATGCAAAGGGAACTAAGCACCACGGGAATCATGCATGAGATGATCAAAAAACTATTTACCAGAATATTCCTCCAAAGTATTCAAGGTCCAGATTGTAGTAGCTTCTCTAGCAGACAAATATAAGAAGGCCACACCCCTAACCCTAAGGCCCTAACAAGAGACCATATCCCCGTTTAGAAGACAAAATATGAGAAATGGAAGCACAACAACAACTAGACAGATAATAAAATCAAGGATAAGCGCTAGAGAGGAGCGCATCCCCAATCCAATACTCCTTCAAGAAACAAATTCTTCCCTGATGCCCAAACAAGGATAATATAGAAAATCTTTGCATCTTTGTTAGAGTTTATTGGAGGATTGCTGTCCTTCCAATATGGAGGATGTGAGGAAGTGGGTGCTAATGTACGTTTTAGATCTTCTTGTGTGAGTATTTGAGATATATATCTCAGCTTTATCCACAATTTATTCCTAATACCAAATTTGACATGGGCAATTGGATGAGTATTCATTTTCATGTGATTTTCATTTCCATAGATCTTCAAATGTAGAGAGGTGGAGAATCTTTGCATCTTTGTTGAGTTTATTGGAGGATTGCTGTCCTTCCAATAGGGAGGATGTGAGGAAGTGGGTGCTGGAGTCTTCAGAAGAACTTTTAGCAATTCTTTCTTCGGTTCTTGACCCAAGAGAATATGTCCTTTTTTTATTTCATATGATTTGGAAGGCCAAAGCTCCCTCTAAAGTTAAGGCTTTTATTTGATTGGCTGTTCTTGATATAGAGTTAACAATATGTTGCAGAATAGGAGGCCTTCTAAGACATTATCTCCATACATTTGTGTTCTTTGTTTTGATAGTTCTGAATCTGCCTCTCATCAGCTTTTTATTGTTCTTTCTCTTGGAGGAAGTTACAACTAGTGAGATTTATATTAATTGTTTTTTTTTTCTACTTTCTCTGATTTTTTCTATTTTTTGCAGGATTCCTTACTCTCCAGTATGGTGTATTCTTTCACAATTAATATATTCCTTCTGTTGCAATTGGAAAAAAAAAAAAAACCCCACATTAGCATCCCAAAACATTTGTTCAACTCCATATTTATTATCAATCAACTTGTGCCATAGGGACTCGGCTCTAAAGGTAAACACCATAAGCATTTATCCACTATGAAGCTGCTCTTGGGTTGCTGGGAATACCTAACCCATCGACCCTCAGCCCCCCTCCTTTCTCCCCAGCTTTAGGCCCACCAAGGCACCAACATTATCTGAAAAACTAAATGACTCCTCTTACTCTCACACAGCCCAAACCACTAAGTATCCCTCATCAAATTCTACATTTATTAGCAACAAAGTCCCCTAGGAGCAGTGGTGGATCCAGAAATAGTTGTTTGGGGGGAGGGGCATTTGAAACTTGAAAATCATTGGAAAGGTGTTTTGAAGAAAACAATTTTTTTTTACATTTCGTTATCGAGGAAAGTGCAAAAGAAAATAAAAAATATTATCATATCAAACAAAATTTTAATTTTACACATAACTAACAGTTAATTTTTCCTCACACTATCAAATTAAAACAAATTTGCATTTTTAAAATAATTTAACATAAAGAAACAAATTTTTATTTTTAAAATAATTTAATACAAAAGAAAATATAATGAAAAATCAGTTTCCTTATTTTTCTTTTTTTTTTTCCAAAAAAAATCCTTGCGCCAAACAGACCCTTAGTATAGTTATGCTTATGATAATTTTCATTGAATTTTAACTAAATTATCTACTTTATTAATATGAAAAAATTAAATTTTTTAAAATTATAATCATAAATAAAAACATTCCAATAATGGTGAAAAACAGTAAAAAAAAACATATATATATATATATATATGATCAACTATTTAAAAAAATATGAAGAAGAATTTTTAATAGAATCCCAACTTGAAACAATTTTTTGTTTTCTAACTCGGAGCTCCAACTTGGACAAATCCTTTGACTCCTCCAAAGAGAAACCAAATCGGGGAAGAATGGGACCAACCCTACAATTACCTCCTAATAAATCAAGAATCAGCCTTAGTGCTGAATCAAATCCAAGCCCTCCTATTATCAAGAATCCTCCTAATCCACCTTTATGCACCTAAAACATTACATGGAATTACTTTGAAACGTTCATAAATAATTTTACAACTAGGACAAGTTACAATCCCTCAACCAAAAAAAAAATAATTAAAAAAATATAAAGAATGGAATGCCCAAAATGTTTATTTAAAATAAAAGTGCGGTTTTAGTAAAAGCCAACCCAAGCATAAGAATGAAAATTATTTCTCCACAAATGTTCCAAAATATGTGCAAAGAAGTATGTAATAGGTAACCGAAAAAAAAAAAAAAAATCTTTTACAATCTCACAAAACAACATTTATTTTTTTAAAACTACAATATTTGCAACACAAATTTATTTTTATTGTTTTTTAATTGGTTTGATCATATTTTGACTAATTGTTCAAGTTTTAACTTTTTTTACTATGAAAAATTGAAATTTCGATATTTGGAATTGAAATTAGAAAATTAAAGGAGAAAGAAGTGGGAGGGCTATAAAGTATGCAAAAAATTAGTGGGCCAAGGGGCAAGCATGTAGAA
Organism: Malania oleifera; assembly: GCF_029873635.1. Lineage (NCBI taxonomy): Eukaryota > Viridiplantae > Streptophyta > Magnoliopsida > Santalales > Ximeniaceae > Malania > Malania oleifera. Next base: position 15,129,298 of record NC_080425.1, read on the forward strand.
AGTTGGGGTGGGGGCAGGGGGAGGAGCCTGTGGAAGTTTGTTGACTTAATTTTTTTTTTTAAAAAGAATAGTGGGGAAGCCTTGGGGGGGGACCTTAGATCCGCCCCTGCCTAGGGAACACCCCAAACGTTAAAGAGTTTGGGACTTGCGTGTTGGAGGTGTAGCTGCTGTGTTTTCTGCTGTTCATAGTGCACCACATCTTGGTTATTACAATATATCTTGAGTGGGTGAGAGATCATTGGAACTGTTACTGCCACATTTTCTTCCATTCATCGTGCTCCAATTTCAGCATTCTATTTTCATAGGAGAGGCTCGTTTTGAAGGAGAGATCACAAGCTTACTTCTTTATTGGTGTGCTAGATTCTTTTGTCCTACTTTGAGGGGAGATGCAAAGCTTTGGCTTGGGGATTATTGAAGGCCTTTCGCTTTAAAGTATTTTCTTAATCATCTTGTAAAATCTTAAAGCCTTAGCCTTTTCTGCACAAAAAAAATTGGAAAGCAAAAGTTATCTTCAACATCCGGGATTTCATCTAGACTCTTCTACAAAACCCCTAATATTCCAGCTCAAGATCTCCATTCTAAAAGACTTAGTAACCCTTTCCCCCATATTTAATAACTAGCCAACTTATGCACTTCTTTCTTCAACTCCAACCTAAGGGAAACTGAAATCCTCACCTCTTGCCCAACAGAACTCACCAATTTAAGACCATCTACATAGTTCCTGGATCCCTAGCATTCCCTTTTTGGCTGAAGTCCCCTTTGGCAAGAAGATGAATCTATTTCTTTATGAATTCCAACAGAATCAAAAAGAACACAAACACTTGGATTAACACCATTTGAAAGAAGAACCTGCATATTCATATTCAGAAATAAATCAACAATAGAATGAGAAACATGACCAAGCAAAGGGGGTAACTCAATGGAGTGCAAGGAATAGCAAGGCCTGCCCTCACAGGACCCAAATCTGATCTACAACACTCACATCCACAGGACCTTACACCTGTTGTTCAGAGATAAAAGAACCCTTTAAAACCTCAACCGCTAAGCACTGTGTTGTCCCTACTCCCTGCCTACCCTTTCTCACCTTCAGCTTTTATCAACTGATAATTACCTTCAAATATTATTGACTCAGCAAGAGAAGTCAGCAACACTGGTGCACCCTCATGAATCCCCAGCTCATCCAACAACTTCTCCCCATCCTTTGCAGTTAAATCCAAAAAACAAGAACCATCCTCAAAATGTACATCACCCTTGCCATCTTCCATCAAAACAGGAGAACCAGTTATCTGCTTCTGATCAGGAACCACTCTAAAAGCCTGCTTCAGCTCACAGAAATATTCATCATCAGAATTTCCCATTCAAAGCTTGCCTTATCTCCCATAACCCCACCCCCCCACCAAAAAAAAGAAAAGAAACAAAGAAGAAACTTGACATTTTCTGTTCTGTATGATCCAATACATTCAGACCAGCTTCCTAAGTTATCAGCATTAATTTAATTTCCTCGCTGAGCTCCTGCAGAACACATTTTAGAAGCTCAAGCCACCTTAATTCCAACTTTCAATTAATTCAAAGATAAGCAAACAACCAGTTCATTGGCCCAAACAAAGGCAAAAATTGACACATTCAAGACCCAATGCTTGCATTGTTGACCAGAGCCCTACTTCAATTCATAAAGAACACATTCCCTTAGTAAGCTCCAGCAAGAAAGGGCATGCCATATTCATTCCATTTCTCTCTTGGAATTAAAATTAGATTTCAACCAGACTTGAGACAAAAATCACACCCAACAGCTCTCCCTTCCCTACTCTAGTTGGCTACGCAACCATGGTGGCAACCAACATAGATTCAGAAAACATCTATTTTCAATCAATTCCAACTTTTCTCTTGTGTTTGACTCTATAACCTCACTAGACGTTGAGATTGCTGTAATACACTCCTTCACTATCCCTTCTTCCCTCCATTCTCCAAGTGATTGTTTTGATGACCCCTGACCTTAAACATTTCCAACCATCAATTCCTGCAACCTTCTGCGCTTCATGCCTCTGCTGTCATCTCAATAGCAGCAGCTTTGTCTACCTAATCACCCATCATCAGACAACTCAAGATTCAATGAGATGACCACCATCCAGAGGCAACCACATCATTGCGGACACAAATAGAGTAAAAACTCCATCTCACCAAAGTTCTCAACAAATATGAATCTGCCCCGACTATTCACCAAAAGCCTCAAAATAATAAAATATCCCGACTCCACAGTAGATTTCACCCAGGACTTTCTATCTTCACAGACCAAAATAACTACAATTGCTCCAGTACCCATCAGTAATCTCACTCTTCCACACAAGAAAAGAGGATTTTTTTCCAGTAAATTCAATAATACACAGCATTAGCCTGGTGTTAGCTAACAAGACAAGATTGAATATCTTTTGACTAATTTCAGTAGTCCTATGGAAGTACACAACAAACACTCAACAATCCAATTAAGACAAGAAAATCAACAAGAATCGCTATTCCGTAATAGAAGAGAGGAATATCTTAAATTCTATGTCAAAAAACTAGCACAAAACTCCGCACATTCAACCCCCTCTTATCTCTTTTTGCATATCATTCAAAGAAATGCCCTTACAATCCCTTGACAATCCCTAACAGTAATAAGGCCCAAAGAAATGCAGGGAAATTTACACATTCTAAAGTAAATCCAATGTGACGTAAACCAATTGTAAAAAATTCGATAATTTTGCAACTCTCATGTAATATTAACTTCTGTTCTGCAAACACATGTCCACAAGACCTTTTGATACTTACTTCTTCCAAAAACCCAAAATCCTAATCACAAATTGCTAAAGGTATCTGCTTATACCTACCTCTCTCCAAGCATCTCAAACAATTTAGTCCACAACAGTCTAGCTATCTAAAAAAGAAAGAAAGAGGTTCTTAGTAGAAGAATTGCATATCAGACAGATTTGCTGATAAGGCATTTTTAGTTGCAAAAAAAGAGCATGATTATTAATTTTACTAAAGATTAAAAATCAGTCTCTGTGAATGCCTTTATTTCAAAGGGATCTTTATTCTTCTGAATAGTTGTGCCCACGGGGGAAGAAGAAAAGAAGAACTGGCATTCAAAAAAAAATTAAAAATTTTTTTTACACAAAAGATTTCCAAAGCAATCACCCATTCCAAATTCTGGCATCATGCCCTGAGTTACGAACAAAATACTAAAGTTGTCTGACGAAAAAAAAAATTGTACCTTGCTTCTCTCTCCATACAATTGCAGAAGAAATAGAAATTCCAAGAGATAAAAACTCCCACCGAAAGAGAGAGAGAGAGAGAGAGGAAACTGGAGCACTACACATATTTCTTGTGAGTTGAATGGGCACCAAGGGAGTGCCAACCCAACTGCCAGAGCTTCAAAAAGATTATACAAGAACCAAAGACCAAAAATTTCTAACCAAGAATTGACGACTAGTGAAGTCCCCAAGAAAAAAAAATGCAAAATTTTTTCCTTAAATCTCCTGAACAGATAGATTCTTTCCCTCAAATGCTCTTCTATTTTTACCCTCCCCTGCACCAAAGCAAGCAAACAAGCAAGCAAAGCAATATCCCTCACACTACTTGAACTTAGCTTACAACCCTTATATCCCCAGCACTTGGAAAAAGAAATAACACATTTTATATTGAACCAAACAATAAAAAACCATTGCCAGATCAGACCCAAGCCTCCAAACCTTCCTGCCCTAACATCAGAATAACTAATTAGCACTTCTTCTGCCTCACTACAAAAAAGCACCAGTCAACAAGAACCAATTGTCTCCTCTGATATCAATATTGTCCCCTTTAAGAATAGCTTCCCAAGTCACTTCCCAAGCAAAAGGGGTAATCAAGCTCTCCAAACAACCTTCCAAGGTCTTTAAAGGAAGAACCTTCTTGCTACCATTAAGGTTGCAGAACGATTTTATCAATAATTTGAGGTTTTACATCCCAATCACAAGATGGAGTCTTCCACAATTACACAAAACCGGGTCCAATGCAGGTTCCCCAGAATGTTCACAACATCATCCAACTCCCAGTCCTGCAACTACCTCCTAAATAGTAAATTCCATTCAAAGTCATTTCCCCCCAACCAAAACCACATTTATTACCAATTTATTTTAATCCCCGGTGGAGCTGGCACTGCCCACAAGATTGTTGCGTGCATAAGCAGACTCTAGCTAACACCAAAAGGGAAAAAGTCAAAAAATCATTGATTGAACAACAATAGTGCACCATGAAGTATTTAGGGATCCAATTTTATGCCAATCCTATTAGCAGACTTCCTTCGATGATTTCCCTTCATAAAACACATACTGCTCTTCCACCTCTCCAAGCTAGATAGAAGACCCATGCCTCAATATCTACCGTCACATACTTCTGTTGTATTTTTTTTCAGACATACCAAACCCACGAATTCTACAAACAAAATAACAAATAACAGCTAATCCTACACTCCTACAAACACTTGGGGAAAAAAATAAAACCAAACAGACCAGGAAACAAGCTAAATTCTACTAGTCTTGACATGAAATCTTTATAATATTGATTTTCTATAAGAAAGAAAATAAAATTTTCAAAACCAAAGAGAATATTTTCCACGTGATAACTGAAGTTACTGAATGTATACAAGACAAAAAATTCACTCAATTAAATAAATGGAGATGTAAAAAATAAATAGCAACTACTGGAAATTTTTTTAGGAACAATATTTGGCCAGAACAGATGGTGCTTACTGTAACCAAAAGAAAAATAAATAAAAGGGCCCCGTCACTACAATCTACAGAACTTGGAAATTTTAATTTCCAAGATATTTAAACCCTAATTTCCATCAAAAAAGCAAGACGAATTGAACAATATGAATCAAGCAAAATACCTAATTTTGCATAACAGAAAACAAATCACTGGGCAAAAAGAAAGACCAATATTTATAAATTATTTTTAAAAAAAAAACGAACACAGGTTGATACAGATAAAGAAAAAATATACAGGTAAAGAAAAAATAGGTCGCAGAAGTAACAGAAACAGACCTGAAACACGGCGAGGGCTACGAATTGCTCGAGCTTGAGAGTGAGTTGGTGCCAGAGCTTTCTCTGGTATAGATCTGCAAGCGTGTTGTACCATTCGGCAAGCTCCGGGTGCGCGTTACGCAGAGACTCGAGGTACTGCAAAGCGGCCATGGCTGAGAGAGAGAGAGAGTGCTAATACGAAAACCTTGTTTATATCCGACTCCTAAAACCTCTGTTATCTTTCTTCTGCTCGAAGAAAAGAACAAGAAGAGAAAATCCGAGAAGGATATGGGTTTCCTGTTCGGATTATACCCGCTAGAATTGGCCTGGTTAAGATAAACCCGGATTGGGCTTGAGCCTTGATGGTACGTTTGGTTCAGTGGCCAATGATCATGAACCCGGATTTGCCTTGATGGTATGTTTGGCTCAGTGGCCAAGGTTTATAGGAGTGGACCGGATTTGATCTGGTCAAGATAAACCCGGATTGGGCTTGAACCTTGATGGTATGTTTGGTTCAGTGGCAAGGCTTATTGGAGTGGACCGGATTTGATCGTATTGAGCAGGACTAGTTATGATTATTAGCACGTCCCATGTTTAGATTGGGACACTCTTCCAATCAGTCAAAAGATTAAAATGTCACTAAAATTTAAAAATATAAAAAAAAAATTATTTTTATTTAAATTACAAAATACTAATCTTACATTTGAAGAAGTCTTCAACTTGCAGTTGTATTAGATTTGAATAAAATGTAATATAAAATTATATTTAAAATTTGTCCAAATTCACCTAGATTTAAATCTAAAATCAAAAAATTGTGCTTCAAAATGCAATGTAAGTGATTTGTGAAACTCTTATTATACCATCTTGTTGAATTGAATAATAAATGAATCAATATTTCTCTAAAAATATTTACAAACAAAACATGGGTAAAAGTTACAAACAAAAGAAAAAATAAACAAAATATTAGTGTTTAATATTAAGCACCTAACAATTGTGACTCCAAAATTACCACAATATGAACCGTTAAAAGGGCAAGGGTATCTTTGTGGATCATTTGTGGCAGGGACACCCCTTTGGGATCGTTGACAATGACATTTGGCGGTATGGCTCTAACTTGGTAGGGATTCTCTTCAACATGGTATTGAGGAAGTGGACATAGAACTTAGTAGGCCACAACATTGGGGATCTTGACCGTTAGTTTCTAATCACTCTTCAACATCACTCGGATAATTTACACTAAAAACAAGTGATGATTTGACTAGTATAAAAAGTCAAGGTGATGGTGGCAATGAATGAGAGCAAAGGGAGCTCCTATGCATTGAGTTGGGTGCTAGGCCATTTGCTCCAACCAATGGCCACAAGCTAATGTTGTCAACGAAACTCCTGATCTCCCAACCACCGTGTCTAACAAGTCTGACCTCACCAACATTAGAATTATAGCCCAAAGTAAGTGCAAACATGACGCCTTCAATGTCTGTTTTCAAATTGATTAGGGAGGGGGGTTTGTCCGTTCACATTTTATTTTCTTGTCATATAAAGCCTATGGGAGAAACTGGCTAGCCATAATCCCATAAAAATAGGCTAAGCCCCCTCTTTTGGGAAATCCTAAGATGTTGTTATATTACATCAAACATGGGCTAATGATCCTTGGCCTAACCTCAAGTATACTATCATTCAAGCCAAATGCACCATAAGGGTCTAACCCAACGTATGATTTGTTCAACTTGCCATTTCAGGCTAATTTAACATGAGTTTAGGCTAACTCAAATTAGAGTTGGGGAAATCTTCGGTTCTAATGAGTTTAGCTCATCTAAGTTTAGCACAGTAACATATGCCTACAAGCCTTTTTATTGTGAATTATCCTGTTTTTAGTTGAGCATTGAAGCATTGATGGGTGCTACTAAACTACCCTATATTTATTGTTTGCACCATTGTGCTGTTAGAAATTCAATCCCTTTTACACTATCAAAAGGTAAATGGGTTGATACAAGTTCAAATCGAAGAGCATTACAAGATCTTAGAAAAGCAATCTTTTTTCTTCTAGGCTGAGATTATAATGAGCTTAGGTTTGTTTTTGTTTTTTTTTTTGTTTTTAAGTTGAGCTTGGGCTTGCTTTTAACCTCATCCAACTCCGCCATTGATGGGCTATACACAAGAACATTTGAAAATCCAAATCTGAGCCTTGCATATCCAAAATAGGTTTCGTTGTTCAGACCATTTAAAATGCAAATGTGTTAAGACTCCTATGTGACAAAGCATGCTATGATGGAAATGAGGGGAGTGAAGAGACTACATAGTGGTATTTTGAGGCAATTTAGGGTCAATGGTGATAGCTTGACATGACAGTTGGTTCCTATATTACTAGTCACAGTGAAATTGGGTGTCCGCCTCGATTTGGCGACAAAACTATGTTTACATTGGCTAGATGTAATGGCGACAAGAAGGAATTCAATGATACATATGGTAGATCGTCAATCTTTTATGGATCAATGCGGACGTGAATTTGATCAAGTGAGGTGAATTGATCAAAATATGGACTAGGATAAGACTCTTAATTAAGAGCACTTGATGTCGATTATTGAAGGTAGTACTAATCCAAGAATTGTAATTTGAGCCTTTGCATTGATCATCTATGGTCTCGTTATCTTTCCAAAGGCACTAGGGCATACCCGTTTCAAAGAAACTAAGGAATACACTTCTCCCCTTAATAAGAAGCCAAAGTGTATATAAGTATCTCAACTATGAAAAAAACAAATTATGGAGGTGACTAGTCGATTCAATTGGGATCCTAGTGAGGTGAATTAACCAAATTATGGAGTAGGACGAGACTCTTAATTGAGTGCACTTGAGGCTAATTCATGAAGGTCGTACTAATCCTGTGACGCCCCGATCTTTCATAATTTTTATTATTATTAATTAATTATTTATCCACACCAATTGGCCACATCATCAATCTTTATACCATACATATCACCTAACCCGCATTGGGCACTGGTATACCGGTCACATTATATTTCAAATACTTATCAACGGAAGACAATATATACATACGCCACAGCGAATATACATACCAGAGAATAATCCATCAAAAAATACATACATCGACAAACACCCCAAAATAATAAAACTCTAGAGGAAAACATCCATCCTTAGATCAAACACTCGCCCTGTATATCAGGGTCCCTGCTCCACTATATCTGGGAGCTCTATCACCAACTCGATCTTGATTTCCTGAAATATTTAATACTTTGGTGAGACACATTTTAGTAAGACGGAATAAGTTATTGGCAGTGTGTGGCAATATGAGTGCAATTACATCAATATACATATACATAATCGGTCAAAACATTATTCATCTGATAAGATATTTGATATGTGCAAGTAGCTATATAAATATAAAATACAACTGTTATAAACTTTATATCCCATTTCACAGTTTCATTTATTTTTCTCATTTTTCTTCATTTCAGTTTATTTCCATTATATCATTCTTTTCTCATTTATTCAGCCCATGAGTATCCTCAATAACCTTTCCATATCGTGTTTGTAATTCATGGCCATTTCTAGTCTGCAATCTAGCCCATATTGACTTTACAACATTATATTAGTTGTTGGGTAATCTAGATAAGGTGGTTGATAATAATTATATAAATATCAAGTTAAATTGAATTGTGAGATTAACTTAAAATTTAAAAGGGATTATACTTAACTAAAAGTTTACAAATAAATTTTTAAATCCCAATTCACCTCTTCTCTTAAGAGTACACCTTACCTTTAAATTGATATCAGAGTGAGGTTGTAGTAAATCTAAAACTAGAAGTTTCATAAAAATTCCTATGGCACACCCAGGTGTATCTCCCTTTGCCGATGGTCAATCCTCTTATAGACCACCCCTCTTTTGCGGTGTCAACTATACTTTTTGGAAACAACAAATGAGGATATACCTGCAAACCATGGATTGAAAAATTTGAAAAGTTGTCACACATGATGACCTTGTCCCTACCAACAACATAGATAACAAAGAAATACCTAAAGAGGAAAAAGAGATGACCGACAATGACCATAAGATGTTGCAAGTAAATTCAAGTGTTATGAATGATCTATATTATGCTATTGATGTAAATGAATTCAATAGGGTCATGACATGCAAATTAGCTTAAGAAATATGTGATAAACTAGAGGTAACCTATGAAGGAACGATTGATGTTAGAAATAATAGAATCGACACACTCACAATCAAGTATGAGGCCTTTATGAGGAATCCGGATGAAACCGTCACTAGTATGTACACTAGGTTCACTCATATAATAAACTCCCTTAATGCCTTAGGAAATAATTACTCAACTTATGAAATGATCCGAAAAATTCTTAGAGGACTTCTACCGATTTGGGAACTTAAGGCCACTGCAATAATTGAAGGAAAAATTCTGAAAAACACTTCATTAGATGAGTTAATAGGTTTTCTACTCACTTATAAGATGACAATACACAAAAGAAGTGGAAAATCTAAAAATAAAGAATCTATTGCATTTAAAGCCTCAAGTGAAAGCTCTAGTGATGAAGATGAAAAAGTGATGAATGTAAATGATATAGGCTTCATAACCAAGAAACTTGCAAAAATCTTTAGAAAGAAGAATAAATTTACAAGAAAATTCAGCGACTCCAAATCAGATGAAGAGAAAACAAGTAAAAATGAAACTAAAAATGAACTCCCTACTTGTTATAATTGTAGGAAAGTTGGGCATATTAAATCGGATTGTCCACAACTTAAGAGGGATTCTAAGAAGAAAAAGAAAAAAGACGATGAAGGCAACTACACGAGACAATATAAGTTCTAATAGTTTAGAAAGTGAATCAAGTGACAAAGAAGTTGCTTATACTTGCTTTATGACATGTGACGATGATGAAGAATGATTATTGTGATGATTCATCTAATGAATCAAATGATGAGAGTAGACCATCTTATGAAGAATTATAAAGTGAACTATTCAAGGTTCATAAAATTTTAGTTAAAGTAACTAAGTGAGACACTTCATTGAAAAATAACAATGAAACTCTTATGAAAGAATTAGAATCTAAAAATCTTACGGAAAGAGAAAAAGATTTAAAAATCAAACGATTAGAAAGTAAGAATGAAAAGGTGTTGAAAAAAGTGGAAGATCTAAGATCCCAAACTTCCATTGATAATGAGAAAGATCTATATATTTATGAACTAAAAAACAAAATCAGAAAAATGTCTCAAAATCAAGGAAAGGGTAAAAATACACAAGACCCGAAAATCTGTGATCTTGAAAAGAAAATTGAGGATCAAAATAAAATAATTTACAATTTCACCGAAGGAAGAGAAAATTTTGATAAAATGATTGGCGCACAAAGAATGTCATTGAATAAAGAAGGCATAGTATTCAATGAAGTTGAGAATATAAGGAAAAAAAACCTCTATATGAGGTACTTTGCAAAAGCCTCAAAAGATTATGCTAGCACCTCCTCAAATGCTTACATACATACCACATGTTTTTTATGTAAGGAGAAATGACATATTAAGTTTGAATGCCCATGAAAAAGAAATGGTGTAAAAATCAGACAAGTTTGGAGAATAAAAGAATAAGCTCTTGTTAAACCATCCAAACCCAAAATTTGAACATGTCGTTGCATGACACGTTGTATCTGATCTAAATTATTAGCCATTGCAAACATAACTCCCTAGATTTTATTGTCTTTAGGCTATAAATAAATTATTTCATCTAGGAGATGATTTTATTTAATAAGTTAATGATTTGTTTTGTAAACTTTTCCCATTTTGTCAATAGCAGAAAAATTTTTTTTTAAATATTTTTCTTTATCTTTGAACCATTTGAAGAATGGAATATTTTTTTTAAAATGTGGACATGTCTCCATATTATCTTTATTAGTAATTTTCGATTTTTTTTTCTAGCAAATCTTTGGAAAATTTTTTCTCTTAGAACTTTAATCTTTTTTTTTGACAAAAAATATTTTCTTAATTTAGTTATGTTTATGACAAACTCCTTAACTAAAGACTAAAACATTACATTCATAAATTTGAGATTGGATTGGTGAAAGGTTTTGCTTTGGTTATTTGTACATTGGTTAAACTATTTGTTCATTAAGACTTTTGTTTGGTCATGAGATTTGTTCAAACGGAGATTCTGTTCAAATCATTTTGTTATGCCAGAGTTTGCCAAATTACTCAGATTTATACCGCTCCACCATTTTATCTTAACTTGTTTTTGAAAATATGGAACTTTGTGTTCTCTAATAATTTTGTCTTACTCAAACATTACTATCTAGGTTAAACCAAAAGTTTTGTAAAATATGAATAATAATGAAAATTCTAACCAACGATCAAGAAGGTTCATATTGTCACACCCAAGCTTATAGCTCTCTTGGAGTTGTTGGGGGAAAGAAGGTCGTAGATGGTCCGAATTTGTCCCACCATTCACGAAACTAGTGGAAAACTTTAATTGTCATGTTTTTGTCAAAATAAATAAACTTCAATAACCTTGCACAAATCCAAATTCAAAATTTAAAATCCATGATCTCAAATATAGCCATATATGATAAATTTACAACTAAGGAGCTGCTTGGGATCTCGATAAAATTTATAAAAGTAAAAAACAAAAATGAAAACTAGAAACCAAAAAAACATAACCCAAAAACTATAAATTAGCAACATACTTGGTTATATTTATAAAAGTAAAATATATTAAATACTTTATTAAAAAAATAACCATTTTTGTCATTGAATCAAGTAATAATTTTTAAATATGATCTAAAAATAATAATACAAGAAAAATTTAAAATATAATAATAATAATAATAAAATTATTATAACTATTTTATTTAAGTATTAAAATTTTAAAATTTACTTTACAAGTATAATCGTACATGGTAATTAAAAAATATTTTATAAATGAATTTTTTATTATTATTATTTTGATATTTTATGGACTATTTTAATATTTTTATTTTATTTTGAGCATATAAAATCAATTTACTTCAATTTATTTTAAAAATATTTATGAAATGAATGATTTAATTAAAAAATATAATTTTTTATACAAAAATATTTTGACAAGAAGTTGATAACCTACTAAAAAGCAAAAATCATAAAATCTTACTTTTATATATATATATATATATATAGATATATATTTATAAATAGCTGAAAATTGATAATAGAAATAAAAAATATGTAAACTAGTATTTTCTTAATTTTTTATTTGTTGCAAAAAAATAAAATAGAGAATAAAATAAAAAGCTAAATTGAACTGATTTTAGAGTCGAGACAAATTCAAATTCAAACTCTAAAACTCATGACCTCAAATATCATATTATAGATATTTTTAAAAATAAAAAAATGAGTTGTCCTTTTTTAGAATTACTTTTTAGCATTTTAAAAAAGTAAATAAAAAACTATTCTGTATAATTAAATAAACTATTTATTTGCCCGTTTCGCTTTATAATTAAATAAAATTTTTTATTTTTTACTTTTTTAGTATCAATATTGACAAAAATAAAAAAAAAAATAATTTTTAAAAAATAGAAAACAAAAATATGAAAAAAAAAAAAAAAAAAAATATTTTGCACGAGTCTTTTCCAACGTACGCGCACGGGTGGGCGTGACCTCTGGTCACACCGGCGTAGTAACCATACCGCACCGTTTTCAAATTTCCGAGCGGAAACAATTAATCGAACCAGCGAACATGCCTTGTTTTGTCTTCCTCTTCTGCATTTTTCTCTTCCTTTTCCTCTTCTTAGTATTCAAATTTGTCACTGCTGATGGTACTCACTGCTTCTTTGCACGAAACCCAACTCTCTTTCTCAGGATCCTGAGCTATTTGTGTAATTTGGTTTGTTTTTCACTTTTTTTGTTTCTTGTTTTGTTGTTTAGGGGATTTTACTTTGATCTCGAAAGAGCATGTGAAACGCGAAGAGATTGAAGATAAGGTAAGCAACTTTTGACATTCGTTGTTGCAATAACGAATTTGATTCTTTTGCACTCTCTCTATTGTTTCCATCTTGAATTTATGGCGTTGAAATGTTGTTGTAGGTTGTTTGGATTACTGGTGCTAGCCGTGGAATCGGTTTGTAATTTTAATATTATTTCTTTTGATTGAATAAATACGCGTGCATTTATGAATTTGTGTAAGAAAATGTCAGTGACGTTTCTTGTCAGGGAGCTAGATTGTAAAGCTAACTTGTGTTATTCCATGGTATAGGAATAGACATTTCCACTATGAAATTTTGGAATATGCATTCCATGAACTAAACATAAGCTTTAAATTTGCTACACAAATTTCAATGATGTTGGTACGAAACAACAACAACAACCAAGTCTTAAGTCCCACTGTGTAAGGTCCGCTACATGAGTCATTTTCCATTAATTTGCACAATTTTAGGCAACATCCCCTGACGAATGAAGGGGGGCTCACTGTCTTATTCCAAGTTATTCTATGTCTATCTTTACCCCTTCTACTGCTACTAAAATTAACTAGCTTACTCCTCATTGCTGCATAAATTCATTGATTTTAGTAATGAAATAACATTTTTTTTTCTAATTTGGAACTTGATTTGTTGTGAATTTTATAGTTATTTTTAGCTATTCATGTCTTCTCTCTAGTTTTAGTTTAATTTCTCTTACTCGTTGGTGAGTTGGAACAATATTTTGTTGATCTAATTCTAATTTCTTGATATTTAAAGTGAATGTTATGACGCATAAGCAATTGTTAGGGAAACATTGTAGAAAAGTGGAGGTATGGGTGTTAAAATTGAATCAAGAACAATATTGCTGGAAAACAAAGAATTGAATCTTGGAGAGAAAACTCAAATCTCCAATTTTTATTTTATTTCTTGTGTAATTAATTTCATGTACATCATAAAACTCATATATATACATGCAGTATTCCAACTAACTAATTAACTGCTAAAAATAACAAGAAACAAATGCTGAAAAAACAGAAAATAAACCAATCGTAATAGCAGGATTCAGTCGATGATTATAGGAAATCAGTCGATGATTATGGGCAATCAGTCGACTACTTGAGATAGAAAGCAATCAGTCGATAAATTCTCGACTGATTGTGCAACTGATTGAGGCGGAGAACAACCAGATAGCAAACCGTCGACGAGTATAGACAGTCAATCAATGGTTTGTGTCTTGAAGCCAAATATAAATTTAATATTCGCCCTCAAGATGGAGTGTAAATATTTATAACACCCATCTTGGAAAGAATATTAGAGAAAAAATTGGAACCAAGAGGCTTTGTCAAATATCGGCTAACTGACCAATGGAAGGAACATGTAGTGCTTTCATAGGGCCGACCATCAACTTTTCTCGAACAATATGACAATCAATATCAATATGTTTTGTACATTCATGAAATACCGGGTTGGCGGCTATATGCAAGGCAGCCTCATTGTCACAAAAAAAAGACAGCTGGTTTAGAATGGATGACAAGGAAATCCTTCAACAAATGTTGCAGCCAAGTAACTTCACATGTAGTCGATGCCATGACGCGATATTCCGTCCCTGCTGTAGATCTAGACACTGTATTTTGCTTCTTGGATTTCCATGAAATGAGGGATTGTCCAAGAAACACACAAAAACCAGTAATAGATTTTCTAGAGTCTCGACATGCAGCCCAATCTGCTTCACAAAAAGCTTTCAACTGTAAATCATTATTTGATGGAAAAAACAACCCTTGACCAGGATTACTTTTAATGTGTCTCAAAACACATGAGTAGCAGCCAAATGAGCTTCAGTGGGATTTGCAACATATTGACTTAATATTTGAACAGAAAATGACAAGTCAGGCCTTGTAATGGTTAAGTAGAGAAGTCTACCTACTAGTCTTCTGTAACAAAGTAAATATGAGAGCGTCTTTCCTTCTGTTTTAGATAATCTTAAGTTCTGGTCCATAGGAAATGAAGCCGATTTACACGCTAAATACCCCGAATCAGACAATGTCTCAAGGGCTTACTTCCTTTGTGAAATTGCAATGCCTTTTGTGGAACGAGCAATCTCAAGACCAAGAAAATATTTCAAAGGACCAAGATCTTTGAGCTTAAACTGAGAAGAAGATACCTTTTTAAATCAGCGACAGCATCATCGTCATTACTAGTGATGATGATATCATCTACATATACCAACAATGCAATGAACAAATTATTTTTTTGTCGAGTGAACAACGTGTGATCAGCTGAAGATTGAACAAAATTATGAGCTAACAAAGCAGATGAAAACTTCAAATTGTAATGAAATCCAGGAGGTAAAGACATGTATACCCCCTCTTCTAAATCTCCATTCAAAAATGCATTATTTACATCCAGTTGATGTGAAGACCAATTTTTGGAAGCAGCAATGGCTAGCAAGATTCGTACTATGACGAACTTGGCAACTGGTGAAAAAGTTTCCAAATAATCCAATCCTTTTTGTTGTGTATATCCTTTAGCAACTAATTGTGCCTTGTATCTTTCCACAAAACCATTGGAATTATATTTAATCTTGTAAACCCATTTACATCCAACAACTTGCTTGTTAGGAGGTAAATGAGTTATAGACCAAGTTTATTATCTTCCAAAGCTTTAATTTCATCAGCCATGGCATTACACCAATGAGTGTGTTGAATGGCTTGTCGAAAAGATGTAGGTTCTTTTTGCAAAGAAATAGAAAGTGTGAATGCTTTATGAGAACAAGAAAGATTAGAATATGACAAAAAATTAGAAATTAGATATTTTGTACTTGAGAGAAGACCATTACTCATGAAATCTGATGGTGAAGTGGCATCTGCAATATTAGCTAAGTTGCAATGATAATCTGCAAGATATGATGGAGCTTTATGTATTCTAGTGGATTTTCTAATCTGATTTTGCAATGGATTAGAATCAAGATTGTGTTGGGAAGAAGTTGAAGTATTTGCTGAATCATCAACAGGATTGAAAGCAGAATCTGAATGAATGTTTTGAGCAGTTTGTATATCAATAGGAATAGAATCATCTGTTTGAGGAACTGGTATGACTACTGATGGAGTGGAAATATCATAACCGGTTTTGAATGGAATTACAGATTCTCGAAAAATTACATCTCTAGATAAGAAAATGACATTGGTTTCTAAATCATAGAGTTTATATCCCTTGGTGCCATATGGATATCCAAGAAAGACACTAGGACGAGCTCTAGGTGCAAATTTTGAATGATTATGAGATAGAGTAGATGCAAAACAAAGACAACCAAAAACTCTAAGATGAGTATAAATTGGTGGTTTTGAGAATAATACTTCGTATGGTGTTTTATTGGATAGAAGAGGAGAAGGTGTTCTGTTTATTAAATTAGCAGCTGTGAGAACACATTCACTCCAGAAAACAAGGGGTAAATTTGCATGAAATCTAAGAGATCTTGCTACATTTAATAAATGTTGATGCTTATGCTCAACTACACCATTTTGTTGAGGTGTAAGAACACATGTTTGCTGATGCAAGACTCCCTTAGAAGAATAAAATTCAGGCATACCAAACTCAGCACCTCTATCAGTCCTTCTAGTCTTGATATGAATATCAAGTTGTGTCTCTATGAGTTTAAAAAATGGCTGAACCAGAGAGCGAGTATTAGATTTATTTTTCATTAGATATACCCAAGTACAACGTGAATGATCATACACAATTGTAAGAAAATATCTAAAACCAGAAATTGACTCAATAGAGAAAGAACCCCATATATCACAATATATCAAATCAAAGATTTTATTTCTGAATGAATGACTAATATTGAATGGCAATCTTTTATGTTTTGCCAATGGACAAACATTACAATTAAAATTTGAATGAGTATGAATATCAGGAAACATCTTTCATACTGTTTGAATCCTATGAAAAGAAGGATGTCATAATCTAAAATGCCAAAGGTCAAAAGAATGATGATTTACAGAGGAAGTAATATTTACAGCAGATGAAACATCAGAATTCTCAAAAAGATTCTTGCAGCAAATATAATCCAGCCGCTTGCTTAGCCACTCCAATCGTCTTCCATGAATATTGGTCCTGTATAAGACAAGAATGAGAAAGAAACAACAAACAACAATAATTTCTGTGAGTCTTTTGACTGAAATGAGATAAAAAGAGAAAGATGGAACATACAAAACATTATGAAGAATTAATGAATCTGATATTTTCACAGTACCAATGTGTGTGACAGGAACACATGTACCATTAGGCAATTTTACTGATGTATTTTTAACGGAGATAATTGTAGTGAGATATGAAATAGAACTGACCATGTGATGAGTAGCTCCACTATCAATTATCCAAGAATTTGGATGTTTAGAAACAATATCAGGTAAATTAATCATACCTGACAAACTCAAATGTTTAGAAGCAGTAGATGGTTTGGTCACAACATTCATGGCCGAAGGTTGAGGGGTCTGTGAAGAGGGTTGTAAAAAGGAAAGGAGTTTTTGGCACTGTTCTTTAGTGAAAGGAAACTGAGGGTTTGTGGCTGAAGAATCTGAGTCATTTGAAGATAATGAGACTTGATGTGCAGATGAAGTATTGGTCTTTGAATTCTGATGATATCCAGGAGGATACCCATGTAATTTGTAACATTTGTCAACCGTATGCCCAGTAAAACCACAATGAGTACAAATTGGCCTGGGACGTTGCTTTTGATGGTTCTTGACCATTGTTGCAGGAACATTTTTGCTGAATAAAGCAACAGTCTCAGTTATCAAAGATGATCCCACCACCTTCCTTTGCTTTTCTTCTTGTAAAGTGGGGGACAAAACTCTATCAGTAGATGGCATTGGATCCATGGATAGAATTTGTCCTCGAATGTGTGTAAAAGAATCATTTAGACCCATCAAAAATTGAACAACATATTCCTTTTGATGTTGCTCAATCACTGTTTTCAAAGCTCCACAAGAACACCCCAGATTACAAGAACAGCTGGGAATGGGTTTCGCAGTAGAAAATTCATCCCATACAGCTTTCAGTTTTGTATAATAAGAACTAACAGAAGATTGATCTTGAACTAATGAAGCAAGATCTTTCTTGAGTTGAAATAAGCTAGGACCATTACCTTGTGTGAATCTGGTTTTCAAATTCTTCCAAACTTCTTTAGCAATTGAAGAGCTGATAACACTAGCAGCAATCTCTTGTGTGAGAGACTTCAAAATCCACGAAAGCACCATACTGTTGCAATGAAACCACAGAATATACAATGGATCAGCTTGATCTTCAGGCTTAGAAAATGTTCCATCAGCAAAACCTGTTTTGTTCTTGGCATTGGGAGCTGTCAACATTGATCTGCTCCATGTATAATAATTCTCACCATTTAGAAACCAAGATTGAACCAGGACTTTCTCCATGATGGAGGAAATATGGATTGGAAAAATCCTCAGTCAAGAACCGAGCATCTTGCTTTGATTCCACGTTAAAATTGAAAGTAAGAACAATATTGCAGGAAAAAAAAGAAATGAAAATGAATCTTGGAGAGAAAACTCAAATCTCCAATTTGTATTTTATTTCTTGTGTAATTAATTTCATGTACATCATAAAACTCATATATATACACGCAGTATTCCAACTAACTAATTAACTGCTAAAAATAATAAGAAACAAACGCGGAAAAAACAGAAAATAAACCAATTGTAACAGCAGGAATCAGTCGACGAGTATAGGCAACCAGTTGACGATTATAGGAAATCAGTTGACGATTATGGGCAATCAGTCGACGACTTGGGACAGAAAGCAATCAGTCGACAAATTCTCGACTGATTGTGCAACTGATTGAGGCAGGAACAACCAGATAGCAAACCGTCGATGAGTATAGGCAATCAGTTGACGGTTTGTGTCCTGAAGCCAGATATAAATTTAAAAATGGGAGGGCTAGGAGTCAAATTGATCAAAGTTAATTTGTAACTTATGTATCTAACAAGCTGCAAAACAGTAAGGTTATGTTTGGTTCGTGGAATAGCTATTCCTCGGAATAGGATGAAATACAATGAGAAATTTTGGAATAGTGGTAATAGCTATTCCTTGTATATTTTTTATTATTTCATCTAACATGTATAAGAAAGGAATAGACATTTCCATGGGAAAATTTGAGAATAGTTATTCCTTGTCTATTCCGTATTACGATTTCATGAAAAAACTTTACTTTGTCATTTGCTTTGCAGTAACAACATATTTGCTATATAACTATATGTAACTAACCTTTTCTAACCAATCTATTCCTAAGAATAGGCATTCTGAGAACCAAAGGTAACCTAAGATTTGAAATTGCTACTTAATTAAACAAAATACAAATACTTTAATATTGTGTCCTAAGGGTTGGTGTTGCCAATCATATCATCTCATTTTTCCCTTTCCATTTTTACTTGTGAAGGGGAAGTACTTGCTAAACAACTTGCAAGATTGGGTGCCAAGCTCATTCTTTCTGCTCGGAATGAAGCTGAATTGGAACAAGTCAAGAACCAGCTCACTGGTGTGTGCCTCCCTTGAAAGCTCGATCCAATACTTTAAATATTTTTTAGTATTTTACTCTCTTGTTGATTGCCTGCAGGTAGACATGCACCTCATGATGTGAAGATTTTGCCATTGGATTTGGCATCTGGGGAAGACTCTCTCAGGGAGGCTGTAGAGAAAGCAGAATCCCTTTTTCCTCATGCTGGTGTTGACTACATGATCCACAATGCAGCTTTTCAGCATCCTGTATGTGAGATATTGCTGCTTTCTTTTCCGTACTGTTGTTGTTGATCATATGATCAATTTTCAGATTTTGGGCTTCCTGTGAATGACATGTTTGTATAACGTATATCTGTGATAAACCTGCCCAAACATGTGGGTGATCTACAGATCTACTTGAGCTATTATGGATGGTTATCCACAAGTGCTCATAGAAGTTAGAAATATGAGAGAAGGGAAAAAGTAACTACATCTGTTAATGACATAAAAGGTTGGCTGCAGTTCAGATGTGCTTATTTTTGCCACTTCATTGGACATATCTGCCAACCCAAGAATGCCTTCCCGAATCCCATCTTTTATTTTGTGATCTATGGAGCACCATTAAGATTTTAATGGGTAAACTTCTGGGCAATTAAATTGAACCATTGATGATTGTTTTATGTAGGAGCTCTTAGACTTGTGCAAGGAAAGATAAAGTGAATGCGTCTGTTAAAGAAAGAAAAGTGGCTCTTAGTTAAGTTAGGAACATTTTTTATTGTTACCACCTCATGGGGCATATGTGAGTGGCCCTGGCCTTTGATTTAGCCATGGAGTTTGTTAAGATTTTGACTTGTAAACAAATTTTAAAGTTTATGGCCAATGATGATTTCATGATTGGAGTCCAGTTTGAATTTATAATTATTTGGTTATTTTGGTGCCACTCTCAAGCTTCTATGGGTGATTTCAGAGTAAAAATTTAAAGAAAAAAATTAGATGATTCTTAAAAATATTTTCTTCTTTGCTAGTTGCATCATTGATTGAGAAAACACTTTATATAGGTCGTGATTCAGGCAGGTTATGCATATAACAGATAATGTCAGATGCAGTCAGATGTTTATTTTTTGCATTGCGTTGGTAACGTAGGAAAATATGTCAAATCTGTACAATTTTGAAGTCATTGAAAACTTTCAATTTGCTGAATATTCCCTTTTTCAATTTCACATTGTCTGTGTTTATGTGTTTCTTTTAGGGTGCATCTGGTTTATTATGGCTTCTTGTCTTCATGCTGTTCCTAGTGACAAGATGGTCAGTTGTTCAACAATTGAAAAATACTTCTAACATTCTTCATGCTGGATTTGTTTCTAACATGGGAGTTAATAGTTAGGAGACTTATGATCTCTATGCGGTTGTGCTTGTTGCAACTAAGCAGGCACTTTAGGTTTTCTGCATATGCTGATTGGTGACTGAAATTTTATACTTCTCATTCGAGTGATACCAACAGTACATGGTTGCACTTAAAAGGTTAACAGATCTGGAAAAAACAAGGACAAGCAAGGGAAATATATTTGTGTAAAATATAAGCAAGTGAAATCAGAGAAGAAAGGGAGTGTAATTAACTGTGAATTGTGTACTTGTTAGAAGTGATCTAGGAATTGCTAAGAAGTTTAAGAAGGAAAGGGCCCAGATGGCTGGGATGACGCATCAGCAGAACAGAATGTTGGTTGATTCTGTAATATGAATAGGAACATGAATCTGAGGTCAAAAGCAATTGTAATTTTTGATGGTTGCTAGTCAATAATATTTATCAGTATATATTTCAGTGGCAGCATTTTTAACTTTTGACGGTCATTGATATGAGTTACCTTTTCTTAGGGGTCGTTTGGTATCACTGTCACAAATTATATGATCACAAGCTAGAAATGAAAATTGAAAGCCAGAGACAGAAATTCAAAATTATATTTTATAGTTAATTTGACATGAATGAAATAATAAAATATAAAATATATCAATTAAAAATATTTTAATTAAAATAAACATAATTATAATTATTCTATTTAATTATTATAATTTTAAACTCATTTTTAGGTGCTTCAATAACAATACTCTTGTACATAACAATTGAAAAATGATAAAAATGGTTCCTCGAACGATATTTATTATTTTTTCAATTTTTTAGAAATTTGATTGATGTAATTTTTTAATTAAGTTTAATTTGATTGATGTAATTATTTCTTCTTTCTCTTTTCTCTTTTGATTCTGCTTCTCACCTCTGTTCTGTTCTGTTCTTTCCCTTATTTGTTCTTCTTTCTCTATTCTGCCTCTCAGTTCAATCAATATATATTAATTCTAATATCTGTCCTACATCAGGAACTTCCTTTCTTTCGTTTCTTTTCTCCCAAAGACCCAAATAAATTCTAGGATTCTTGTTTCTTCAACCCTAAAATCATGAAAAAGCAATAAAGACTTTATGGGTTGAGAAATCTTGTTTCTTCAATATATTTGGATTTTGAATCTTGAATTTAGATTAAAGAATCCTTGCAATCCCTCATTGCTTAAATATTCTTCGATTGATTTTCGTTAGTAGTATCAAATTTGCTGAGGCAAAGACGAGAATATAGCAGCTGAAGCCATAGAAAATCAAATCCTGGTTGACCCAAAACTTCAGATTCATTTTTCGTCCCAACTCCTATTTGGGCAGATTGAAGAATTCTTGCAATTTCTTCTTACTTAAATGTTCTTCAATTGATTCTTGTTACGAACATCAATTTTCTTGCATCAAAGGGTACTTTTCAAGCATTTGTGTTCATCTTTTTGGTTTCAGCTACCGGTGAGATCTCCTCTGATGTTATTTTATTTTTTTTATTACTGTTATTAGATATATTTTATTGGATTTTGTGTCTAGAAGTTGTAGGCTTAATATTTGATTTTCTGTGTTTTCATTTGCAAGTCTTGGAATATAACAATTTGTTTTTTTCAAAAAGTACTATTGCATGGATTTTAGTCTAGCTTGGAAGCACACTCAAAAATCAAAATTAGAAGCTTTAAAGTTTTTTTTAATCCATTGTATTGTGTGAGTAGTTTCTACTAGTTGTAAGATGTTACTTAGAAAACTATCTTTGTGAAATAAGTTTGCTTAAAAAAAAAAAGAGAAAAAAAAACGCAAATGTGTACTTCGCCTGTGTAGTCTTTGTACACACAGCCGGTCCCAACCCCGGATAAAGGAGCGGGGTTGTGTTAGGTAGCTGATAGCCAATGTAAAACTTTGTCAAATCTTTTTATCATGAACTCTTACGAAAATCACCTAGATGAAGGAATAGATCGGGTCAGTATAAAAGGGAGAGGGTTAATAAGTTAGTACAAGAAACTAAGATAAGATTAGCAGCTTGGAATATAGGGACGCTTATGGGAAAAAGTATGGAAATAGTTGAAATAATGTTTAGAAGGAAAATTAATTTAGTCTGCCTTCAAGAGACGAATTAGTAAGAGAGAAAGCTAGGAAAATTGAAAAATCAGGATTTAAACTTTGGTACATTGGTAAAGAGAAACATAAAAATAGGGTGGGTATTATTATATATAGAGACCTAAAAGATAATTTAGTAGATGTTAAAAGAATAGGGGATAGGATCATTACAATCAAGTTAGTTTTAGGCCTAGAGCTAGTGAACGGATAGTGAACGTCATTAGTGCATAGCTTCCCAAATAGGCTTACCGAAAAATTTGAAAAGACAATGTTTGGAAGATATGGAAAGTATTTTACAAGGGATTCTGATTTTTGAAAAGACATTCATAGGAGTTGATTTGAATGGTCACATTGGGAAGGATAATATAGGGTATGAGAGGATACATGGAGGCCATGGATATGGAGATAAAAATGAGTTTGGTGATACAATCTTAGATTTTTGCATGTCTTATGATTTGGTTATATTGAATACTTGCTTTATAAAAAGAGAAGAATACTTAATAACTTTCAAGAGCTACAATAAAAGCCAAATAGATTTAACTAAGAACAGGGACTGTCTATCTTGCAAGGATTGTAAAGTTATCCCAGGTGAAAGTTTGACTGCACAACATAGAGTCTTAGTATTAGATATAAATATTAAAGAATGGAAGAGAAGGAGTAGCATAAATCAACACAAGAGGACTAGATGGTGGAACTTGAAGGGAGATAATATAGTAAAAGATAAAATGAACAAAGAGTGTGATTGGACAATAGGGGATAAGGTTGATGCAAATACTGTTTGGAATAAAATGGTGAATTGTATTGTAAGGATAACAAAAGAGGTTTTAGGTGTGCCCAAAGGAAGATACTTGGGTAGTAAAGAAAGTTGGTGGTGGGATCAAGAAGTCCAAAAAGCCGTTAAGACAAAAATAAATTGGTACAAGATATGGAAAAATTGTAGAAAAATAAAAAATCTTGAAAAATATAAAGAAGTGAGAAAAAAAGAAAAAAAGACTATCAATGAAGCTAAACATAGAGCTTATGATACTTTATATACTAAGTTAGATACAAAAGAAGGAGAAAAAGACATTTGTAGACTTGCTAGAGTTGGAGAAAGAAAATGCAAAGATTTAGGTTTTGTAAAATGTATAAAGGACGAGAATGATAATGTCTTAATTAGAGAAGAAGACATAAAAGAAAGGTGGCTGAGATAATTTGATAAGTTGTTCAATGAAAACCAAAAATGAAAGATTGAACTTGGAAATGACAAATGAAGAGTAGATTAAAATAGGAGATTTATTTGTAAAATGAGAGTCTTTGAAGTTAAGATGACAATAAAAAACATGAAAAGTCAGAAATCTATAGGACCAGATAAAATATCAATTGATGTTTGGAAATGTTTAGGGGATAATGGAATTATTTGGTTAACTAATCTATTTAATAATATTATAAAAACCAAGAAAATGCCAGAAGAATGGGGGAAAAGCACGTTAATATTTTTTGTATAAAAACAAAGGTAACATTCAAAACTGTAATAACTATCATGGAATTAAGATTATGAGCCATATGATGAAATTATGGGAAAGGGTAATTGAACATAGAATAAGATTAGGAATGAAAAATTCAAAAATCAATTTGGTTTTATGCCTGGGAGATCAACAATAGAAGCTATTTATCTTTTAACAAGTTTAATGGAAAATTTTAGGGAAAAGAAGAAGGACTTGCATATGGTTTTTATTGATCTAGAGAAAACTTATGATATAGTACCTAGGGAAGTGCTTTGGTGGGTATTAGAAAAGAAGGGAGGTTGCAGTAGACATACAGAGGTCATTAAGGATATGTATGATAGAGTAGTGACTAACGTCAAAATCGTAGGAGGCGAGTCTAGAGAGTCCCAATCTCAATAGGTGTTCATCAAGGTTTAACTTTGAGTCCTTATCTTTTTACTTTAGTAATTGATGAAATTACTAGAAATTTTCAAGATGAGAACCCTTGGTGTATGTTGTTTGTAGATGATATCGTGTTGATTGATGATAGTAGGAGCGGAGTGGAATTTGAGCTAGAACTTTGGAGAGCCATATCAGAGTCTAAAGGGTTTAGGATAAGTATAAATAAGACTGAATATATGAAATGTAATTTCAGTAATGTAAGGAGTAGCAGTAGAGAGAAGATTAAATTGGATAATCAAGAGATTAATAGCACTGATAGATTTAGATATCTTAGATCTATTATGCTAGATGAAGGAGAAATTGAAGAAGATGTAGTACATAGAATTAAGATAGGTTGGGTAAAATGGAGGAGTGTGTTAGGTGTGTTGTGTGATTGTAGAATACCCTTAAAATTAAAAGGAAAGTTTTATAAGACGTCTATAAGGCCAGCTATACTTTATGGTTCATAATGTTGGGCTACTAAGAAACAACATATACAGAGAATAAAAGTTGTTGAGATGCATATGCTAAGATGGATGAGTGATTTGACATTAAAAGATAAAGTAAGAAGTGAACACATACGCAAAAATTTAGGCATAACAACCGGTTGAAAACAAGGTAAGGGAGGAGCGACTTAGATGGTTTGGACATTTAAAACGCAGGCCTAGTAGAGGACCTGTGAGGAGGAGTGAGTTAGTTATGGTTTCTGGCATGAAAAGGGGTTTGGGTTTGCCTCAAATTACTTGGAATGAGGTAATGAGGAAAGATTTAATAGCCCTTAATCTAATAGAGGAAAATGCTTTGGATAAGGTGAATTGGCGTGAAAGGATTCATGTAGCCAACCCCACTTAGTGGGACTTAAGGCTTGCTGTTGTTGTTTGTTGTTTAAAAAGCGGACATGATATCAAACAGAACCTTAACTAGCAATGTTGATGCCTCTTTAACTTGTTAAAAAAAAATACCATTGTTAGTCATGGTAAATAACAGATGAGGTATCCTGAAAATTTGCAATAAAAAATTATGCCATACGCTTTTCACATTGGAAAGTGAGATTTGGAATAGCTGAATATGGCTGCGATTTGATGAGAATTATTGTCACGGCAGAACCCTGTGCGGGATTTAATTTGAAATGGACAAGATATGAAGCTACACAGCACCAGCTTTCCTTAGCTTTGGAAGATTAATTTATAAAAAAATATCTGGTAACAATCTTCGCATCTGCAAACATGATAATATCCTGAAGCTTCTGATATTTTCTTGCTCTAAATTTGCAACTCAACTATCTAAAGCAATCCATACTCTGATGTTTTGAATTGTGACTGTGTGCACTTATATACTTCCAAAGTATTTAGCTATTTCATTTGTATGTTAATGCTCTTACTGAGTTTTATATTGAAATGTAAGCTGTAACCTTGAAATATTTTTCTAATCGCAAACGAAATAATAAGTTCCAATGTAACTAAGGCATGCATTTGCAATTCTTCTTCCTAGATCTTATAAGTGAACCTTTGAGATGCATTATGACCAAAGCAGTATTTTTTTAATAGATCTGTCAAGAATTTTATCTTTATCCATCTTTGATCTGTCATTTATTATATGTTTATTTATTTTTTTGGCAGAAAACATCAGCTTTGGATGTTACTGAGGAGGGTCTCAAGGTATCACCATCATGACCTTAGGCAGTACTGATGGTTTTGGTCATGCTTCTTGATATCATTGTTGCTATCACTTTGTGCATTTTGTAGCCTATATTCAAGAAATTGAGACTAATATCATAAAAATTTGCCATGGTTATTGTAATTCTGTCTTATCTTCTGCTGCAAGTAGTCATATTATTTTTTCTTGCAAATAGGCAACATTCAATGTAAATGTGCTGGGGACAATATCTCTCACGCAGCTCCTGCTGCCTTTCATGCTAAAGAGGGGGAGAGGTCATTTTGTTGTGGTACGTTTGACTTTATCAATTTTTAAAGAAAAAAAATTGATGTGCAATGCCTTGTTGAATTTGCCCATTTCACTGTAGGCGTATATGTTGTGATGCCTGAACTGTGGTTTTGAGTTGTCAGATGTGTCAATTGACTGCTGAACCTTGTGGATAATCTCATTTTGGATAATTATATTACTTGTCCAAAAGCATGGTTAGAATCTTATGATTCATGTTTTGAATATGATTCATATCAATTCCACATCAAATCAATTGGAATCTTACTAAGAATAATAAACAACTACATTGTTGCCAAATCTATTGATTTATCCTGTGAATCTAATGAATCCTTCTGAATTAATCGATTCGCATGATTCTGAACCTAGCACATCCAGTCAGACATGGATTGGTTTAAACTCCAAATCAACGTTTCTTTTTTTATTGATATTTTACACAACTGCCTTCCATTCCTTCTCTACTTCAGTTCTGTGCCAAGAAAAAGGAGAAAACAGAACTTTATGCTTTCTATGCCTCCAACCATTTTTCATTCTCGGAGGAGTATAATGTCGTGGCATTGAGAAAATGGGGCAAAATGCTGGTAGCCTGGTTGGTTAAGGTGGTGCTCACATTTCATGCATTGTTAAGATTCAAAGGTTGGTTTTTAATTGTTTGTTCAATTATTTATTAGTTTTTTTTTAAGTTATTTTTTTTTAGAGAAAGCATATGCATGAAATATGATTTTTTCTAACTGTTGATAAGCACTGAAAGTACTCTTTATTTATTTATTTATTTTTTATTGATTCCTTCCCTTAAACAACATAAAATTCGACTTTTATTTAATTGCTCTTGACACATTCCCTTAATTTTTGTTGCTAGAGAAAGAGGAAGCTTTTATTTTTTTGATAGCAAAAGAAGAGATTTCATTAGAAAGAGAAGAATTTACAAAACGAGAATGAGACATCTCCCATCAAAATTCTGGAAAAATCCAGAGAAAAGAAACTAAAAGAACAAAAAAATACATTAAAGTATCAAATGCAAAGAATTCCTCCAATCTTGCTGAATATCTGAAAAGCTCGCTCCCTTAAAGCATCCAAAACCAACGCACCATAAAGAGGCCAGGGAATGATTTATTTCCCGAACTAAATGCCTATTCAATTTTTTCCCTGAAAAAATCTGTGCATTGTGCTCCAACCATAAACCCACCAGCACTGCAAATATTCTACATTTCCAAAGAGCAGCCCTATCCTTCCTTCTTCCAAAACCCTCAAAAACAAAATAGCCAACATTCCTTCTGCTGATGCTGGACAAACCCAAGCTTCTCCCAACGTACCAAATAATTTATTCCAGATGTTCCAAACAAAATGACAGTTTAAGAACAAATTAGATGCCACAACTCAGAATTCAAGTAACAAAGCATACAAACATCAGGAGATGAGGCTTTCAAAAGTCTCCTGGTTTGCAACAGATTATTAGTATCGGTTCTATTAAGTGCAGTCAGCCAAATGAAGGCCTTAATCTTTAGGGGAGCTTTGGCCTTCCAAATACATGAGAGTAGAGGAAAAGAAGAGTTGGAAAGGGTCAAAAACTCAAAGAAAGATTTACAAGTATAAACCCCTGAATGATCCAAAGCCCAAGCCCAAGTATCCCTATCTGAAGAAAGATGACAATTATTCAATAACGACAAGAAGGAGGAGAGTTCCATCATCTCTATCATTTAGAGATTTTTTGAAATGAAAGTTCCAAGAAACCAAAGGGCTAAATGAATCAACCACAAAGAAAGAAATTATATTGTCTTGCCTTGAGCTTAATCAAAAGAGACGAGGGTAAGATGTAGATAAAACATCATTCCCCAACCACGAATTTTTAAAAAAACGAATTTGAGAACCCCTCCCCACCACAAAATTATTGTGAGGAGTGAATAAGGGATAAATCTGAGAAATAGATCTCCATGAACTCTCCGAAGAACATTGCAAACTAATAGTGGTATGGTATCCCACCCATTCACCCCCAACCCATGCTTACTTCTAATCACTTTATGCCAAAGGGAATGATCTTTTAAGGGAAAACGCCACAACCATTTAGCTAGGAGGTTAATATTTTTAGACACCAAATTACCAAGACCCATCCTTCCCTCCATTTAGACTTGTAGACCTCCTTCCACCTAACTAAGTGATCCCAAAAAACCCCAACTCCAATCCACAAGAAGTCTCTCATAATTTTATTAATCTTTTTTGCAATCCCCACCGGAAATTTAAAGATAGACAAATAATATGAGGGGATAATAGATAAACAAGCCTGAATAATGGCGAGTCTGTCCTCAAGGGAAAAGAGTGCTTCCTTTCTACCATCCAACTCCTTGGTTACTCTTTCCACCACCAGGTTCCAAAAATCCATGGATCTGGGATTGCCCCCTAAAGGGACCAGTCAAAAGTCACTCTAAAATACCACAACCTACCTCAGAAGCACTTCCTAGCATGCTCAAAAGGCACATTTATATTAGCTAGGCCACACTTCCTCAATTTTATTTTTAGCCCTGACACTCTCTCAAAGACATGGAGGATACCCAAAATGCATCTAAAAGAAGGTCTATGATCCTCAAGAAAGAAAATAGTAGAAGATGAGATACTACTACACCCTCTCTCCCCCTTACAAACTTTTCACCAATCCTCAATCCACAACCCTATCCACCATTCTAATTAACACATCAGCTACTAGGACAAACAGAAAAGGGGAAAGTGGGTCCCCTTGTCTAATGCCTTTCGAAGCCCTAAACCAAGACTTAGGTTCCCCATTCACAACCCGAGAACCATACATTAGATAAACAACCCCTTAACCACCATTACCAATGCTCATCACAACCCTTTCTCGCAAAACTTGTCTAAACAACTCCAACTAACTCTGTCATAAGCCTTCCCAAAATCCAGTTTGAAGATGAAAACCCTCTTCTTTCTCCATCGAATATCCTCCACTACCTCATTAGCCACCAAAATGGAATCCACTATTTGTCTGTCCTCCACAAAAGCACTCTAAGCTGTAGAAATGGTTTTATCAAGCACTGTTCTCAGCCTATTAGCTAGAACTTTGGTAATAATCTTGTAAACATAGAGACTAGACTGATAAGGCTGAAGTCCTCTATCTTAATGGATCGTGATTTTTCTTGTTACAGTGTAATAAAAGTGGAGTTAATGCTCTTACTCAAAATTCATCAAAAACTTTAAGCAGATCATCCTTAACAGTATCCTAGCAGTCTTGGAAAAAAGTTAAATTAAAACCATCCGGACCTGGAG
The DNA here is from genome assembly GCF_029873635.1 of Malania oleifera. NCBI lineage: Eukaryota > Viridiplantae > Streptophyta > Magnoliopsida > Santalales > Ximeniaceae > Malania > Malania oleifera. The sequence continues at coordinate 15,159,369 of NC_080425.1, forward strand.
CCTATGCATTCAGAGCACTACCCCTTCTCATCCTCCTCCTCAAAAGGTCTCTCTAACCAAATCATTTGATCCTTGGATATGGGGTTCCCACTCTAATCCCTCAACCATTGCTCTACAAAGCTCTTCTTCAGAATAAAGATTATAAAAAAAATTAGAGATCTCTGAGGCTATTCCATTGAGATCATTAATAATCCTCCCTACTCGCACCTCTAGCTCCCTTATCATATTTTTCCTCATTTTTCCATTAGCTAGCCTATGGAAGAATCCATTACTACAGTCTCCTTCTATGATCCATTTAAATTTGGGCTTTTGTCTCCAACTCTTCATTTTCTTGAAAAATCACCTCTTCCAAATCATTCTTTAGAGAGATCCTTTTGGCCTCCTAACTTTTTGTGAGGTTAGTCTCCTCTTCTTTTCTATCCCAAATCAGCTCCCTTAAGATGCTGCCTTTTCTAATTCTAACATCCCCTAACAACTCTTTATTCCAAATTTCAAATTCTCCTTCAAACGTTTTAACTTCCTCATAAACCTAAACCCTTCGCAAACCCCTGCATATATCTTTAAACCACGAACTCTTCACCATGGGCTTAAAAGAAGCATGGTCCAGCCACAGATTCTCAAGCCTAAAAGAAGTGGGACCTCATGAAGCCCTATTAGATTCCAGCATAATGGGGGGAAGTGATTAGATGTATATCTTGGCCTCTTGGGAGAACAATTTGAGAAAGGTTAGGGAATTTATCCTCCCAATCACTATAAAATAGAAATCTATCCAATCTACTAGCCACAGCTTTAGCACCCCCCATGGACCAAGTGAGGTACTAAGGTAGTGTTAATCAAAGGGAGATCTCTCAAGCCACACTCCCTAATAAGCAGATTAAATTGTTGCATGCTAGCATTAAGTTTCACCCCCCCTCTTCTTTTCTTCTTCCCCACAAACCTAACCACATTAAAATCCCCTCCCACTACCCACCTAGGAGAGCAAAACCCAAAAATATAATAGAGCTCATCCCAAAAGGCACTCCTTAGAGTAAGTCTAGGAGGACCATACATAGAGGATACCACCATTGACCCATCCCTTTTACTTCGACAAGAACATAAAAGGAAAAGAACTCCCACTGAATTATCCATTTTCGAGCTATACCGAGAATCCCACCTAACAAGAATGCTACCATAGGCGCCTCGAGAGGGTAAAAAGTCCCATTCCCTACATCGAACACCACAAATGCCCCTTGACCGATCATCTCCATTTTAGTTTCATGAATCAATATGATGTTCGGGGAGTGTTTAGACAACACTTCGTTAATTAAGCTCCCTTTTTTCTCACCCCGTAGACCTTTGACATTCCAACTGATGATTTTTTTAATTTAACCTGCTCTGTACCCTTCCCAGTCCCCTTCCCTCCCTCATAATTAATAGAGGAAAGCAAATTTCTTAGTTCTTTTTTGAACTCTCTTCTTCCTTCTCTTGTTGGTTCTAGGACTCAAATGCAACCTCACCTCCTTCGCTAAAGAGTCTACTAATTTCAGGTCAAGGTCTTCTAGGAGCTTGTGCAAGTGTATTGAGTCTCTCTCACCTCCCTCAGAGCTAAGCTCACAGCCCTCCCCCTACCAGAATCCTCCCTATGGCATAAATTATTAGAGACAAGACGAGGCTGGTTAGGTAGGGAAAGGATACCAGTATTAGTTCTAGAGGAGCCCAGATCCCCCAAAGAAGCATCAGCCTTCTCATCATTAACCCTCCCTCCCTACCCCCTCTGCCCAAAATTGCAGATGGAAGAACCAAAATTATTGACTTGAAGGAGATTAATCCTAAAATTAAGCTCAAAATTACTGACATAAACCAAAATTACGCCCAAAATTAAGCTCAGAAGACATAGAGCCCCTTTGATCTGAACAGTGATTAATAGAGTCTTACCTGTCTGTGTACATGTAGTATATGTTGGCTATTATTCTCCAAATGTAGCAAGGTGTTACCAGCTGGGGCTTTCTGCCTTGAGTCAAACAGATCGTCATTTTCATTCGCTCCTTCGAATAATTGGAACAACCTGTTATCTTCAGCAAGTTTGAACTCAGCCAAACATAGAAAGGGAAAACATACACATGAAATATGAATTTTTTCTTGTTAAAATTTAAATGCATTTTACTATTTCTTTTGTTGTATATTTATCAATATATGCATGTCATTTGGAATTGGTTTTGGGAATTTGTATTGGGTCTTTTGTTATGATTCGGTTCTCAATTCCCAAAATTGAGATATTGGTTCACGTTTTGAATCTTCATCTTGACACCTATGTCCGAAAGTAATTATGATTTGGTTGCTTATGCTTACATTGGATTTATTTGTTGGGTGTTTCCTTGGTGTGTTTGATCTAGTTGACTGGCACACAACCTGATTGTAGATAGCTGAATCCATTATGTTTCTTTCTCTTTTCCTCTTCTTTATTTTCAAAGATTCATTTGTTCTTAATATATGACCACGTGTGCAGATGAGCAGTACTGCAGGAAAGACACCTGCTCCAGGACAAGCTGTGTACTCCGCTTCTAAACATGCTCTAAATGGGTACTTCCACACCTTGCGTTCTGAGGTATTGATCGCAAAATTTTCCTTGAGGGATAAGAAAGAAAGTTACATGGTTGTTCAACTGTATGTTCATAATCTCGATTAAGAATTAAGGATGTTGATGCAACACCACTGGTTAAATAATCAGAATATCAGATAGGTTGCCAAAGGGACAGCGTGATGCAGCATTGGGTCATGAGAGCTGCTTTCCTGTGGCTGAGCAGAGTCTCACAGCAGCAATACAGACAAAAAAATAGCCGAAGAATGCTAGGAAAATTGAAGAGGGAATCGAAATAGACAAGTCTCGTTGGTTTGTGACTGGGGGTGTTATTGGTTCTATTTGGTTCATTTTTTCCCAAAACCTAATAGCGAACCAATATTATTGGTTTTAAAATTTCTAAACCAAAACCAAAAGGAAAACTGATGGTTCTAGAAAAATCAAACTGTCGTCTAAACTCGTTCAATTTGGGTTTTATTGGTTTTTGCTGTCAAATAGTTAAATGGACAATATTTGCCTCTGCTTTTCCTTCCCCAAGGCTACATAGGATTTGGTTCTTAATTTCAGCCAGGCTCTACAAACAAGCCTATGCGTTCCACAAAATATTTGGGCTTTAGCCTGTCACAATGTGGAAAGTGGGGGGTTGGGAGATTTTTATAAATGTGAGGAAGGTTTTTCTTTCCTCTTGTGGACGTTGTGGGACAAAGAGCAATACTCACTAGCCACAGCCCACTGCCAGCAGAAACTAGCAATAGCCCTTCCCATGGTTAGTTGTCCTACATTGACAAAACGGCAAGTGGAAAAACCCTTCTCCCTTTGTACATACTTATTCACTCCTCTTACAAATTATATCTCTTCATCATCTGTTAATTAATAAAATCTGTAATGTAATAATATCAGAAATTGAACATAAATATGATATTAATTTGTGAATATGAGAGCGTTTTGCCAGAAATATTAAAGAAAAAATGTATACATACATAATTTGGGGTCTCGGTAAAACTGAAACCAAAAACCAAACAGATTTTCTATGATATCCAAAACCAACAACTACAATAACAAGCCTTAAGTCACACTAAGTGGGGTTGGCTATATGAATCTTTTTCTGCCAACTCACAGGATCGGGGGCATTTCCTTCTACATCATTCCATGTTATTTCAGGTCTACCCCTTCCTCTAGTACCAATTACTTTGACTAGCTTGCTCCTCCTTACCGGTGGTATTATTGGCCTATGTTTCAGATGCCCAAATCACGTAAGTTGCCCCTCCCTTATCTTATCTTCTACTAGTACTATGCCTAACTTAATTTCGAATATGTTCATTCCTTATTTTTTGATATTATACCACTCATCCACCTTAGCATGCACATTTCAGCCACTTTTATTTTGAATGTGTTGTTTCGTAGTTGCCCAACATTTTGATCCATAAAGCATGGCTGGTCTTATAGTCGTCCCATAGAATTTTTCTTTTAATTTCAATGGTATTCTCACAACATGCTCGACGCACTCCTCCATTTGACCCAACCTGATTTGACTCTATGTAGCTCCCTCTGCTTGCGTAATAGATCCAAGATATTGAAATGTATGAGTGCTGTTGATTTCTTGATTATCAAGTTTAATCTTGTCTTCAATATTCCTCCTTACATAGCTGAAATCACATTTCTTATTTTTTCTTATTTCTACTTATCTTGAAACTTTTAGACTCGAAAGTTGTTCTCCAAAGTTCTAACTTAGATTTTACCTCACATTTACTTTTATCAATCAAAACAATATCATTTGCAAACAACATAAATTGTAGGACCTCACTTTGGCTGTTCTTAGTAAGTTCATCAATCACTAAAGTGAACAGATAGGGGCTTAAATTAGAACCTTGATATATGCCTATTGTGATTGAGAAATCTCTGAACTCTCCTTTTGCACTCCTAAAGCTAGTTATTACTCTATCATACATATCCTTAATGACATCAGTATATCTGCTGCATACTTTCTTCTCCAACATCCACTAGGGAATTTCCTTAGGTACTCTATCATATGCTTTTTGTAAGTCTCTTCTTTTCTTTGAACTTTTCCATTAATCTCCTTAGTAGGTAAGTAACTTCTGTTGTGGATCTCCTAGGCATAAAACCAAATTGATTCTCTAAGACCTTTGTTTTAATTGTTATTCTTTGTTCAATTACCTTTTCCCAAAGTTTCATTGTATGACTCATAAGTTTAATTCCATGATAGTTATTACAATTTTGAATGCCACCTTTGTTTTTGTAAATAGGTATTAATTTACTTTTCCTCCATTTCTCCGGCATCTCCTTGGTTTTTACAGTAGTGTTGGATAGATTAGTTGACTATATACTTCCTTTATCCCGTAGACATTTCCAAACTTCAATTGAGATGTTATTAGGTCCTATAGAATTCCCACTTTTCATCTTTTTTAAAGCCATCTTAACCTCAATGACTTTAATTTTGCAAATAAATCTCATATTTTTCTCTTTTCCTCATTTTTCACTTCAAGGTTTAAGCTTTCAAGTTGGTTTTCATTAAACCAATTATTAAAGTATTTTCAGCACCTCTTATGTCTTCTTCTTCTACGAAGACATTGTCATTCTCATCCTTTATGCATTTTACATTCCCTAAATCTTTGGTCTTTCTTTCTATTGCTCTAGCTAGTTTATTTATGTCTCTTTCCCCTTCTTTGTATCTAGTTTAGCATATAGATTATCATAAGCTCTATGTTAAGCTTCACTAATGGCTTTTTTTAACCTCTTTTCTTGCCTCTGTATATTTTTAAAAGTTTTTTGTATTTCTACACTTTTACCATGTTTTATACCAAATTCTTTTTGTCTTTATTGCTTTTTCGACATCTTGATCCCACCACTAGCTTTCTTTGCTATCTGAGGCTCTTCGCTAGGAATCACCTAAAATCTCTTTCACTATCTTTTTTATAGTTACCCATTCTATTCCACACTGTGTTTGCATCTACTTTATCCCCTATTCTCCAATCGCTCCTTTTAATCATTTTATCTTCAAATTTTACTATATTCTCTCCCTTCAAACTCCACCATTGAATCCTCTTACATTGATTTATGTTTTTCTTTTTCTTTTGTTTCTTGTTACAAATATCTAAAACTAAAACTCTATGTTGTGAAGTCAAATTTCCCATGGGATAGCTTTACAAATCTTACAAGATAAATGATCTCCCCTCCTAGTAAGGAAAAAATCTATTAGGTGTTCCCTTCGTTTCTTAAAGAAAGTATTCATTATAACAAGATCGTATGACATGGCGAAATCTAAAATCATATCATTGAGCTCATTTTTATCTCCATATCCATGACCTCCATGAACCCTCTCATAATTCTATTATCCTTTCCAATGTCCATTCAAATAAGCTCCTATGAATTTTTTTTTTCAAACCCTGGTATTTCTTGTATAATTCTATCCATATCTTTCCAAAATTGTGTTCTAAGTTTTTCTGTTAGTCCTAGTTGGGGAGCATACAAACCAATGACATTTATTATCTTCTTGGTCTACAGCTATCTTGATTTTTATGATCCTATCCCCTATTATTTTAACATCCACCACTTTATCATTTAGGTCTTTGTCTACCATGATTCCCACCCTATTTTATGTTTTTCTTTTCCATTGTACCAAAGTTTAAATCCTGATTTTCTGATTTTGCTAGCTTTCGCCCCTACCCACTTAGTCTCTTGGAAGCATATTTCATTAATTTTTGTTCTACTCATTGTATCAATTAACTCTATGCTTTTTCCCACAAGTGTCCCTGTGTTTTAAGTTGCTAATCTAATCCTAGTTTCTTGGACTATCTTCTTGCCCCTTTCTTGTCTAGAATGGTTCAGCTTAGCCCACTCTCGTCCATTTTTTCGCTGCACTTAGGTGGTATAAGTGCAAGACATCGCTCGTAGGGGACACCCTGGTGAACATTTGGCAAGGACTATGAAATCCAAAACTAAAACCAAAAAAACCAAACCTAAATGTGAAACAGTTTGGTTTTGCTCTGGTTTTCAGTCTTTCGGTAACTTTTGTACACCCCATTTTTAACCATGAGAAAGAACTTAAGTCTGAAATTTTAATACTAAATTTTGGGAAGCATTAAAACTACAGCCTTTTAGGAGAGGGTTTCAGACTGAGCTACCGAAAACCATTAAATGCCTGCCCTTAATCTCATGTGAGAGCTTTCAATCTGACCTCTTTATTTATTATTGAAAGACTCGGGCAAAAATAACCACCCCCAGTAAAAGACTTGATAGGCATAAAAGTCGCTAAAAGGAATGAACTACTACAGTAATGTGAACAGTGCCTCTACAATGACATGAAAAATAATCGCTGCAGAAACTAGGCTGTAAATCTGGCATGTTGGTCCTTCCTTTGGTCTTGGATACCCCCCTCTCCTCAGGTTTGAAGGAGCCTGACTCTGGAGGAGAAGTCTTAATACTCAAGAATGGATATCCAGATCAATCCTCTTCAACTCTTCTTCTGTGGTCCAAGTACTTTGATATATTGGATTACCCAGTCACTTCATTATAATGAGCTTATGTCAATTACCCTTCTAGACTTACCTCCTTGATATCTAATGTCTTCAATGACACCTGCATGCTCTTCAGGAAGTTGGCCAAGTTGTAATTCAGCTGCGAATTCTTCCCCATTAGATCCCTTAAATGCATACAAATCTTAAACATTGAAACTGATTCTAATTTGTAATTCGATGGTAGCTCAACTGTGCAAGCAAAAGATGATTTTCTTGAGCACCCTATAGGGACAAAACTTCCTTGACTTGAGCTCGTGGCAAGTGACTTTAAAAAACCTGTCTTGTTTCAAATGCACTAAAACCATACCCCCTCTTCAATCTCTTCAGCTCACCAGTGTTGATTGGCTGCAATAGTATATGCATCATTACTGGTTTTGAGTGCTGCCCTTATTTCTTCATGAACTGGGGAAATACGTTCTGCAAAAGCTTCCCATCACCACTTACCTGCATCTCATCTGGCAATAGGGCTAGATTAAGTATGTGTGATTTTAGTCCATAAGCTGCTTCATATGTGGTCTTCTTTATGGCTCTATTTGCTCAATTGTTGTAAGTATATTCAGCTCGTGGTATAATAGCATCCCAAACCCTCACGTGACTGTCAACTAGGAAATAGGCATCTCCACTTGTTGCCCATCTCTTGTTTACTACTTATGTTTGACTGTCTGTTAGTCGGTGACATGTGCTAGAATACTTGCCACAAGGTTTCTTTTTAGATGGTCCATGAACTTCACATATTTATCAGAAGCAATGGAAGTCAAAGCACCATGCAACCTCATCAGCTCCCAAAAAATAACTCCGCAATATGTGTATCATCCACCGTCTTGGAACGCAGTAGGAAGTGTCTGTTCTAGAGAAATGGTCCACTGCAACAAAATGGTCATGCCCTTTTGATGTTTTGGAAAACCCATTGCAAAATATGGATACAACGAGCATCAGGAATTTGTAGTGGGGTGTATAGCCGGTGTTTGTTAATTGGTGATCCTCCTTTACCTAACCGTATTTTCTGGCACTGTTTCACTAAGCTGCCCACATTTTTTTACATCTTTGTCCAGTAATACTGATCTAACATCAATGCCATTGCCAAAATCTTTTCCCTTCTGAGATGACTCCGAAGCCTTGAGTTTGTATTTCAGACTAATTTGCTCCCAAATAGAAATCCAGGAAATCATAGTTGCCTTGAGGTAACGATCTTGCAGTCCGTAGGGTAACATTATTTGCCTCACTGTTTCATGCTGTTCAGCTATTATACTACTAATTTGAGGAACATTTCATTTGATTCTTCAATTCATCAAACCTTAGAACCTGTGGAATCATCACAGCTAATAAGTAAGGATATTTTGCTTAAGGAATCTTGCCACCTTGTTTGATTCATCAGTCCTCAACAATAACGAAACCAAGCCTTAAATCCCACTTGGTGGGGTTGGCTATATGAATCCTTTTCCGCCAATTTATGCGATCATGGACCATTTCTTTTGATAGATTCAGGGATATTAAATCCTTACTCACTATCTCCTCCCAAGTTATTTTAGGTCTACCCCTACCCCTTCTACTACCCCCAACAACTAAACTCACTCTTCCTCAATGGTGCACTATGCGGCCTACGTTGCAAGTGTCCATACTATCTGAGTCGTCCCTCCCTTATCTTCTACAAGAGTTACACGCGAATATGTTCATTCCTTAATTTATCTTTCAATGTGATACCACTCATCCATCTAAGCATTCTCATCTCGACAACTTTTATTTTTTGGATATTATGTTTCTTCGTCGCCCAACATTCCGATCCATATAGCATAGCTGGTCTTATAGCTGTCCTATAAAACTTCCCTTTCAATTTTAAGGGTATTCTACAATCACAGAGCACACTTGAAGCACTTCTCTATTTTACCCAACGTGCTTTGACTCTATGCATTACATCATCTTCAATTTCTCCTTCAGCTTGCATAATAGATCCAAGGTATCGAAATCTACAAGTGCTATTTATTTCTTCATCATCACGTTTAACTTTGTCTCCAGTATTCCTTCTATCATTACTAAAATTACATTTCATATATTCTGTCTTATTTCTACTTATCCTAAAGCCTTTAGATTCCAAAGCTTCTCTCCATAATTCTAACTCAGCCTCTACTCCGTCCCTAGTTTCATCAATTAATACAATATCATCTGCAAACAACATACACCATGGAACCTCCTTTTGAATACTTGTAGTCAATTGGTCCATCATTAAAGTAAAAAAATAAGGACTTGAAGCAGATCTTTGATGTACACTTATGGTGATTGGAAATTCTCTAGTTTCTCCATCTATAGTCCTTACACTAGTCATTACTCCATCGTACATATCCTCAATAAATATCATATGCAAGTCCTTCTTCTTTTCCCTAAACTTTTCAATTAATCTTCTTAAAAGATATATAGCTTCTGTGGTAGATCTCCCAGGCATAAAACCAAATTGATTATCTGAGACATTCGTTTCTAACCTTAATCTTTGTTCAGCTACCCTTTCCCATTGTTTCATTGTATGACTCATAAATTTAATTCCACGATAGTTATTATAATTTTGAATATCTCCTTTATTTTTGTGATTGATTGCTTGCAATGGTACCTGTTAAAGCTTGATATACATTCTTGACCCACAACATAACAGCTTAAGCATTTAGGTAAAGTGGTAATCTAACATGGTATCAGAGCTGGTTACGAGGAGATCCTGAGTTCTAGTCTTGTTGCCTGTGTTTATCATGTGGTATTTCAAAAATTATTGTATTCCCTATAATGGGTGATATTATCGTGTGTTTATCTCTCCTCATGCTGTCAGGCTGCATGTGCGGGGGAGTTTAAAGCTTGACACATTGTTAGCCCACAACCTAACAAATTAAGCTTTTAGGTAAAGTGGTTATGTAACAGTACTGATTGCTGGTTGGTTTCGGTTGGTGTTCAGATATTTGTTTCCTGCTTTTCTCTGCATTCCTTTCAAGTTGCTGCCAGCTGTAATGCCTTGAGCTTCTGCCAGGTTGTTTATTAAATGTTGCCCTGTTCTTGTTGGTTAAGTAATGTAACAGTATTGTAGTCATAGCTACCTACTGGAGTTCTGGATTTTGGAGAGTTTGAAGTGTAGCAAGTTATTTATTTATTTTGAAGTCCTGAAAGTGCTGTTTGTGTTAAGTGTGTGCTGCCTGACTACTCAAGCTCCTTCCTTCAATAAGTCTGCCATGGATGCTACCTCCAACTGTAGTAAGGGAGTTTAGGAGGATGAGGACGAGGATTGGATTGTGGATGTGGCAGCAGTTGTGTAATACATCAAGGATCATGGTAATTCTTGCATTTGCACGCATTGTGGCAAGGAAAATCATACCATTAATTGCCGTTGGGATCTCCTTGGGAAACCAGCTTGGGCCAATAAGTCTGTTGTGAAGGGCAATTGTACTACTGACACTTAGAACGCACCTAGCCACTCTACTAGGGAGTTGAGCACATCATCCACCATGTCCTGAGAGGAGTTTAACAATCTTTTTTGCATGGTTCAATAACTCCAAACTCAGTCTTTTACATCTAGGGCTACTGTGGCCCATTTAGGTATAATTGGGCTTCTAGTTTCTTCATCCCCCTCCCCCTCATCCTGGGTTCTAGATTCTGGTGCCTTTTCTTATATGACAGGTAGACCTAGTTTATTTGAGTCCTTGAACCCCACTCCTTTACACTCTAAGGTTACTCTTGTTGATGGTTTGGTTGCATCAATTTTTGGTTATGGCAATGTTCTCTCAGTTCCTTCTATTCCTCTTTCATATGTGTTATATGTGCCTAAATTTACTTTGAACCTGCTTTCCGTTAGTCAACCAAGTCTCATCACTGTTCGGTGACCTTCTTTCTTTTTACTTTTTACCCCCTGTTTGGTTTGTGGAATGAAATTGGAAGTAGGAAAGGAATCGAGGGAGGAATGGAATTGCTTCTAGAATGCTATTACTGAGTTTGGTTCGTGACATTGAATGACTGTAGGATTCCAGTTTCAATGTTTCTTTTTTCAACATTTGGTATTCTTCAATGGCTTCTATAAGGAATGAAAAAAAGTCATTTTTTTATTAAAAATTCCTAATATATAAAATTTTAATTTTATAATATTGATTTTTATTAGTTTTAATATTATTTTTATTGTTGTTATTATTATTTTTTATTTTTATACTAATTATTATCTTTAAAATAATAATTTTTATTTTTCCTTTGTATTATTATTATTATTATTATTGTTCTTTTTGTTATTATTATTTTATAGTAATAATTATTATTGCCATTGTAATTATTATTCATTATTTTTTACTATTCTTGTAATAATTATTGTCCTTAAAATAGTAATAATAATAATAATTATTTTTGCACATTTTTATTTTTATTTTTCTTGTTATTACTGTTTTATAAAAATAAATACTATTTATTAGTTTTCTATTATTGTTATTGTAATTATTATTAATTATTATTGTTTTTATAATAATAATAACAATTAGTATTATTATTGTTGTTGTTTTTGTTTGATTATTTTTATTTTATTATTTTATAATGGTGATTATTATTAATGTAATCATTATTTTTTAGTATTTTTTATTATTTTAATGCTAATTATTATCCTTAAAATAATAATAATAATTTTTAGTTTTTTATTATTATTGTTCTTGTTGTTATTATTTTACAATAATAAATACTATTCTTGTCATAGTTGTTATTAGTTATTATTATTTTATTATTTTATAATAATTATTATCCTCAAAAAGTTAAAATAATAATAATTATTATTTTGAATTTTTTTATTATTTGTAATGTTCTTGTTGTTATTATTATTTTAATTTTAATAAATATTATAATTAGTTGTTGTTATTGTTATTGTAATTATTATTAGTTGTTATTGTTTAACAATTAGTATTATTATTTATTGTTGTTTTTGTTTAACTATTATTATTTTTATTATTTTGATAATAATTAGTTATTGTTTTTATTGTAAAAATAACAATTAATATTATTAGTTATTATTATTTTTGTTTGATTATTATTATTTTTATTATTTTCATAATATTAAAATAATAATAATTATTTTTAATTTTTTAAATTATGATTGCTCTTGTTGTTATTATTATTTTTCAATAATAAATGTTTTTTTATTGTCGCTATTATTATTTGTTATTATTTTTTATAATAATTATTATCCTTAAAATAATCATTATTATTTTGGTTTTTTTTATTATTAATATTGTTCTTGTTGTTATTATTATTTTAATTATCATTAGTTATTATTTTTATTACATTAGTAAAAATAATTAGTACATGTGTTGTTATTTTTAGGATTTTTTTTATATTATAAAATGAGTATGATTCCATGGAATGAAGATCGATTTTAGCCTATCTGGACTGGAATCATGATTCTCCCATTCGCAGGTATCGTATTTCGGCCAGAATATGATTCTATTCTTAATTCCGCAAACCAAATGCAGGAATGTGATTCAATTCTTGAGATTTGATTCCATTCCAGGTCTAATTCCACAAACCAAATGAGGGATTGTTTTGTTATTAAGGATCTTTGGGTGAAGAGGAGGATTGGTGGAAGGCTTGAGAAGGATGGCCCATACTATTTTGGTGGTGGTCATGGTGGGTATAATTCCTGTCATACAAAATTTCTACTCATGGTATTTCTCTTGATTAGTGGCATGCTTGTTTGGGTCATTCGTCCCTTCAAAAATTACAATTTTTTCCTATCTTCAAGTTTGTTTCTTGTTTTGAGTGTTATGCGTGTTAGATAGGAAAGCATATTAGGTCATCTTTTCGGTCTAGAGTCTAGTCTTGTAGTAAATCATTGTTTTCTCTTACTCATTCAGATATTTGGGGTCGGTGTAGAGTCAAGAACTTGAGTCCTTTGTGGATGACTTTTCGTGTATGACCTGGGATCTATTTTTTAAAAGTTAGGTATGGATTTTTGAATGTATTTACTCAATTCTACTAGGAAATAAAAACTCAATTTGGCATTGGTATTTAAATTTTTCGATTACCATAGGAAATATGTTAGTGCCGATGTAACCTTTTTTGAGGGGACACCCTATTCGTCGGGTGCTAGGTCCTTCTTGGATGAATTTATTTTGATTCCATCAACGATTTTATGGTTCCCTCTCGTGTTGATCCTTCTGTTCCTACCCTTATTCCTTTTGAGAAATCTTCTGCCCTTTTCCAAATCCATTAGTTATTGATACAGAGAAACAATTGAAGGTTTATGAATGACGGAAAGCAAGCATGGACATCACTACGACCATGCAGGCACCTCCTCTACCAATCACTATTTCGACTTCTAGTTCTAGAGATCCATCCCAATGGGACTTGGATTTGCCCATTGCTAACCAGAAAGGTACACAAACATGTGTTTAGTAATCCTTACTCCTTAGTTTCTTATCTTATCGCTCAATATGTTTAGCAATCCTTACTCCTTAAAGTTTATTTCTTCCTCGCATGTTGAAGCACTTGCTAACCCTAGGTGGGAGCATGCAATGTATCTAGAAAAGGAGGCCTTGACCACTGAGGGACATGAGACTTGGTGCATCTTCCTCATAGCAAAGAGTTGGTTAGGTGTCATTGGGTCTACACCATCAAATATCTTCCTAATGGCTCTATCAAATGGCTTAATTCTCGGTTGGTTGCCAAGGGTACACCCAAACGTATGTTATTGATTATTTTGAGACCTTTTCTCTAGTTGCTTGATTAAGTACTATTTGTGTATTGATCTCATTGGCATTTAATTTTGATTGGCCCTTATATTAGTTGGATGTGAAGAATGCCTTCTTGTACAAATATTTGTGAGAGGAGGTATACATGGAGCAACCTTTTGGGTATGTTGCTCAGGGGAAGGATGGTTAAGTATGCAGGTTGCGTAAGGCCATTTATGGTCGTAAACAGTCTCGTTGAGCTTGGTTTGACAAATTTAGTGCTGTAGTTTCTAGTTTGTGCAGTTGACTTTATCCAGTGCTACTCAAATCATTTGGTTTTTGTTTGCAAAACAGAGACAGATGTGGCACTTATAATAGTTTATGTTGATGATATCATTCAAGGTTTTAAATTTTGATTTCGACTCAAATTTTGAAGCTCTAAAAGTATGGAAATTTCGACGGAAATTTCAATTTTGATGTCAATTTCAATTTGGATTTTGAAAAATAATGGAAATCAGTAGTAAAACATGGAATTCTTTTATGAAGCTTTAATATAAGTTTTAGGACTAATATGTTACAAGTAAATACATCTATGTTGTGTATGAGCTGGAGAAGTTGTAGTATAATATATGCATCAAACATATTTGTAAGATAATGTACATTAAACATATTTAGTGAATCAGTTAATACAAATGAAATTCATTAATCATTTAAATATTATTTATTATACAAATAATGATAATTTAGACATGAATGGTTAAATAAAATGTCGTTGTAGGTTTATTTTTCATATAATTTCAAAAGCACTTGTATTAATATTTTGTTTCGATAAAAATAAATAAATAATTGAAGAGAGAAATTTCATTTCACTCCTAATCTATCATTTGAATTTTGAGGAAATTTCATTGCATAGTTCAAATTTCAACTAGTTTTGCTAAAATTTTGAGATTTCGATAAATTTTGGACGATTCATTGAGCTTTTGAAGGAAATTATGCTAGACGGAAATCGATTGCCATTTTGATTTCGAGGGTCACAGAAACTAGAAATTTCAACAACCTCGTGGAAATTTAAGACTGATATCATCATCACTGGCAGTGACCATAGCGGGATTGCAAATGTTAAGCAGTGGCTTCAAACAAAATTTCAAATCAAGGACTTGGGTATTCTGCGTTATGTTTTTTGGTATTAAGAAAGTATAGTGTAAGAAAGGGTTGAGTCTGTATCAACGAAAATATATGTTGGACTTGGTAAGTGAGACTGGTTTGGTTGGAGCTAAACCAGTTGATACTCCTATGGGGTCCCAATGTGAAGTTGTCTAGGGATGTTGAATTGGACTTTGAGGACAAACGTTGATATGAGTAGTTGGTTGGCAAGTTGATCTACTTATTTTTCACTAGACTTGACATATCTTTTGCAGTCAAGGAGGTGAGTTAGTTTATGGAAAATCTCAAACAACCACATTGGGATGTTGTTTGTAGGATTTTGTGGTATCTCAAAGGCTCTCTCGGCAAAGATTTGGTATATAAATGTAATAGAAACACGGGTGTGAAAGGGTCCTTCTGTCTCATGCGCCCTATCTTTTTATTTTTTGAAAATACATAGTTAATAAATGACACCGGGTTGGCCATCAAGCCTGTGTACAAGTGCATGCACTGCATGTGAGCTTCAGATGCCTATCATTATTTTTTAATTAAAAAAATCCTTTATTGAAATGTGCCAAAATTAATTTACTGTTTATTTTGTTATTTGATTTTTTTTTCATTTGAAAGAACACTTCAACTCGTGCATAAGGAAAATAGTTAAAAATTCCAAACGAATTCCAACAAGGTTACAAAAATTTGAGAAGAAAAACTTTAAATAAATAGAATAATTCTCAATTTTTGTGTGTTGATGCCGGACCTTTTGGCTTGTTTTATTGCCAATTCGTTTGGTGACCATTTTGAAAAATGAGTGAAGCGTAGAGAACCAAACATTGATTATCTATCCCATCCTTTTATTTTAGAAAACAGAGTTGCTACTTTATCTTAATTTTCGAAAAGGAGTAATGGAAAATCTTTTTCAAAGAGTTATAGGTTTGAGAGTACTATTGTGAATAGGGAAGGTAATCTCTTAATTCATTTTAAATATAATTCAAGGATTAACACCTTAAAGCACCCATTTTAAGAATGCTTACTGCTCTTACCTTGTGTTTTTGCGTGTGTGTTAAGAAAACCCATTTTCTGAAATCATATTTGGTCAAAACTTGTTAAAAATTAAAGTTGGGCAGGAACTGGTCGACCACCCTCAAAGGCCGACCGACCTGCTTTGTTCTCGGGTAAGGTTGGTTGACTATCCCCTAACGAGCAATCGATCGCCTGTAGCAAGCATCCTTCCTTTTTTATTTTTATTTCAGAAAACTTTTGGTTATTCCTCACCCTTTGGAAAGACTTTCAAGGTGTCTATGTAGAGGCCAAAGCCCCATGGAGGCCCTACTGATTAGTGCCTTTTCAAATCGTCGAACAAAACATAAAAAATAAAACAATAAACAAGTACAAAAGATGTTTTATGTTTTTTTAAAAATGTGGCTGCATCTATGTGAGAATAGATTGACTACATACACTGAAAATGGGATCAAGCCACTTGTAGTTCCCCAAAATATTTTCAATTTCCAGTTAAAAACATTTTGGAATTTTTTTGAAAACCACTTGAAACCTTAAATGAAAAATCATATTTTAATTAAAAAAACTTTGATTTTTTAGAAATCTCCCTTTAGAAGAACTTTAGAAATTAATAACTTTTCCTCCCACAACCACTTAGGTGTTACTTTGAAAAATGGTATATTTTCTAAAATTAACTTGAAAATTTGTTTTTTTTTTTGGGTGGGAAAACTGCAAACCTGCCTTGAAATCACCTGAAAACTGAGTCAAAACCATTTTGAAAAATGTCCTAAAGTCGCATCATGGACATTCATTTTGAATCTTTTGTTTTTTTTGAAAACACTTGAAATGACATTTTTTAGTTTTTTATGGGGAAAACCATTAAACCACATCAAATCATCAGCTAGTAGATTCGACCATACATTCTGGTAAGTTTTTAAACCAATCACTGACTCAAAATTCAAGAAAAAGTCCATTTTTTTTCCCTTGTCAAGGATCTGGAGAGGTGGCAATTGCATAGCCATACCTTTAAGTGACCTTATCGCTTCTTGTATTCAGCATGATCAATTAATGAGATATCTGATATCTCTGAGTGTGTTTCTTGTTCTATTCTTCCTGAAAAGATGATACAATTCAAGCAAAATATCCTCCCGCAAGGACAACTTTGTAGATGGGCTAACTGGTTCTCACTGTATAAATTTGACACAGGCAATCAAAGTTATTGCATTTTTTGACACAGGAGCAGCATGTAGCTTCCTAAAGCCAAGCATTCAAAGAATGCTCCACTCTTGTATCCACAGACTTGCCTAGTCCCATCTTTTTTTGCAACTAAAGCTGCACCCTAGTATCTATCACTTGCATTAGTTTACAGGATTCTTTCCCTTGTCAGGAATCTAGAGAGGTGGCAATTGCATAGCCATCCCGTTAAGTGACCTTATCGCTTCAGTGTGTCTAGATTCCCATGGGGGCACATCTTTCTTTTTTAATAGCTGATGCAGTGGCACCATATAGACTGCCAACCTTGGAACAGAGTCTGCCATGTAATTGATAATACCAAGAAATTGTTGCAATTGCTTTGTCGTCATCTGACAATATTATTTGCCATACTATTGAAAAGGGAAATACCAAGATGGTACAAGGGCTCCAGTCCATTCTTTAGGAAAAAGGGCTGATGTACAACCTCTAGATTGGGCAGTCGACCACGCCTTAATGGTCAGTTGACCGCTTGCATGCAAAATCCACCCTTCTTCAAAATTTTATGCAATTTTTATGAAACCTACGTATAGATCTTATCTACGCCTATCGAAGATGAGATGCCAATTGTAAAAATTGACATGTATATGTAAAGAAAAAGGTAGAAAGATGTTGAGAATCAAATTTTTTCTTTTCAAAGATGCACTTTTTGGGTAAAATAATGTCAAAGCCAAAGTGGCTTCGCAATATGCATGCTAACCATTCTTGAGACACTAAAATAACACTAGTGCACAAAAGACCACTCACAATATCATACCACTTGAAGTGAACGTAACAACATAAACATATGCATCCATAATTGCAATGCAAACTTAGAAATTACATAGAAGGGGGATGGGACTAACCTGAATTCCAAGAATGACTTATATTTCTAGTGGGAGAATACTTAGAAAATGCACCCACACAGCCCAAAAATATGAATGGACAATTGAAGTAAAGAGATATCTCTCAAATAACAAGTGCAAATTTCTTCTCAAAACACCCCAAAACCCAAGTTTTCTTCTGTTGTAGACTCACCCTATCCCCCACTAGGATGTGTAGAAAACAGGCTATGCATGGTCTATTTATAGACCATGCATGGTGGAGGGAAATAAGGGTTTGAAATTTTGAATTTTGAATTCAAAATTTCAACCACCGACAACAACTTGGTTTGTTACTTGACATGTGGCAATGACATGGACACTTGGCGCCCCCAGAATCAACATCCAATCAAATCAAAAGAATTCAAAATTTGAAGATTAACTAAAATGGTTAACCATCCCTTGAGACCGTTCGACTGCTATCAGGGTGGCGCCAAAATCTCCTCACGCATGTACGGAAAGATGAGAAGAACAGCGACCGGTCAACCACCATTAAGTGGTTGGTTGACCGCCTTGTACAAAATTCCTTTTTCTTTGTTTTAGCTCACTTCTTGAATTGTTTAGCTATGTTGTTAAATGTTTGGTCAAAAAATGACTATTGACATCATGCAACGATCCCTTAATTGCCTAGAACAACCTAGACCGCTCTAAAGCATTAGGGGAAGGAAAATGAGAAAGAAAAAGGCCCGAAAATCAAGGAGAAAAGGAGATGGGAGAAGAAAAAGAAAATGTGATGGGAAAGCGCAGAGTTTGCCAAAAATGTCCAGAGTTGACCCTGACAAATTGCAGTGCTGACTCCTATGTTCCATGTTGCTAATCTTTCTAACTTGACAAGTTTTATGCTAATTGTAAGCTACCTAACATAATCATCTTCCTTTATATGTGCTTAGGACCGTCTTTGTGTTCAGGTTAAAACACCAAGTGCAACACCAAGATTTTGACAGAACATAAAGTACTTCCAAACTATCAAATCAAACTGGTTATTGGGTTTTCTCAATATGCATATTGCAACATCAATATATCATCCTCCAATCATGCAATTTAAAATAAACCCAAAAAACAGAAAGGACCCATAAAGTATCAACAACCTATTTGGATTGGTGTAATAATAAGTCAAAAAAAAAAAAAAAAAAAAACCCAACCACAATAGTTCCGCAACCTGTTCAGATTGAATAGTGGATTGCATCCTAGGCCAGGTGACAAAAAATGTATTAAAATTGGGTGGGGGGGGGAGGGAACAGCAACCCATTCAAATTAAATACCTCAAATAACAAATCACAGTAGTCTTATGCAAATTAAAAAAAAAAAAGAGAAAAAGAAAAAAAACCTGGGTGATCAATTGTGCTTTGTTTTTGCCGATCTGAGGATAACCCGAGGATCTGAGCACAATCATCTTACAGTTTTTTGAGAGAGAGAGAGAGCTGGAAGTTGATGGGTTGGTCCTTGCTTCCAGCGGTTGCATCGGACATTGTGTGAAGACTGAACAGGGAGGGTAGCCCTGGATTTTTTCCCCCCCTAATTTTTATGCTTTGGCAACTGAAACTCAGCATGTGGCCTGGTCTTGTTGGCCATTTTTTTGGGGGTGTTGGGCAGGGAGGGGGAACAAACCACCTCTACTACCATGTGCATGGATTAATTACCTATTGTCCTGTCCAATCCCTTAATATTGATGCACCAAACACGGGCTACCGGCTATGTGATGACCATTCAGGCCTATGTCTTGGGCTGTGAAAAACATGCACTCTTTTTGGAATTACTCAGTGGAGGGATCGTTTGATTTTTTATTTCTATAGGTGCCTTCTCGTCAGGTAGAAAATGTACTGCTGAGTTACTAATGACAAATGACATTGTTGGGGAGGTTTCTTACAGAACCTGGCTACACTAAAGCATGCTGATGGTTTATGTGGAGCTTATACTAATTTGTCCAGTAACAGAAATGGTTTGTAGAAGTCCCTTATTTTCTTGGAAAAATGGTATGTAGAAGTCCCTTATTTTCTTTTACTTGTATTAACAATATTGGTTGTAATGCTACAAAAAGATGGAACAAGAAAAACATAATTTAGAATAAAATCAGATCTATGGAACAGATGGATAAGTCTTGCAGGGGTACTTTCTATTGTAGACTACTTGAAGCTGTAGTCATTGAACCAAAGGAAGGAATTGGAATGGAACTAACAAATTCATTAAGTTGTTATCATGTCTATTCCTTCTAAATTCACTTTCTAGTAACATTCTATAATCTTATTAATAATTTAATATTTACTATTAGCTTGTTTCTCTTTGTGAGTGTAGCTCTCCCAGAAAGGAATTAGAGTGACCATTGTGTGTCCTGGGCCTATACGAACCTTACGAACAAAAGATTCTCCTGAGGTAAATTATTCTCATGATCTTCTGTATAATATACATACTGGAATATGATACTTTTCTGGCTGTTTTTAGTTCTTTCTTTATCAATTAAATGTACAGGTTTGCCCAAGTTTGAACTGGTAAGAGGATGGTATTTTGAGTTACTGACATATTAAATGTTAATGTGAGCTGGATTTTACATGTTATGAAAAGAATAACTAAAATTGTTGGTCCTTAGCAGCCCTCAATGTCAATGGTATATTTTTCCTTTTTTTTGGGTCAAGAGTTTAATTTTATTGGTTACAACAAAACAGAATTTTACCCCGGCCATATGGTTTGGATGTAGTAGTAGCTGTACTCTTCTATTTGATGTTAGCAAAAAAACAAATAATTGGAACATTAGAGTCATGCAGGGCAAATGTCCACCACAAAAAAATTCCAATTCCAATTCCAATTCTTGATAAAATTAATGCATAGGGGCCTTTTATAGGCTTAGAAGGCATTTGGTAAAATTAAGTGTTAAGCACTGAACACTATATTCAAGTATGATTTTGTTAACCAGTTTTGAGTTGAACTTGAACCAATCACTGATTCTAAATTCTGAATTGTCTCGGCCCAACTTTGGTGAGGTATTTCCGATTTGACCTACTAGCCTCATGGTTTTGCCCTATAAAAGTTGCCTTAAATTTAAAGGTTTCAGCCCAATCTGGTGAGGTATTGTCTGCTTTGGCCCACTAGTCTCATGGTTTTGTCTTACAAAAGGTGCCTCACATAATTGGAGCTTGAACCAACATCTTAAGTCCAAGGGATCCCTAGTACACATCCAACGTGCTTTCTCGTTCAATCTTTGACACCTTCGTTAGTGGCCTACACCTTTTGTTTAGGATCCACCCACATGATATTACCTTCAGGGTGGCTTTGATACCAAATGTGACAACTTCGGTCCAACTCTAGTGAGGCATTGTCTGCTTTGGCCTACTAGTATCACAGTTTTTTCTTATAAAAAGCGTATCACATAGTTGGAACCTAAACCAGCCATATAAGTCCAAGATTTCCTTGGTATACATCTGTGTGGGACCATGACATGACTGTTGAGAATTGTACTTCTGAGCTTGTCTCACATTGGAAAGGTTGAATGGATGATGAGTGCTTATATTCATGGTTGGACCCAAGACTTGATGCTTTAAGATTTTGGGTCAATTTGGTGCTCACCCATGTATGTCAAGCTTGCTTTTGAGGACTCCCCAAGTCTTAACAAGTGTTGAGCACTTGTCACGGGCATGGGAGTTTCCACCAATCCCTGTGCAACACTTAGACACTCTTGGAAGACTTTAAAGAGTGCCAAGGCAGCCTTAACCCACTCAAACAAAGCTCACAAAGCAATGAATGAAAGAAATTAAAAGGAGAAGAATGTGAGTAAGAAGAATATATAACTCACTTTGCTTGGATGCTTAAAAATGAGATTTCGACTCCTATTTGTACTACTCCACCCTCCCTAACCAATGGTGGAGATCAATTTAATCCTATGATCTACAATGAGCATCTAGAATGCTCTATGGAAATATTTACTTCCTTTATAACTCTTTATAATGACTACACTCTCTAGATGTTTCTTTAAGAAGACTCTATAGATTATAATAATTACATGTAATAATTGCACATTCTAGATCTTTCTTCAAGAAGACTATGAAGACAAATCCACTTAAATGTCCATGTAATGTCCACCTAAGCATTCACTTGCCCCCACGTCACCCATGAGTTGGCTAGTGTAACATTCTCCCCCACCACTTCTATTGACATCCTTGTCGTAACCTTTTCTTGGAAGTTGGCTATTTCGTTCTTGAATTGCCACAAAGAGTCTTCTCCCAACTTGCTCCACTATTCAGCCGGCGAGTGCGACGTTTTCCCCCACCTATTCCATTGACGTGCTTGTCCTAACCTTTTCTTGGATGTTGGCTATTCCGTTCTTGAATTGCCACAAAGGATCTTCATGTTCCCAACTTGTTTCACTATTGTGCTGTTCCTTCCCTTTCACCAAGTACTCCACATAATTTGTATAATCCCTCGTTTAGGAATGACTCGATGAGTAAGGATGCAGTTCACCATCTTGTCATAAGAAGTAATTATGGATGTGGGAGCCCTTGTTTGAACATCCTCAGCTTGGATCTTCCACGTCAACGTGATGTGGCTTGAGTAGGTTTACATGGAAAATAAGATGGGTCCTTAGCTTTGAGTTTTGAAGGTAGTTTCACTTGGTAGGTCACCTTGCCAACCTGTTGAATGACTAGGAAAGGTCCTTCATATCTCCTTATCAGCCCCTTGTGCACTTTCTTGAATGCTCTAACTTGGTGGGGAAGGAGTTTCATGAAGACAAAGTTTCATTCCACGTGTGCTGTTTCTTATCTGCCTATTTCTTCATCTTCTTAGCTGCTTTGGCCAAAAATTATTTGGCCACGTTAGTTTGCTCATGCCACGCTTTGGAAAATTTGTAAGCTATTGGACTGTTGCCTGTATACCCTGTAGCAATGGTATTGGGCGTCAATGGTTGTTGTCCTGTGGCTAGTTCAAAAGGGCTTTAACCAACCTGCTTTAAATCTATGCATTACATCATCTTCAATTTCTCCTTCAGCTTGCATAATAGATCCAAGGTATCTAAATCTACAAGTGCTATTTATTTCTTCATCATCAAGTTTAACTTTGTCTCCAATATTCCTCCTATCATTACTAAAATTACATGTCATACATTCTGTTTTATTTCTACTTATCCTAAAGCCTCTAGATTCCAAAGCTTTTCTCCATAATTCTAACTCAGCCTCTACTCCGTCCCTAGTTTCGTCAAATTAATACAATATCATCTGCAAACAACATACACCATGGAACCTCCTTTTGAATACTCTTAGTCAATTGGTCCATCACTAAAGTAAAAAGATAAGGACTCAAAACAGATCCTTGATGTACACCTATGGCAATTGAAATTTTTCTAGTTTCTCCATCTATAATCCTTACACTAGTCATTACTCCATCGTACATATCCTTAATGACATCGGTATACCTACAACATACACCCTTTTTTTCTAAAACCCACCATAGAACTTCCCTAGGTATCCTATCATATGCTTTCTCAAGGTCAATAAATATCATATGCAAGTCCCTCTTCTTTTCCCTAAACTTTTCTATTAATCTTCTTAAAAGATAAATAGCTTCTGTGGTAGATCTTCCAGGCATAAAACCAAATTTGATTTTCTGAGATCGTTTCTAACCTTAATCTTTGTTCAACTACCCTTTCCCATAGTTTCATTGTATGACTCATAAGTTTAATTCCACGATAGTTATTACAATTTTGAATATCTCCTTTATTTTTGTATATAGATATTAAAGTGCTTTTCCTCCATTCATCTGGCATTTTCCTAGTTCTTACAATTGTACTAAATAAATTAGTTAACCATATAATTCCGTTATCACCCAAGCATTTCCAAACTTCAATTGGGATGTTAACTGGTCCCATAGCTTTCCCATTTTTCATCTTTTTTAGTGTAAACTTAACTTCGTTAACTCTAATTTTACGAATAAATCTTATATTTTTAGTCTTTTCCTCATTTGACAATTCTAAGTTTAAGCCTTCTATTTGGTTTTCCTTAAACAACTTACTAAAATAACTTCGCCATCTTTCTTTAATATCTTCGTCCTTAACCAAGACAATATCATCCTCACTTTTTATACATTTTACATTTCCTAAATCCTTGCTCTTCCTTTCTCTAGCTTTAGCAAGTTTAAATATATCTCTTTCCCCTTCTTTTGTACCTAATCTATCATACAAACTATTAAATGATCTATATTTAGCTTCACTAACGGCCCTTTTTGCATCTTTTCTTGCCTCCTTATATTTTTCAAAGTTATCTCTGTTTCTACATTTTTGCCACGTTTTATATCAAATTCTTTTTGTCTTTATGATTTTTTGTACATCTTTATCCCACCACCAACTCTCTTTGCTATTCGAGAATCTTCCCCTTGATTCACCTAAAATCTCTTTTGCTATCTTTATAATAGAGCTAGCTAATCTATTCCAAAGAGTATTTGTATCTATCCCATCCTCTAAGGTCTAATCCCCATCTTTGATCATTTTATCTTTAAGTTTTATTATATTTTCTCCTTTTAGGTTCCACCATCTAGTTCTCATACACTGGTTTATTTTATCCTTTTTCTTCCATTTTTTAATACATATATCTAACACTAAGACTCTATGTTGTGTGGTTAGACTTTCACCTAGAATAACTTTACAATCCTTGCATGATAAACGATCTACCCTCCTAATTAAAAAAAAAAATCTATTTGACTTCTATTTTGTCCACTTTTAAAGGTTATTCTCTTTTCTTTAAGCAAGTATTCATTATACTAAAATCATATGACATAGCAAAGTCTAAGATCATCTCCTCATACTCATTTTTGGCTCCATATCCATATCTTCTATGTATCCTCTCATAATTTTTATTATCTCTTCTAACGTGTGTCCATTCAGATCTCCTCCTATAAATATTTTCTCAGTCCCTGGTATGCCTTGTATAATACTATCCATATCTTCCCAAAATTGTCTCTTAAGATTTTCTACTAAGCCAACTTGAGAAGCATAAGTACTAATGATATTTATTATCTCTTGTCCTAATACCATCTTGATTTTTATAATTATATCCCGTACTCTAGTTACATCCACAATGCTATCTTTTAAGTTTTTTTCTATAATAATGTCTACTCCATTCTTATGTTTTTCTTTTCCAGTGTACCAAAGTTTAAATCCTAATTTATCGATTTCTTTAGCTTTCTCCCCCACCACTTAGTTTCTTGAAGGCAAATTATATTAATTCTTTTTCTAATCATTGTATCCACAATTTCCATGCTTTTACCCGTAAGTGTCCCTATATTCCAAGTTGTTAATCTAATCCTAGTTTCCTGAACTAACGTCTTTACCTGCTCACGTCCAGAATGATGCAGGAACCCTCGCTTATTTGACACTGTACCCGGGCGCCAACACGGCGCGTCGCTTTGGGGCGACGACCTAGCCCATCCTCGCCCACTTTTCGCTACACCCGGGTGGTTCAAGTGCAACACGTCGCTCGTAGGGGACGCCCCAACAAATATTCAGTAAGGATTCATATCGTAGTGATCTGACAAATTTTACGCTGGCTGTCAGCTACCTAACGCAACCCTCCTCCTTAACCCGGGCTTGGGACCAACTGTGTGTGAAAAAATTAGGACATTAAGTGCATCACAGGCGGAGTTCTCCCATGTAAAATATGCTTAAATAATAAAACTAGGCATTCTTGCTCACCTAGGAAAATTTTTGGTGGAAGTGAGATATAATCTCATATAAAGCTCTTTAATTGTTAGTCATTTTAGTTTGGGCAACTTGGATGCAATTTTCTTTGCATCCCATGGAGCCTTCTTAATTTGATTATATGCACAAAAGTCATCTATAAAGGCCAACATCTTATGCCCCACTCTTGCATCTACCGAGGTATCACATTGAGACCTCTCTTTCCAAATCTCTTCGAATGGAATTATTAGGCCTTTGAGTAGCTTCCACTAGGGTAGCAAAGGATGACAATGCCAAGTTCTCCAAGTGCACTTGATATTCGATAAAATCACTTGGATGCAAATTTTCACAAGCTTCCGCTCAATATTGTCTTGGATGTCTAACATGTACTCCTGAAAACATTTCACATATTCCATAAAAGCTTCTTTAGATTTTTGATGCTTCCTGCTAAGATCCACCAAAGTCATCTTCTCCAGAGTGGAAAATAATTTTTCACAAAAAAAAAGGTGGCACATCTAACCCTAGGTTTCCACCGACCTTGGTTTGAGATTAACATACCATGACTATGCCTTTTCAATCAAGGATTTGGAGAATTCCTTTAACTTAAGGTCATCATCCAAACTATAGAGGCTACATGTCTCAACAAATTTCATCAGATGCTCCTTGGCATTACTAGACTTGCTGTTGAAGAGTTTGAATTTAGGACTGGTGTAGTCCTTAAGGTAGGGATTTGAGATAATTTGATCTGTATCTACTAAAGTTCATCTCCGCAACAAGAGGCTTCTTCTGATTCTTCTCCAAAATCTTGTTTAGATAATTTATAGTGATTTAGGGGATATAATAGGACATGATGGGTGTTGAAGGAGAATAAGTGAGGTTTGGTGGGATGTGTGAAGTGGAGCCTTTATGTTGAACTTGTGGAAGTGGTGTAGTTGTTGTAGGAGGTATAATAGGGATTGTTCCCCTAACAAGTGATGTCTAAGAAATCAGGGTTTGAGGTAGAAGGACCTCTTTGAGTTGATGGTGTGCCTTTATCATATCCCCCAAAACTAGGAGGATTAGTAGAGTCATTGTTTTCACTCTGAAGTGAATTAGTAGGAGGGTTTAGGGCAGTCCCTTGAGGTTGTTATCCTGAAGTGGATGTAGGAATCATTTGGCCGATAGTACAACTACTTGATTAAGCATTCTAGTATTCTCCTGAAAACACCAAACCCTTTTTCTTGGTAGGTTTGAAACATCTTTATCATTTGAATCATGTAGGTAGAGAAGTTCGGGATTCTTCACGCTCAACAAGATGATCATTGGAGCCTGCCCTATTCTCAGTGTCTTGGGTATTAAAAGCCATTGGTTGAGTGCTCCTACCTTTCTCTTAGCCATAACTTTGCACAATCAAACTTTCCTTAGTGGAGTTGCCAAAATATGGAGGTTTCTTGAGAAGGGAGGAGAGCTTTGTTGTGCACAAGTAATGGATGTTTTGAAGAGGGCTTGAAGAGGAGAGCTAGGCAATTCCCAAGAAGGTCAAGCATAAATTGTGGTAGGTATTCTAATGGTTGTAGAGATTCCTTGAACTGGTGGGTATCCGAAGTGTGGAGAGAGAGAGGGAGTTGCAAGGTGTCATCTTTTAATAATAGATTGACATGTCATATCTCAATTAATGAAAATAATATATCATTTGATCGAATTTGGCAATGGCACATGGTTGGAATGAAAAGAAAGAAAAGAAACAGGTGTCATGAATGACATGTGGACTAAGAAAAGGCTAAGGGGTAGGAACCCACTTAGAGAACCCTGATTTCGAGCCCACCAAGTCAAAACCCTCCGAAACATCCCAAGACTAGGACCGGTAGAGATCCCACTTGCATATGATATTTATTGACCTTGAGAAAGCATATGATAGGATACCTAGGGAAGTTCTATGGTGGGTTTTAGAAAAAAAGGGTGTATGTTGTAGGTATACCGATGTCATTAAGGATATGTACGATGGAGTAATGACTAGTGTAAGGACTATAGATGGAGAAACTAGAGAATTTCCAATTACCATAGGTGTACATCAAGGATCTGCTTTGAGTCTTTATCTTTTTGCTTTAGTGATGGACCAATTGAATAAGAGTATTCAAAAGGAGGTTTCATGGTGTATGTTGTTTGCAGATGATATTGTATTAATTGACGAAACTAGGGATCGAGTAGAGGCTGAGTTAGAATTATGGAGAGAAGTTTTGGAATCTAGAGGCTTTAGGATAAGTAGAAATAAAACAGAATATATGAAATGTAATTTTAGTAATGATAGGAGGAATATTGGAGACAAAGTTAAACTTGATGATGAGGACATAAATAGTACTTGTAGATTTCAATACCTTGGATCTATTATGCAAGTTGAAGGAGGAATTGAAGATGATGTAATGCATAGAGTTAAAGCAGGTTGGGTAAAATGGAGAAGTGCTTCAACTGTGCTATGTGATCGTAGACTACCCTTAAAATTGAAAGGGAAGTTTTATAGGATAGCTATAAGACCAGCCATGCTGTATGGATTGGAATGTTGGGCGACGAAGGAACATAATATCCAAAATATAAAAGTTGCTGAGATGAGAATGCTTAGTTGGATGAGTGGTATAACATTGAAAGATAAATTAAGGAATGAACATATTCGTGGTAAGTTAGGTGTTGCTCCTATAGATGATAAGATAAGGGAGGGACGACTCAGATAGTAAGTGCACTTGCAACGTAGGCCTTATAGTGCACCTGTGAGGAAGAGTGACTTAGTTACTGTGGGGGACAGTAGAAGGGGTAGGGTAGACCTAAAATAACTTGGGAGGAGATAGTGAGTAAGGATTTAATATCCTTGAATCTATCAATAGAAATGGTTCATGATTGCAAAAATTGGAGGAAAAAGATTCATATAGCCGACCCCACTTAGTGGGACTAAGACTTGGTTTTGTTGTTGTTGTTGTATGCAATATTTGACATTGATCAATTCAACACGCAAAGTGGTAATTTTATGCATTTACATCATCATTATATCTATTAACAACTTCTAAAGTTTCATAGAAAAATTCTATGCTTTACTACTAATTTCTATCTTTTATCTTTAAATCAAAATTGAAATTTCTGTACTTTTAAAGCTTCAAAATTTTAGTTGGAATCATAATTTGAAACTTTAGTTGTACCTGAGAACTGTCAGGGAATGCAAAAAGTCTCTCTCTCACACAAAAATTCTTTTCTTCCTCTCATAAATAGAATGCAAGGGCATATTTGATTCTAAACCTTTTGCTAAACAGGGTTCCTGGAGATCCAGAATTGGCCTTTTTTAGATATATAGATGCCCATAGGGTCTATTTCTTTTTGATGAAATATGTAATTGTAATTAGAGTGATGCCTCAATTATAAGTATATAGTGATGATAGTTGTAATTAAAATAATGCAGTTGTATTAAAATAATAATTGTTGTTTATGGTGGTGATAATATTATAGCATTTTATGTTCTTAAAAGTTTTCCTTTGTCGATGACCATTATCTTTTATATTTTGCAAGATGCAATATGTCAGTCTTCCCATCTGTGTTTTCTTCAGGGGATTGTTCTGATAGTTATTGCTGGTGCCATTTATGTTGTCATAATATTAAGTTGTGTTTGATAGAGAAAGTGTACATAGTTCTTGGGTTTGAATCTTTCTTAACATTTTTTTTGAGTTTCCTTTAACAGAAGCGTGTTGATAGAGAAGGTATATATAGTTCTTGGGTTTGAATCTTTCTTGCTTTTTTTTTGAGTTTACTTTAACAGAAGCGTGTGTCATCAGAAAGATGTGCGGAACTAACTATAATTGCTGCCACCCATGGACTAAAGGAGGTTTGGATATCATACCAGGTATGTGCAATGTTATTTCTATTAGCAGTTCATCTTTGTAAATTGCTACAATTTTGTTTTTGAGAGAAGAAATGATGAATCAGGTACACCCAATGGACCGACTTTTAAAGAAAAAAGTCCTGATTTTATTTTATTTTTATGTAAAAGGGGGGGGGGGGGGGGGGCTATGGAAGGCTGGAAGTCCATATTTCCATGCCCTGTAGTCACAACTTTGTTAATTGATTTGTTTAGGCTTTATAGATGGCCATAAGACTTAGAAATGCTTGAAACCTTAAGGCAAGAACAGTGTATTAATGAGTATTTATGTATTTTCAACTAGAAGGCATCATTGGATGGAAATTGTATTAGTAATTTAAAAAGAAAAGGCTTCTTAAACTGTATAAATGTGTTTTTTGGTTGGTCAGTTATATATATTTTAATTTTAAAGTAAAATTGTTTCTTCATCCTTCTAGGCTGTTCAATTGTTTTTTGAAATTTGTTTCTCCATTTTTCGTTACAATCTACCTTTTACATTGTGGTTACATACTTGCACCCTTTGAATATGTGAAATATTCTAGAGCTTCAATTTCCTGTAGTTGTTGGGTTTTACAATGAGAATGTAAACAGCAGAATATGCAGACCAGATAACATGTAAGAAAAGGTCTTGTGACTGCGACTGCTAGATTGGCTGCTTACAACTCCAAAATTTCCTTGTATATTCTTGTTACAGTAAATTTTTGTGTGTTTGTGTGCTATTCTTCAATGTCAGAAACCAAACGATTGCTCTCATCTTTGGCTTGTTATGTAAAAAGATCATGTTTATTTGGTTAATGCAGCCTGTACTAGCTGTTATGTATTTGGTGCAATACATGCCAACCATTGGCTATTGGCTCATGGACAAGGTAATCTCTTTACCTTGAAATAACAACATTTTTC
The DNA here is from genome assembly GCF_029873635.1 of Malania oleifera. NCBI lineage: Eukaryota > Viridiplantae > Streptophyta > Magnoliopsida > Santalales > Ximeniaceae > Malania > Malania oleifera. The sequence goes on from NC_080425.1 coordinate 15,189,804, forward strand.
ATACTACTGCACAATAAAAGATTGTCTCCTACAACAACTATTTGTATACCAAAAATATGTTAAAAGTGCATTGGCATTTTCATTAATCCGATACATTTTTCAAATGAATGCGATGAACTGCCTTCTGATTTTTTTCCTTACTGCCTACTGTGATTTGACTGGGTACTTTATCAAAATATTTTGTAGATTGGTGGGAATCGAGTAGAAGCAGCTGCGCAAGAGGGAAATACTTACTCATTGAGGTTACTCTTTGGGAAAAAGAAGGCGGCATAGAAATATTATGATGTTTGGGAGAGGACCCTGATATGGTATGGTTGTTGTGAACTGTGAATTGATAGTTGATATTGTTGAGGAAGTGTATACCCTGGTGTTCTGCCGCAATGAAATGCATTGTAGGCCATGTTATGTGGGTGCAGTGGCTTTTAGTTAAAGCGCAGTTTGTCTCATATTTCCTGCACTAATATTGAAAATAAAGCAAATTCTTTATTAACTTAATGAGGAATAATCCATGAGCCATTGTAGGGAGTTGTTCTAGACTTCTAGGAGTTCCTACTGAGAGTTTTTTGAGTGTCATTTAAGCATACTGAACTTGAACATGTGTGCTGCGATGCCCTTCTAATGCCCTAAGAGTATTGCTCTAACTAAGTTCAACAAGATGAGGCCTGCTGGCTCATCATTGTTTGCAGAGAACTAGAAATTTTTAAATTTTTTTCCCTATTTATTTTGGTTCAAGGGAGAAACAAGAATTATATGTCAAATGAATAGATGTTCAACAAAATCAATTGTAATGATACACAAAGGAGGAGTATTTGACAAAATGGGGATTTTTGAGTTTAATACATAAAATAAGCTATGTTTTGAAGCAAATTACGTAAGTAGGCCAGTTTGCAATTTGGAAATCATTTGCAACTTGTTGAATGGTCATTTCTGTTTTTTGTTGTTGCTGTTGTTGTTATTCTTATTGTTATTGTTACTTTAGAATGGCATTTTTACATGTTTCTTGTTTGCATGAAATTGAATGATGTACACGATAGTTTGTTTATTTCTAAATAATGTGTAAATTTTGTACATATTTGATTGGCTGTCATCGCCATTGTTTGACAGGAATTGGTGGTGTTGTATTAGTCCGTAGTCGCAGCACCCATATTACACCTCTCCTAACAGTGATTAATGAGTGTAACAACTGTGTGAAGTTGCCTCTGTTTACGCTATCTCTTACCCATGCCCTCATTCACAAATTTTGAGTTTGCTTGTGCATATATTTTGGATATAATGTAAGTTTGTATTGACCTTTGATGATACCAACTCGTGTTTGGTTTAGAAAATTACTATCCTAGGAAAAAATTTACGGTAAGTACTCATTTTCACGGCAGTGTAAGTTGCCATGAATTGAATGTATGTACACGATAGTTTGTTTATTTCTAAATAATGTGTAAATTTTGTACATATTTGATTGGCTGTCATCGCCATTGTTTGACAGGAATTGGTGGTGTTGTATTAGTCCGTAGTTGCAGCACCCATATTACACCTCTCCTAACAGTGATTAATGAGTGTAACAACTGTGTGAAATTGCCTCTGTTTACGCTATCACTTACCCTTGCCCTCATTCACAAATTTTTGAGTTTGCTTATGCATATATTTTTGATACAATGTAAGTTTGTATTGACCTTTGATGATACCAACTCGTGTTTGGTTTAGAAAATTACTATCCTAGGAAAAAATTTACGGTACGTACTCATTTTCACGGCAGTGTAAGTTGCCATGAATTGAAATGGATAAATAAAATTTCATACCGCGACTTGCTGTCATGCTACCATTTTGTGTCATGAACAGCTGCATAGTCCTGAAAGACTACTTTGTGTGATCATTATTGTAGGAAAGTCATTCATCAAATTGCATTGTAGGAACCATGCAATGGTCTTTTACCCTCCACATATTTAGTAGATACTGTTGCTATGGCACCCATTAAGTGTTTATAGTAGAGGTGTGGTATTACATCTCTATGAAACAGATTGCTTGAGAAGCTTATCTATTAGTTTTATTGTGCACGGTTGCCCAACAAACTACAATGTTTAGGAGCAAATAGACAATTTGGTGACAAAATTTTCAACTTTCCTCAGTTTCGCTTTCTTCTCTTACCTCATTTCCTCTATTTTTTTTTTCCTTCTTTTTGTTTGTCTTTGTTTTTTTGGCTTAAAATCTTTTTACTCGTACCTACCGAGTTAAATGGTCAAGATGGTTAGGGATAGTTTGGGGACACTGCATGAAAATTGAGATTAAAAAATAGATAAAGTATTTATCCCATCTTTGGAGAGGTCTTGGATTTGGATAAGATATAATATAAAACTTGTCTAAACCTGTCCAAATCCAAATCTAAATCTATGGTCTGAAATTCGTGTTCCCAAACATAGTTAGGGTTTTCCTTCCTATGCTCTTTTAGCTTCTTTGGAATTTATGATGATTTTTTCATTGCACCACTTATACCTTGATTGGAACTTCAAAAATATTAGGGAATGGAAAGGATAATGTGAAAGAATTTACTTTTATCTTTGATGATTGAGTAAAGTGAAAGAAAATAAAAAATGGATCAAATCAATGAATAAAAGTTTAATTTTACATATCGTTAACATTTGATCTTTCTTAAATTTTAATCATATTGAAATAAATTTTTAGTTTTTAATAGTCTTTGATATAAATGGAGAATGCAATGGACAATAAATTTTCTTCTTAATTTTCTTCCATTTTTCAAAATAAAATCTATCATCCAACCTAATCCTTAACGTTTTCTTTTAAACAAAATAAAAAATAAGAATAAAAATATATATCTTGCATTGATTTTGAAAAATGTAAAACACAAAATGTTTTTACCAATCACTCATCATTGCTTTGATTTGATTTCATTTTTCAAAAAAGAAACATGAATTTATTTGAAAAGAAGACTCACAATTTTTCACAAAGTAATTTTATATTTGGAAATAAATGAATGGGTATTTATAAAAAGGGCCAACAATGTGATTGGTTGTATGGTAAAATTCCTTATTACCAGTTAAAGGAGACTATTTTTTTTTTCTTCCAAAAATTAATTATATAGTGTATATATTTAGTTAGTAATATTACTATCTATCAAATAAAAACATCACATGCTCTATACTTGCTTATTATTCATCGTGTCAACAAATAATTGAAAAATATCATGTACTATTTTTCCATAAAATGATAATTCATATCTGTAATGTCTTCCATGAACAATTAATATTTTACAACTGTTCAAATAAACGTAAAATTTTTCATATTTTTTATTAATCAAAATCTAATGCAATTTATTAGGTATAGAAAAAAAAAACTAGAAAAATGCTATATTAAGATCAAGATATGATAGCACTTGTGAGAAACTTCTACTCACAAAAAATATGAGGATCAAAAAAATCATGAAATATAAAAACCATATACAAGTTATTAGAGGATTATATCTTAGAACTCTAATTTTAAATCACAACTCTAATATAAAAATAAAAAATATGTTATTTACTTTTATATATAGCATAATAAGTTATTGATTTTTTAAAATTATTATATATCTTTTACTCAAAAATTGTAGAACTCATTTACTAGTACAAAACAGGTTTTATTATCTATGTTAGTTTGCCAAAAAAAAATTCAAAAAAAAAAAAAAACCTAACTAATTTTTTTTAATTTTACAATATTTTTACAAAAAATAAAAAACAATAGAAGGTTTCAACACTATTTTCTTATGGAAATAGTTTTATTTGTCATTTCTAATTTTTAAAATAATTACAAAAAACCAATTTTTTCCCCTAATTTTATGAATTTATGTAGAAAACAATATTATCTTTTCAAATGAATTCATGTATGAGATTCGAATCTTTGATTTGGATTTATGTGAATTATGACAAAAATATTGTATAAATTGTATTTATTTTCTTCCAAATCCAAATTCAAACTCCAAAATCTATTACCTCAAATATTAATTTATATAATTTTTGAAAATTTAAAAAAAGTTACATTTTTGTAATTATTTTAAATTAAGAAATATAAAATGAAAATTGTTTTGTAGTTTCACACAACTAAACAAACTTATTTTTTTATCTTTTTAATATAATTTTTCAAACTGAAAAATAAACTAAATCTTTATAGTTTCTTGGAAATCTAAAAATGATTTTTTTTTTTCAAATTTAAAAGGGCCTATAATATTTTTGAAAAATAAAAATGAATATTTTGTGATGGTACAATATATTGCTATTCAAAGGGAACTTTTGCTTAGTATGTTTAAAATTTTATTTATTACTTATAAATGTTTAATTCTATATATTAATTATATTATACATGTTATTGACACATTATCAAAATATAAACATTAAATAATGAAAAAAGTAAATTAATAAATTTAAATATAACTTGAGAGTTATGGTGTATTCCTAAGAGGGGGTTGAATTGGGTATTTAAAAAAATATTTCTAGGTCGGGTAAGTCCAATTATAATCACAACCAATATTTCACAAACTTAGGGTCTTTTTAAGGAATTTCAAATATCACAAATATCAATGTATGCAAATATGTAAAATAAATACAACAATCAGAACAATTTAAATATTAGCATACAAGTACTTGAAAATAAAGAGAGAAGAGAGAGAGCACAAACACGAAATTTTAATGAGGTTCGGAAACTCTCGCCTACGTCCTCGCCTTGGGCAAATCACTCAAGGATTCCACTATCAGTTCCTCAAAATAGGGACGAAACTTCCCGTTACAATCCACTTCTTATTAGGCTGAAGTTTCCTTTTACAATCTGCTGCTTACACGAGACGTAGCTACCTCTTTACAATTCGCTGCTTACACGAGGTGTAGCTACCTCTTTACAATCTGCTGCTTCCACACGAGGCGTAGCTACCTCATCACGGTTCACAATCCGAATCGTAAATACAAATGATATAAGAAACGAATTTTTCATACAATGAAATGCTTCTCAATAAGTTGTTGTACAGTGTGAAAACCTTGATGTACTCTTAAATGATTTATAATATTTGAAACTTGGAAGAGTAAGGATATTCCTCTCAAAAATATTTTTCAAGTAAAAATGAGAGAGTGAAATGATTTGCTCAAAGTTACCTTATAAAATTCAAAATATTTTCTCCAAAGGGTTTTTCAAAATGAAGAGTAGGAGAAGAATATTTCTTCAAGATTGATCTTTAAAAACAAATAGCCAGAAGACTCTCAAGTAAAATATATGGAAGATAATATATGCTCAAGCCTTACTTGTATAACCCAAAAGAATTTCACCAAAAAGATTTTCAAAAAGAAAGAGTAGGAAAAAATATATTTTGATCTTCAAAAAGAGTATCAAGATGAATAAGAATGAAAGAATTTTCAACAAGACTTTTCAAGTGTTTCTCTTGTCTTCTCTAAGTGTATAGACTTGATATTTATAGGCAAATTGAAGATATAACCGTTTTATGGCCGTTGAGGTATTAAAATATGAATTAATTTGAAAACCAGCCATTTTTCAGCCATTGGGGCACAATCTGCGCAGACACCCTTCAGTTGGATAAGCATAACTCTTTTTATACAACTCTAAATTGGACGTTCTTGATATCAACAGAAATCTAAGAGAAAATCCCACAACATTTATGTTGAATACTTTTTAAGATAAAGAGCTTTTGGTTGATAAAATTACTCATCAATGAGACAGAAGAAATATGAAGGGACTTTTTCTACTGCGGACACCTTTCAATATTTTGCACATTACTTTTACTATATAACTCTAAATTGAACGTACTTGGTATCAACAGAAAGTTAAGGAAAAATCTCACAACTTTTATATTGGACATGTTTTAAGATAATGAGTTATTGATAGAGAAATGTTCTCATCAAGGCCACAAAAAAAAAACATGAAGGGGTTTTTTTTTAAAAAAAACTTGTTTTGAAAAAAATATTTTCATGAGAAGTTTATGCCCCTAAGGCCAATCTAAGGTCTTGGTCATTTTGTAAAAATTTCAATTCAAATCATATGATTATGCCACAATCATTATTACCATTATTTAATTGCGCACACACACACACACACACACATATATATACATATATATATATATATATATGTTATATATGTTGTTGACAAAATGAAGCCGGAGATAATTTTAATTTTGATTTTATACAAAAAATTATTCCAAAAAGATCCACCTTCCTGCATTATCAGAATATAAACACTAAATAATAAAGTAAATTAATAAATTTTAATAGCTATTGTTATTATAATAAAAAATCTATTATTTAAAGTGGTCCCCCAACACACACACACACACACACACACACACACACACACACACATATATATATATATATATATATATATATATATATATATATATAATTCTCAAACATGAAAAGGACATGACTATTTTATTACATTAAAAAATTTGGAACACTTTTAATTTATAATTTTATATTTGATAGAGAGGGAGAGAGATTTTCAATAGCATGGAGAACTAAGTGTTCACGCATGCATATTTCAAATAGTATCGTTAGGAGAAAATTAAACAATTCATTCGAATTTTATAGTGATTTTGAATATAAGAATAAAAAAAATTAACGTGTATGAATACATGTATTTATTATAATTTTAAAAGAGGAAGCTCATAAAATTAATTATTTTTATTTTTAGAAACAAATGAATGGATATTTAAAATGGGGTTGACAACTTACAAATAATCTTGTATGGTAGAATTCCTTATTCCTAATTTCAAGTGAGCCTATTTTTTTAAATAATTATATTGTGTTTTATTTAGTTAATAATAGAGTAAAAGACGCTCACCTCTTTTGAGTTTTGGCAAAAAAGAAAAGAAAAGAAAAGAAAAAGGATCTTGTTCGAGGTTTCGATCAAACGGGTAATATCTCTTGTTATTTGGGACACTATTTGCCTCTTCGGGAGTTTTGAAAATTTTATTCAACTCTTTTTTAGATTTCAAAAATATCATAAATCTCCTTTGAGCTTAATAATATTACTACTTATCAAACATTTGTTCTAGTTCATTTTCTCATTTGCTCTATTTTTTTTTAATATAAAAATGGTAAAAGGGTTGACTTGGTTTCGAGCAACCGAATTGGCAAGTTCGGGCTACCGAACTCAGGACTAGGCACCTGAATCTCGGACATTTTGAGAATCGCCTAGTTTAGTCACTCGAACCATTTTTCAGGCACCCGAACTTCAAAATTGACTTTTCCTGTTGTGTTTGTTCGGGCGACTGAACCTCAAGTCGGGCACCCGAAAACTCTCGGGTTGTTTTATTTTTACCGAGATTAAAGAGGGATAAACATGTTTAATTCTTAATGGGTTTTAAAACAAATTTAATAATACCCTTGGTGTCCCTAACGGGCATAATTTTGCCTATGCCTATATATACAAGTTCATTTGCTTGGATTAGGGTGCGATTAACAAGTTGATTAGACAAGAATTCTCTGAAAATTTTCTAAGCCCATTCTTTCATACAAACTCTATAATCTCACATAATACTATTCTTTTGAGAGATCTAGCCTTGTGAGAATATCCTTGAGTGATTACTCATTGTTGGTTGTTGCTAGAAACCTTCTTTTATTTTTTGCATACTTGATTTTAGGATTAAGGGTTTAGCTTGAGTTTTCTCTCGATTTCATTTGATAAATCTTTGGTTGGGAAAAATCATATAGCTAAGTGAGTTTGCATTATCATTGCAATACTCACTTGAGTTTGCATTTTTTGTGTGCAAAAATATTTTTTACAAACTTATTTTTGAATATCTCCTTGTGCTTGAATATTGAGAAAAAAATTGTTTAGAGATATTTAGAATACTCTTGGTTGAGATATTTGAAACCCTAGGCTTGTGATTGAGATATAATGATACATAGTTTCAAAGATAGTTCTAGAATACACTCTTGTGCTTGATTGACTATAAACATAACTTTGAGTGTTGATTGCACACGTAGAGCATCGAGCTTATAGATCCTATCTTGTTGTTGTGCATTGATTATACTGTGCGTAGTGGTATATATCTTCTTGTGTAAGAAGTGTTTATTTGTATGCAAAATTGTAATCGTTTGTTGTATTCCAGGCGTGGGCCTGAAGAGGGAGACTAGCCTTGTGGAATAGTCCCAGATTGGTTTAGACTCGGTTAGGAAAGTTAGGTGTACCATCCTAGTAAAGTGTAGGTTGAGGTTAGCCTCGCTAATTGACCTGGTTGCAACTGGTGCCGCTCCACCCGTTAAGTGAGCATTAGTAGAATCCTCGGGTTTGCGAGCTAGAGGCAGGGACGTAAGCAGTATTGGCCGAACCATGATAACATATCAAGTGTGCACTGTTTATATTTCCGAAACTTACATTCCTGCACATGTATGTTATTTCTGTGAATGCTGCGCATGAATTAATTTTCGCACATTTTGTTTATCTACGCATTTGGAATTGCATAGAAAGACCCTAAGTTATGAAATTCTGCTAACAATGGTATTAGAGCCACGAAGCATAGACTTAATAGTTATTTTTCAAAAGATCTAGGATGACTCATAGTATCGTAACCCCTTTCCATGAGGGATCCTCTTCCACACGACCTTCGATTTTCAATGGTGTTAATTACACTTTTTGGAAACAGAGGATGCACATCTACCTTCAAAATATAGATTGGAAGGTGTGGAGGATTGTCTCTAACAGAAATTATGTTCCTATGAAAACAGAGGGTGAGACTAGAGTTCCTAAAACTAAGGAAGAATATAATGATGATGATATGAAAGCTGTTAGTTTGAATACTACTGCTATGAATAATTTGTATTGTGGTCTTGATGTGAATGAGTTTAATAGAGTAATGACATGTGCTACTGCAAAAGAAATTTGGAATAAATTAGAAGTCACCTATGAAGGCACTAGGGATGTGAAAGATAGTAGAATAGATATGCTAACTAGTGAATATGAGGCTTTTAGGATGAATGTAGGTGAATCAATTCAGAATATGTACACTAGATTCACACACATCATTAATTCACTGCATGCATTAGGTAAGACCTATCCAACATATGAGATGATTAGGAAAGTCCTTAGAGGCTTACCTCCTATTTGGAAAGCTAAGGCTACAGTCATTTCTGAGGGTAGAGACCTTAAGGCAATGACATTAGAAGAATTGATAGGTTCACTGGTTACCTATGAATTAGCTATAAATGATAGACTCAATGAACATGATAGGGCGAAAAAGGTGACTGCATTAAAAAATTTCCACTAATACATCTAACGAATACAGCAAACCTGATTCTGAGGATGATATGACCATGCTAACTAGAAAATTCAGCAGATTCTTTAGGAAGAATATAAAGCCACACAAAAGATATAGGGAGTCTGCATCTGAGAAGGGAGAGTTTAGTAAAAGAAAAGAAAAATCGAATGCTCCCACGTGCTACAATTTCAACAAGGTTGGGCACATCAAACTGGATTGCCCTCTACTGAAAAAGGATTATGGTAAACTAAGTAGCAGTGATTTAGACTCAGACCGCAGCAACTCAGAGGTTACTAATCTGTGCTTGATGGCACATGATAATGAGGTATCGTCTTCTTGCTCTTTATCTTCATATTATTCTTCTGATGATTGTGAATCTGATAGCATGCCTACTTTTAAAGAATTGCGATTTGAATATATTTGTGTATCTAAACTGTTGAATAAAATGAGCAAGGAAAATGATGTTTTGAAAAAGAAATGCGAGAATTGGTCAAAATTATTTGAAATGGCAAAAAATTCTCATGCTTCGATTCTTAAAGAAAACGATTTGAAAATCTGGGATGAACTTGAAAAAAATATGGAAAATCTCAGGAAAAGGAGATTGCCACTCCAAATGTTCCAAGTCTTAATGATCAGGTAGTGGCAAATCATGAGCATACTGCAATAACCAACGAGGAGGTATATGTTTCTCCTTCTGGTTTAATTAATATTGCATGAGATGATTCATCTGTTGATCCCTGCAACACATTACTTAATGAATCATCAATTGTTTCTGATAATGATACTATATGCATGGATTCATATGATAGTTATAGAGATAAATCTTATATTGAATCATGCAATGAGTTTTATGATGAAAGCATATCATTGAATAGACAACTAGAAAAGGATTCATTTAAAATTCACAAGTCTCTAGTTAGAATGTTGTATTATAAAACTTTTCTGAAAAATCAAAACAAAAGGATAGCTATACAATTGAGAGAATTAAAAGATTGTCATGCTATTCTTAAGAAAAGAAAAATTAAAAAGATATTGAAAATTATCTACTTAAGGAAATAAGTAAGCGATTATTCTAGAGTTTCACCCAAAGTAAAATATGGAAAGAATAATCATAATAAACCCTTAAGATTCAAAGGAAATAAATTTTTCAAAAAGTGTTCATACTATAAATCCCACAATCATGCCTCTTCGTGCAAACATGAAATCAAAAAGTATACTCTGTCATGCACATACATAACTTGCTTACACTGCAAAAGAAATGGGCACACTAAACATAATTGTCCATCTGGAGATGCCTGTGGCTTGGATAAGAAAATGATATGGCTAATCATGAAGGCAAATCCCGTAGGTCTAAGGAAGATCGGATTTCAATAGATATTATATAATCATTAAATCCATCCTTAGTTCCTAGGTTTAGGGATAGTGATGACCAAAAGGCTTGGGAGGTGGCTTAGGTTCAAAATGTAGAAGCTTAGTATACACATCCTCTTCCAAATGGACAAGGTATTCTTAATAGGAAATTAATTTCAAATGCTTAACCCATGCTTAAATATAAATCTTTGAGTTAAGCCACTGTTGTCCTTTGCACAAGATTGAGTGATAAGGATCCATCTTATATCATATATCACTATAACCTAAACTCACTTTTGATTATGAAAAGTCTAAATCAAAATCAAGTCATCACTCTAGGATTAAAGCACTATTGATCATAAATGATTAATATATATTAGGTGTGCTTTTCATAAGACATCTTGCTATAATCAAGATTAGAGGCAACCACTAAGGGATTCAAGTTTTATTGATTAAATCAAAATATTCCCTTTGAATTCAAAATACAAAAATCCTCTATTTTGGTTCACCATTCCATCCATAGGACTCTTTACCAAATCAAAATCAAATCTGGTAGAGATTATACCTATCCATCAATTTGTACCCTTGCTGCAAATCATGATCATATCTATAGGATACTTTCCATTCTTTGAAGATCATTGTTCAAGAAAATTCATATACTCATAAATGCTCTTTGCCTAAACTGTTGGACATATTCAATTCCACGCGAATTTCCTAAATCATGTCCACTCATAATGAATACTCTTCGAACTTAACAGAAATTGTAATCCTTGAGAGTATTTAATCCTGTGCCCCTCACACACATTAAGATTTATAAGAAAAGAGGCAAACATTGACTTATCATTTTAATGAATATTCATTGTGACTTTTTGGTCCGATAAGCCTAAAGCATTCATGCCAAGTCTAAATCCATTGAAAATCTTAGGAACCTTGGCTAAAATATTTGGAGATGAAAAAGGCATAAAATGAATAAGTGTAAAACTTAGGGGGAGCATTTTTTTTCAAAATTTCATGACTCTTTTGAATGATCTCATTATTATATTTCCATATGCCTATATGAAAAACAACACAACACTAAACACATAACTATCCACTGTTATTTATTGTTCATATTATATCTTGATGGATAGTGATTTGTGATTATCTAGTATTGTGAACTATTATTGAATATACTAATTGATAATACTAGATTGCATGGAATGCCATCTGCAAGGCTGTTGCAGAAACTTATTTACTTGCATGCTTGTATGGAACGCCAACTGCATGACTGATGCAATATGTTGTGTATTGCATGCTGGTAGTAGAAATAGATTCTCGCATGCTCAACTGAATTATTTTGAATTGATTGCTTGAATCTATCAGGTCTTGGAGCATAAAAATTTGAGAAATGTTCAATTTATAGTCAGCACGTTGCCGAAATTTCGGTGGAATTTTTCCAAAACAAATCCATGTACAAAGAGGATTATGATGATAAAAATGTTAAAATCTTTTTGAAAGGATGAGTGAAAACTCAATTAAAATTAAACTTCATCTTGGCATAATCATTGGACATTTAGAGGAGCTCAACTCCATCCCTATAGAAAAGACTTAAAGAACTCATATGCATCAATTTGCTTCTCGAATATTGAGGCTCTTCTGATATCCTTGAACATTGTATCCTGTACTTAAAGTTCTATGATTTGATATGAATTGTTCTTGGGTCATGAATTGCATAGAATGCCTTAATATCTATTTTCGATGCACTTGTTGTCTATAGGGATGACTATATTGATTAGAGATAAATATTGTTAATAAATATCCAGTATAGTTGTTGAAGAATGGTTTGCATGCTCACTTATACTTTGGCATATCTAATGAAATCAATCCCTTGCAAAGTATAAGTAATTTATTTCATCTAAGCTATGGTTCAAATTGATAGGGGGAGCATCTAAATTTAAATATTTACCTTATTATGCTCACCACTTTTTAGCTTAGATATGCTTTAAATATAGTGTGGCATGTGCTTAAATGCGTTATTCTTATAGCAAATCATAAATTTGAGATATGTTGTTGTTGCCACAATCACTTGATTTGCCATATGATCTTGCATGTAATTGTTAAATTTTTAGGATCATTATTGTAACGACCTGAAGAGTAATGGTATTTAAATAATAAAAAGAAAGGGAAATGGAAACAGGAACAAAAGGAGGTAGTTGACTTCGTCGAAGCGTTCGTCGATGGCGTTGCATTTTGGATGGGATAATCTTGGGGAATTTTTTAGCTCCTTGTCGATGAACACAAGGGACTCGTCGACGAGGGTATAAGAGGAGCTTGTCGACGAGGACAGGATTCGTCAACGAGAAGATGCCGAGAGAGGATTTTTGGAAGCCTGAAATTCGTTGACGAGGGTTGAAGTTCGTCAACAAACTTTCTACAGGACTCATCGACGAGGTGACGTGGCCCGTCGACAAATCTCGCAGGATAAATAGGGTTAAACTTGATTTTTCAGTCATTTTTCTTGCACAAAACTTCTCTCTCTCTCTCTCACCCTTCGGTTCCTCCTCCTTCTCTCTTCAATTTTGGCCTGAATTTCCACCGGTTCGAGGATCTGAAGCCACCACAACGCTCATGGGAAAGTTCTCTACAAATTCGTCGGAGCGGATCGTCAGTGGGGCTAAGTTGGAAACCATTCCAAATCTAGGATAAGACTTTCTACTCAATATTTGGATTTTTGACAGTTGTAGAAAGCGTAGTACGCGTAGAAATACTGAACTTTAGTTCTGGGGAATGTTGTTTTCAGGGTGTTGAACGGGGAACCCTACGGTTGCAGGAGCGTTTGATTTAGGGGCTTTTCAGGACACAGGTAAGGGGATAAACTAAGGTAGTTCTTTTATGAAAATGTATGCATATTATTATAACATTTGATTTCAGGGAAATAAATATATTTATATATGATTTATATTTAGGAAATACTGCTGAAAATGATGGTATGTTAAATATATGAAAAACCTATTTTGTGTGGCATGAGTAGAAATTAATATGAAATAATGTTTTCTGGGAATGTGTTAATGATACGAATTTTTATAATGGAAAACTGGCGTACGGGCTGAGATTTTGATATGATTTGCCGGCGTACGAGTCGAGTTATGAAAATGTTTTGCAGCGTACCGGCTATGCTATGTGTATGATTTTCCAGCATACGGGCTGAGCTATGTGAATGATTTGCCAGCGTATAGGCTGTGCTATGGATATGATTTGCCGGCGTACGGGCCGATGATTTTCATGATATACGTATATATGAAAATGATATGATTGACTTGATAATTAATGAAATGAAATATCCATGTATCACAGTTTCAATATATGTTATATGATATCAGAACCTAATTGGCTTGATCTAGGCTAGCACTTGCACGGTACCGCTGCTATGTGTCTATGGTCATCATGACCATGATATTTGTGTTAACGCCGCTGTACGGAGTGGTGTAAGATTGGATGGTCGATGTGGTTTTTAAGAAGTGTGTAAGCGTCCCTGGTGTACGGACCAGGTCTGGCAGACCCATCAGGCTTATAGGCTGTACTTTTGACTTGATAGTGATTGGCCAACCATTATCAGGTCCTACCTTCGGGCCATACAACCTAGTCATGTGGTGGTAATACATGACAACAGCCAGCTAACCTACTAGGATTGTTTTCTTATTATGTTATACGAAATGAATCATATTTATGAAAATCATGTATGTTCTGCAATGATTTGAAAATATATGTTTCCCCGATATGATACAGACAGTTATACTGATATCTTTATGTATGATTTTATATGGAAGACGGAAATACTCATGTTGGGATACACTAGTGTTAGTTTATTTCCCTTACTGAGAGATGTCTCATCCCAAATTTTATAAACATTTCAGGAGCCCCTGATAGAGAGCGGGTAAAGCCTCGCTGATCTAGTACGATTGGTCTGCCCTTCTAGAAGGGTAAGTATTTTGATAGGGTCAGATGTACTTTGTGGGATGGCTCTAGTTATCTTTTGGGTTGTGTACTGTGTGTATATAAATACAGTGGATGTAGTAACTCTGGTATTATGATGGATGATTTTGTATTTATGATAGTATGATTGTGTATTTCCTGCTGCTTAGGCTTCCGCACTGTGTTACTGATATATCCCTAGTACCTACGGGTCCAGGTGGATTATGATCTACCGAACTTTATGATATTGTATTATATTATGAAAAAAAAAATGTAAAAATTAAGCAAGTCGTCACAATTATGGTTGTGGTTTTCTGGTTATATTATGAATATGCTTAAAATGCTAAACCATAAAAATGTTGCTTGCTTACTTTAAATTAAAATCTTTTTGGCAAGCAACCCCCAGTACTTTTTGCAAATATCAAAGGGGGATATATATATATATATATATATATAAATATATATATATATATGTTTTTTAAAAATTGCATAACTGGTTCGGTAATTTCACATGAAAATGTATGCGAACTAGTTAGACTGTTTTATGCTCAAACCTTCTATTAGCTATCATATGCCATGTGTTTTAAAATCAAATCTTTTATGGGTCTTATGATATGATTTAAATTGCTATGGTTTGTGGATAATTCTGGTCTAATCATGTTTGTTATGTCATTTTAAATTCATATAACCAGTTATATTGTTTGTGTGCTTAATTGCTATATTTCATACTTTGTCATTCATTGTTCATTGTATGATTATATTATCTTTTTGGATTCTGAAAGTAATAATTCTTGATCATACTGAACTATTTGAGTTAAGTAGTTGTGGATAAATTGTTAATATTAAAACTCAATTACGTCATTTCTATACAGGTATTTTTGGAAAATGCTCTATTTTCAAACGACATATTGTCGAAATTTTTTTAAAATTTTTCCAAATCATACCTTGTATATAAATGATATTTTCCTCTTATTTGCCTATATATACTTAAATGTTTATCTAGGCCCTTTTTGCTGTTGCCAAAAAGGGGAGAAGTAGACAAGTATTTGTCATCATAAAAAAGAGGGAGATTGTTGACCCTATGGGTCATACCTTATTTTGATTATGACAAATACTATTTGTATTTGATGAACTTCAAGTTTGTGTGCAGGATCATACTAGCTGGATCATATTGATAGCATGCAGTAACTTGAAGAAATATGAAAACCTTGGCATATTCATTAATTATTTTAATATATTTTGGGTCTGTAATAATTTCGTTTCAAATGAGTTTGTAATAATCACTGCATATCATGCATGTAAGATTTGTAAGCTCAGAAATGCCATAGACAGACCATAGGTTAATCAAATGACTTTAGGGATGACTTCGGTCGCTAGGTTTTTAGGTGTACTTAAAAAAGCCTTAGAAAGACCCTAGGTCCCAGCACTTGCACTTAAGAATGTCCCCATTATCACATATATTATCTGGGGAATCTTATCTTTTGAAAATGAACTTAAATATGCAAAATCATATCACTTCGGGCAACTGAAATTGGGTGTTCAAAACACCTCGGTCGACTGAACTATTGGAAAGTCAAATGGTTGACTTGATTTTGGGCGACTGAACCAAAAATAACTGTGTCGTCCTCGGGCGACCGAATGTCAATCCTGACTTTTTCTAAAAACTTGGCAGCCTGACCTCCCACGTTCAAATATTCCTCAGGCGACTGAATTGGCAAGTTCGGGCTACCAAACTCAGGACTGGGCACTCGAGTCTCAGACATTTTGAGAATCGCCTAGTTTAGCCACCTGAACCATTTTCAGGCACCTGAACTTCAAAATTGAGTTTTCCTGTTGTGTTTGTTCGAGCGATTGAACCTCAGGTCAGACACCCAAAAATTCTCAGGTTGTTTTATTTTTACCGATATTAAAGAGGGGCAAACAATGTTAATTTTCTTAATGGCTTTTAAAACAAATTTAACAATACCCTTGGTGTATCTAACGGTCATAGTTTTGCCCATGCCTATATATACAAGTTCATTTGCTTGGATTAGGGTGGGATTAGCAAGTTGATTAGGCAAGAATTCTTTGAAAATTTTCTAAGCCCATTCTTTCATACAAGCCTTATACTCTCGCATAAAACTATTTTTTGAGAGATCTAGCCTTATGAGAATATCCTTGAGTGATTACTCATTGTTGGTTGTTGCTAGAAACCCTCTTTTATTTCTTGCATACTTGATTTTCGGATTGAGGGTTTAGCTTGATTTTTCTCTGATCTCATTTGATAAATCTTTGGTTGGGAAAAATCATATAACCAAGTGAGTTTGCATTATCATTGCAATACTCACTTGATTTTGCATTTTTTGTGTGCAAAAATATTTTTTACAAACTTATTTTTGAATATCTCCTTGTGCTTGAATATTGAGAAAATATTGTTTAGAGATATTTAGAATACTCTTGGTAGAAATCTTTGAAACCTTAGGCTTGTGATTGAGATATAATGATACATAATTTCAAAGATAGTTCTAGAATACACTCTTGTGCTTGATTGACTATAAACATAACTTTGAGTTTTGATGGCACACATAGAGCACCGAGCTTCTAGATCCTATCTTGTTGATGTGCATTGATTATACTATGTGTAGTGGTACTGCTTGTGTAAGAAGTGTTTATTTGTATGCAAAATTGTAATCGTTTGTTGTATTTCAGGCGTGGGCCTGAAGAGGGAGACTAGCCCTGTGGAATAGTCCCAGATTGACTTAGACCCGGTTAGGAAAGTTAGGTGCACCATCCTAGTAAGGTGTAGGTTGAGGTCAGCCCCGCTGATTGACCTGATTGTAACTGGTGCTGTCTCACCCATTAAGTGAGCATTAGTGGAATCCTTGGACTTGCGAGGTAGAGGCGGGGACGTAGGCAGTACTAGCCGAACCTCGATAACACATCGTGTGTGTACTGTTTACATTTCCACAATTTACATTCCTGCACATGTATGTTATTTTGTGAATGCTGTGCATGATTTAATTTTCGCACATTTTGTTTATCTATCCATTTGGAATTGCATAGAAAGACCCTAAGTTGTGAAAAATTGTTAACATCTGGTTTAACCTAGGAATAAGTTTTAAAATTCCAATTCACTCCCCTTCTTGGGAATACACCAAAACTAACAAAGATATAATAGGATTTGTGAGAACCTTCTACTTATGAAAAGTATGAGGACCATAAAAAAATCCACAAAAATCATATCCAAGTTATAAGAGGATTATATTATAGAACGACAATATAAAATTAGAACTCTAGTGCTTTGTAAATAAATTTTTTATTATAATAATTTATTATTATTATTATTATTATTATTATTATTATTATTATTAAAAAACTGTAAGGCTCGTTTAGTTGTGAAAAAATAGTTTTCATTGTTCACGTGAGTTTAAAAGTATTCAATATTTTTTTAAAAAATTTTGAACATTTGTGTAAAAATTAAAATAATAAAAGGTTTTGATTCTATTTTCTTGTAAAAATAGTTTTCTTTCTCCAATTTTTCAAAATCTACAAAAATACCATCTTCTAATTTTCTAAATTTATATAAAAAAGTTGGAAATATCTTTTAGTTGTTTTCTAGATTTATAATTTTTTACTATGTGTTTGGAAGTGTAAAATTCATATTTTAAATTTAGATTTGTGTGAATTATGAAAATATATAATGTAAATTTATCATCCCAAATACTACCTCATATAAATTTTAAAAAAGTTTAAAAACTAGTTTTAATTTTATAATTAATTTAAAATCTAAAAGAAAAATGAACTATTGTAAATTTTTTTTTTTTTTTTTGCAGTTTTACACAACTAAATAAGCTCTTTTTAATTTAAAAATTGAAAAAAAAGTAAGTTGAAATTTTCATAATTTTTTTAGAAAACTAAGGGGTAGTTTGGAAATGCGTATAGAAAAATACTTTATGAAAAAAAAAACTTATTTTAAAAAGTATTTATCTAAAGGTAGTCAGAGATCACTTATTAAAGATGTTTAACAAACAAAGAGTAATGGTCGAAATCCTCCTTAACAATATGGAGGAGACAACGTCTTGTACATATAAAATAATTACACTTGTGCATCCCTATAAAATGGGGAAAAAATAAAAATAAAAATATTCAAAATATATTTACATATTTCTACGACTATATCAATCGGATATTGTGGAACCGTATATCTATAGCTATATCAATAGGATACTATGGAACCGAAATTGATTTAGCAAATATCATTCAGAATCTTCAATTCTCCCTCATCACCCCCTTGCAAGGTGAGCGTGGCAAAAGGGATAATGCTGAGCTTGCTTCGAAAGAGAAAAAATTGAGACTTGGTGACACCTTTGGTCAATAAATTGGCAAGTTGCAAATGTGAGGGGACAAAATTAATTTTCTAAGTGCCATTAGCAACAAGTTCACGAACAAAATGGTAGTCGATCACAATATATTTTGACTGAGGACGAGTAACCGGATTGATTGCCATAAAAAATGCACTTTGATTGTCACAAAGAATTTTGGGTGGCGTTGAGAGTGTAACATGAAGGTCCCCAAGCAAATGAGTAATCTAGGCAATATCCATAGTTGCAACAGCTAAGGAGCAATATTCTACTTCGGCACTTGAACGAGAGATAGCGCTTTGTTTCTTAGAGGACCAAGAGACTAAATTGGCGCAAAAAAAGATAGCATAGCCGATAGTGGAGTGGCATGTATCAAGACATCCAGCCTAGTCTGCATCAGAGTAGGCAAGAAGATCATGACTAGATTATTTATGGAGTTGAAGTCCATGATGAGGAGTGCCTTTTACATAATGCAAAATACGTTTGAGGGCACGAAAGTGGTCCTCGGTGGGAGCGTGCATGATTGGAAAATAGAATTCACATTGAGGGATAGATCAGACCTAGTGATGGTCAAGTATTGAAGAGCATCAGCAAGAGAACGAAACGTAGTTGGGTCGGATAACAACTTTCCTTCAGCTGAGAGTTGTTGTTCGACAAAAAAAGGTGTAGAGATAGGCTTTACATCAATCATTGAAGCACACTGCAAGAGATCAAAAGCATACTTTGTTTGATTGAGAAACAAACCTTTATCATTAGATTGAACTTCAACACCAAGAAAATAATGAAGATCACCCAAATCTTTCATGGAGAATTCCTTGGAAAGCCGAGTAATAAGGGTTTGAACCATAGAAGGATTACTTCCAATTATGACCATGTCATCAACATAAAGAAGTAGATAAATAGTTTCAAGTGAGGAGTGATAGACAAACAACGAGGAATCATCCTGACTGGAAATAAACCCAAGTTTAAGCAGAAAAGAGCTAAAGCGATGAAACCAAGCTCGAGGGGATTGTTTCAAGCCATAAAGAGCACGCATCAGGAAACACATGTGCCAAGGGAACTGTGGATCCATGTAGCCCGACGGTTGTTCCATGTACACTTCTTCATTGAGAAAACCATGGAGAAAGGGATTTTTAACATCTAACTGATGTAAATGTCATCCAAAAGTAATGACCAAGGACAAAATAATTCTAACTGTAGCAGGGCTTATAACAGGGCTGAAAGTATCACCAAAATCAAGACCATGAATTTGAGAAAATCCTTGAGCGACAAGACAAGCCTTATGGTGCTCAATAGAGCCATTAGAGCAAAGTTTGGTTTTGAAAATCTAGCGACATCCAACCACATTATGATTTTGAGGATGAGGAATAAGAACCCACGTATCATTTTGCTTCAAAGTTGAATTTCATCTCCGAGAGCCATTCAAGGTGTTTTGTCGCAGATTTAAAACTCCTAAGCTCTTTGAGAGCAAGAAGTTCCTGAAAAGCTTGAGAAGAAGACAAAGCAATCATAGCATGATATAACCATGGTTTGAATATACCAGCTTTACCTATAGTAATCATCGGGTGGCTGGAAGTGGTCACATGAGGAACCGAAGACACAGGTGGAGGAAGGGGTGAGTCTAGAGCTGTAGAATCTGAGAGGGGTTCCACATGAAGAGGAACCTGAGGATCAAGGGAAGGATCTGAGGATAGATGTGAAGAGTCACTACAAGGCAAAAATGGTGAACTTGAAAACGAATGAGAAGAACCAACATTAGAAGAAGTAGACACACAATCCTGACAATCAGAAAATCGAGTGTAGTCAATGTTGGACTGCATATTTTTCTTAGAGTCACCATGGTAGGGAAAATTATTCTCATAAAACTGCACATGTCAAGAAACATAGACACGAAATGTCTTGTGTTCTAGGCACGTAAACCCTTTGTGAAGGGTACTGTAACCTAAAAAGACACAAGGAGCATATTTTGGAGATAATTTATTAGGTGAGTAATCTCTCAAATAAGGAAAGCAAAGACACCCAAAATGAGCGGTGTTGGTCAAACGATCCACAATCACCCAAATTGCGTTTTGGCCATGCAATGCCGATGGCAGCCCTGAAATAAAATCCATAGATATATGATCCTACTTCCACTCTGGGATAAATAGCGGCTGCAACTAACTTGCCGGTCTCTGGTGCTCAGCTTTTATCTGCTGACACGTCAGACACTGTACTACATACTCTATAATTTCTTTCTTCATACCACTCCACCAATAATACTCTCGCAGATCTCTATACATCTTTGTACTGTCGGGATGAACTGTGTACAAAGATCTGTGAGCCTCCTCTAAGACGGTCTTCCTAATGTCAGTATTGATAGGAACACATAATCTGGAACGGAATCGCAACACTTCGCCATCTTCAATACAGAATTCCTCCCCCTGACCATTTTGCACTTTGACTAATACCTTTGCTAATTCTGGATCATCTTTTTTAGCAGCTTTAATCATTTCCTGTAGAGTAGGCTGCACCACTAGACTAGCAATACGAGCCTAAGAACCACTCTCAACCAACTCTATGTCAAGTCTCTCCAGTTCCATTATAATCGGATATTGGATCTCCATAGTTGCCAATGCTAGTCCCACCAACTTCTTACTTAATGCATCAGCTACCACGTTCGCCTTCCCTAGGTGATAACTGATAGTACAGTTAAAATTTTTAATAAGCTCCAACCATCTTCTTTGCCTCATATTCAGTTCTTTTTGGGTGAAAAAGTACTTTAAACTCTTGTGGTCGGAGGAAATTTCACATCACTCACCGTACAGGTAATGTCTCCAAATCTTCAATGCATGTACCAATGCATCCAATTCAAGATCCTGGGTAGGGTAGTTATTTTCATACTCTTTCATTTGCCTGGAAGCATACGCTACCACCTTACTATGCTACATCAGTACACAGCCAAGTCCCTTCAAGGACGCATCACTGTAGATAACATAACCCTCACCCCCTGACGGGATGATCAATACTGGTGGCGTGACAAGTCTTTGCTTCAATTCCTAAAAACTTTGCTCATAGCCGTCGTCCCACTCAAACCTGACATTCTTCCCAGTCAGTTGTGTCAAAGGCCTTGATAATGCTAAGAATCCCTCAACAAAATGGCGGTAATACCCAGCTAGCCCCAAGAAACTCCTAATCTCCTGGACGTTCCTCGGTCTAGCCTAATTCACTATCGCCTTAATTTTACTAGGATCCATAGAAATATCATCTCCTAAAATGACATGCCCCAAAAACACAACCTTCTTAAGCCAAAATTCACATTTACTAAACTTAGCGTATAACTTTTTTTCCCTAAGTTTCTGTAGAACTTGCCTCAACTACGTCTCATGCTCCTCATAGCTCCTCGAATAAACCAGTACATCATCAATAAAAACAACAACAAACTAGTCTAAATATGGATGGGAAATCTTATTCATTAAATCTATGAATATTACGGGAGCATTCATTAGACCAAACGACATAACAAGAAACTCGTAATGCCCATACCTAGTCCTGAAAGCCGTCTTCGATACATCTGCTACTTTCACTTTCACTAGATGATAGCCTAATCTGAGGTCAATCTTAGAATACACCCGTGTACCTTGGATCTAGTCAAACAAATCATCTATACGGGGTAGAGGATACTTGTTCTTGACTGTCACCTTATTAATTTTCCTATAATCTATACACATCCTTATAAATCCGTATTTATTCTTCACAAATAATACTGGAGCTCCCTACGACGATACACTAGGTCGTATAAAGCCCTTATCAAGAAAATCTTGCAATTGACTCTTTAATTCTACCAACTCTACTGGTGCCATTCTGTAAGGTACTTTAGAAATCGGCGCTGTACCTAGAAGTAAATCAATAGGAAAATCTATCTCACAATCAAGTGGCAAACTTGGTAATTCACCTGGAAATACATTTGTAAACTCTTTTACTACTGGTGTACTAGTGAGCTTCACTTCATTCCCTATTGTTTCCTTCACAAAGGCCACGAATCCCTAACAACCACTCAGTAGTAGTCTCCTCGCCTGAATAGCTGAAACTAACTAAGGCGGGGATTGCACTCGCGACCCTATAAACCTGAATTCTGCTCTTCCTAGAGGTCTAAATATCACTTCTCGTGAATGACAATCTATACTGGCAAAATTAGCTGCTAGCCAATCCATACCAAATATTACATCAAACCCATGCATGTCCATCACTATCAAATCGGTAGATAAAATTTCCCCTTGAATATCAACTGAACATCCCCGGAGCATCCTACTACACTTCACTGCTGACCCGGTCGGTGTAGATACCAACAGTTCAGTGTCTAATAACTGTGTTTCTGCCCCACATAGTCTAGTGCACTCCAAAGACACAAACGAGTGTGTGGCTCCTAAATAAAATAATACAATAACTTTAAAGGAAAGCATGCTAACCATACCTGTCACCACGTCGCCGACTGTCTCAGCATCACCCAACGTCAAAGCAAAAACTTTGGCTGGAGCCATATTTCTCTGCTGGCCTCCACGTGGCGCCTGATAGCCTCCTCGGTACGGTCTGGGAGTAGGAGCAATATCTGGTGGTAAAGGGCAGTCTCGCACCAGATGTCCCTGTCTACCGCAACGATAGCAGATAGCTTGTCCTAGTCGACACTCTCCCCAGTGTCTCCTCCCATAAGTTTGACAGACAGGAGGATTCTGTACCGCCTGAACCTCACGACCCCCAGTTTCCTACCTCTGTCCTCTCCTATACTGACCCTGCCTAGGACCCTGCTAAAAGCCTAAAGATGCAGTTCTCTTCTTCAGTCCATGCTTCTCTGCATCCATACGCTCACCAACCTCTGCCAAGGCTGCTCTGTCGACTAACTCAGAAAAATCCTGAATCTTTAGTACCACCACTTGCTTGAATATTCCTCTCCTCAATCCTATTTCAAATTATCTTGCCTTCTTTATTTCATCAGGAACAATATACGGAGCAAAGCGAGAGAGCTCTATAAACCATGCCGCATATTGTTGGACCGACAACTATCCTTGCTTCAGACTCAGGAACTCCTCCACTTTAGCCTTCCTGACAGTAGTTGGGAAATACCTGTCAAAGAATAACTCTTTAAATCAATCCAATGTCATAGCTATCGGTGTCGTCCTCTGCTGCTCTAGAAGTCTTATAGCAGTCCACCACCTCTCGGCTTCCCCTGATAGTTTATAGGTAGCAAAGAGGATCCTCTGTTCTTCCGTACACTGCAATACAGTCAAGACTTTCTCAATCTCCTGCATCCAATTCTCGGCAGCTGTAAGATCAACCCCTCCTAAAAACGTTGAAGGATTCATCTTAGTAAACTTCTCTATAGTGCACTTATGGCTTGCAGACAAACCTCCCTGCTCTCTGGAGCTCCTAGCGATCTCAGCCATAACCTGTTGAGCCACATTGCGTAGTACTACGTCAGAATCAGATTCGCCTGCACTCGAGGGCCCTACTCCATCATTGCCACTCGCATGGGCACTACCTCCTCCTGGATCCATCCTGAAAAATAATAAACGTAACTTAGGAACCCTATACTTATAGCTTACACACCTAACATGGTTACTTATCTTAACTTCCTTAACTCATTCCTAACTCCAATCCTACATTCTAGGAACATAACCCGACAATAGTTTACTATGGTTTTCCTAAAATCGTCACCCCAGGAAAAACACAAAAACCACCATGGAAGTCCTGCCTCTAGACTGTAGAACAAAACCTTAAATCATTTTCTTATACTTTGATATCGTTTTTGCTGCACTCTAAAGTCTACAGAACCTAGCAACCTAGGCTCTGATACCAAACTGTAACGAACTGCTTATTTATCATTTTTTTTTCATGATAAATAAAATCGACATAATAAACCTATCATATTATAATCAACTTGAACCCGTGGGTACCAGGGATACATTAGAAATACAACACAGAAGCTTAAGCAGCAGGAAATATAAAATCATATATACATATATATATATATATATATATATACATATATATATATATATATATGTATATATCATACCACCATTCATCACAATACCAAAGTTTACTGCATCCATTGTATATATATCCCAAAATAATCAAAACCAGCCCTAGGGTTGTCACCCAAAAATCCATCTGACCCTAGCGAAAGACTTACCCTTCAGACAGGGTAAAACAGCGGAACTCTAATGCTGCGGAGTTTTATCCACTCTCCTACCTGGGGCTCCTAAAATGTTCATATAATTTGGCGAGACACCTCTCAGTATGGGAAAAATAAACTAATACCAGTGTGTGGCAACATGAGTATTTTCGTGTTATACATAAAAACATAAATAAGCATATTTAGTGAAACTGTCTGTATCATATCTAGGAAAAACATATATAATCATGATAGAACATACTGGAATTCCATAAACATAATTCATCTCATACAATAATAATACAAAAACAACCTTGGAAGGTTAGCTGGCTAGTGTTATGTCTTACCCCCACATGATTGGGTTGTGTGGCCCGAAGGCGGGACCTGACAATGGCTGGCTGACCACTGCCAAGTCAAAGTAAATGTCTGTAAGTACGATGAGTCTGCCAGACCTAGTCCGTACACCAAGTGCGCCAACACTTCAATAAACCACATCGACTATCCATCCTCACGCTGCCCTATACGACAGTGATAACATATCATGATGATCATGAACACATAGCTACGGTACCGTGCTCGTGCAAGCCTAAACCAAGCCAACTAGGTTCTGATAACATATAACATATTTTCAAATTATGATACATTGCTATTCCATATTAATAATTGTCAATTCAACATCATCATATCATATTTCATATATAACGTGAAAATCATCGGCCCTTACACCGGCATTTCATATTTTATCAATCACGGCCCATACACCGTATCACATATCAAATAAGAGGCTCGGCTCGTACTCCGGCATATCATATAAATAGCTCGGCCCGTATGCCAGCATATTATGTAAATGGCTCGGCCTGTACGCTGGCATATCATGTGAGAATATCCTCGGCCTATATGCCGGTATATCATATAAAACTCTCGGCCCGTACGCTAGTATATCATGTAAAAACTCTCGGCCCGTACGTCGATATATCATTTAAAAACTCTTTATCATTTAACATTTTCCTAGAAAACAATAATTCATAATAAACTCTACTCATGCCATGCAAAATGGGTATTACGCATATTTAAAACATATCATCGTTTACAACAGTATTTTCCCAAACATAATGCATATATATATATATATATATATATATATTCCTGAAATCATATGCTGTAAGATTATACATTTATTTTCATAAAATAACTAGCTTAGTTTATCCCCTTACCTGATTCCTAAAAAGCCCCTAAAATAATCAGTCCTGCACCCGCAGGGTTCCCCATTCAACACCCTAAAAATAACATCTCTCAGAACAGAAATTTAGTATTTCTTCGACTACTACATTTTTTGCAATTGCAGGAAAGTCAAATACTGAATAAAAAGCCTTACCCCGAATCTTGGATGAAATTCAAGCTAGCCCCACCAATGATCCACTCTAGTACATTTGTAGAGAACTTCCCTAGGAGTGTCGTGGTGGCTTCGGATCGTCGATTCAGTGAAGAACGAACCAAGAAATTAAGAGAGAAGGGTAGGGAACCGAAAAGGAGAGAGAATAGAAAGTTTGCATGTAAATTTTCGGCCAAAAATAAGGTTTAGGCATATTTATACACTGGCCTTCATCAACGAGCCATGTCACCTCGTCGATGAGGTCAGGAAGGACGTTCGTCGACAAACGTTTGTTTCTCATCGACAAAATTCAGAGATGGGCAATTAGCCTCCTGGCAACTTTTCGTCGACGAAATTCACCCTTGCCGACGAGCCCAATATGCCATGTCGTCGACGAACGCGTGCGTTCATCGACGACATTTGCTATTCCTCCTTTTTAAATTTCCATTTTCCTCCCTCTTCTATTATTTAAATACTATAATTCCCCAGGTCACTACATACAGTGTCCCAATCATTCACATGAATACAACATACTATCATACTCTAGCTCTGTATAAACTACTACCATTCAATAGTTCTGTATAGAATAATATCACGTTGTAACTCTGTCATACAACTACTCTGTGTTAAAAACTATCAAATCATTATTCTATAACCAACACGGTTATATCATTATACTGTATTAAACACTGTTAAATCATTATTCTATATTAAACATTATCATTTTATAACTCTGTTGGAATTAGTGTATTCCCAAGAGGGGGGGGGGGATGAATTGGAAATTTAAACTTTCCTAGGTCAATTTATATAAACAACTGTATTTCGCAACCTAAAGTCTATCTATGCAATACCAAATGCACAGATAAATATAACATGCAGAAATTTAAATCATGCGCAACATCCACCGACTTATTGAAAAATAACATACATGAGCACTAATTGAATTGCAGAAATATAAAGTACATGCATGATATGTTATCCGGGTTCGGCCAATACTGCCTACGTCCCCGCATCAGGCTCATGAGTAAGAGGATTCCATTAAGACTTACTTAACGGGTGGAGCGGGACCGAATACAACTAGGTCAAATTAACACAGGGCTAACCTCAACCTTTACAAATTCTCCTTACGGGGTGGAGAAGGCCCTACTGATCCTTACGGGCTAGATCAACGCCCCCTCAGGTCACGCCTGAAATACAATAGACAATTGAAATTTTGTTTACAAATAAAGTTGCTTCTAATATAAGCAGATTATGCACCAATACGCACAACCAATAATCAACGCACGTCAAATGATAGAACTATAAGCTCAGTGCAGATATGTGCAATAACATTCAATCTAATGTCAATGAGCAATCTAATGCAAGAGTGTATTATCAAACTATATTTGAAACAATATATAGGTATGTATCAATCACAAGAAGGGTTTCAAAGATTTCTAATATAATGATCAAATATCTCAAAAATGATTTTCTAAAATATTATGCACAAGAGATATTTGAGTATAAGCTTGTAAAAAATATTTTGCTTCACAAATCACAATACAACAAATGCTAAGACTCACAAGCTACCAAGTTCCCCACAAAATGGATTTATTGCTTGAATCGAGGGGAAAAACTTTAGGTTAAACTCTCAATCGAAAAGCAATCACATAATCACAACAATGAGAGTTTTAGCAATGGTGAGCTATGTAGGATGATGTAGGATACTCTCACTCAAGATTATTTTTCAAAGGAATGATCAATGGAAGAGTATGTGGGTTGTGTATGAAGAAAGGGCTCTCAAAAATTCATAGAAAATTTTCTTAATCAAACTCCCTAATCTTGTCTTAATTTTTGCAAATGAGGACCTATATAGACAGATGGGAAAAATTATAGCCATTGGGGACATGCTGGGTATTTTGAAAAAAGATTAATTGAGTTTAATTAAAAATAACCCAATTTAACCTCAATAAAAATTGAGCAACTCGAGAGGTTTGGTCGACCATTTTTAGGGTTTGGTCGACCAAGTTACTCAATTCAGTCGAATAGGGTGTTTTTGAATTGAAGTGTTAGTCGACTAGACTTGAGGTGATTTTTGAACCTTCGAGGTTCGGTCGACTAGACCATGTTCAGTTGATTGAACTTGCATGTTCAGTCGACCAGACTATTTTATAACTGGGAGTTCGGTCGACCAGGGCATTGGGATTTCCCCACGTGTTAATTCAGTATGTACATGTAAATACACCTAACCAAGTCTACAAGACCTAGAAACTTGGTTAGCTCTGATACCAAGCTATCACGCCCCGAACCCGCAGATGGGTCCCAAGTGTGAATATAGTAACCTAACCTGTCTATGTATCAATTAAAACATACATGAAACAATACAATAAGAGGGTCTGACCCCGTGGGGTATACATATGCCCTATACACAAACACATATACATCCATACTCTTTAAATACACAGCAGAAAACGATCTTTCTATACATGTACAATACCGTACCAGAGTCTATACAAAGTTAGGATATACATTACCCATAGTTACAAAGCATACCCCGAGTGTCTACAAAAACCATCACGACAACCCGGTTACAAAAACTTGTACCTAAACAGGCACTAACAGCAGCTAAAGACACCCCCGCTTCTGATTGCTAGGATGCTAATTATGGCTACCTGAAAGACTTGAAAACATTTGTATGTACATTCGGGTAAGACACCTCTCAGTAAGGAAGAAAGTAGGTTATATCAATGTGTGACATACTAGTGTTTTTTTTTACGTAAAACATAACACCATACAATACGATACAGTTCGAAAACATTTCCATACAGTTCCATACATTTCCAATATTTTAACAAATCTATTCCAGTACATACGATACCCAGACATACGGTCAGTGTCATCACACTAATACACAACTACTATATGAAACCCGAAACTTCACAGCGATTACGTTGCCTATACAGTGTAGCTCACACTAATACGCAACTACTTTATGAAACCCGAAGCTTCACAGCAATTACGTTGCCTATACAGTGCAACTCACACCTCTCGGTGACTAGCCGGAACACACAGGTGATATTTCACACCCTCGGATATAGAGTTGGACACTTTCGCCCACGATTTTGGCACCGGTACATGACAGAGCGTACGGTAATTAGCCACCACATAGCTATTT
Organism: Malania oleifera; assembly: GCF_029873635.1. Classification (NCBI taxonomy): domain Eukaryota; kingdom Viridiplantae; phylum Streptophyta; class Magnoliopsida; order Santalales; family Ximeniaceae; genus Malania; species Malania oleifera. The sequence goes on from NC_080425.1 coordinate 15,219,366, forward strand.
CGGTGTATGGTAATTTGCCGCCCTTAGCCGATTTCACAAAACCTGGAATCATTTTGAAACTCACGTTTCTATACTCATCATCGTACGATAATTAGCCGCCACATAACTGTTTTACAAAATACCTGGAACAATTACATACAACCATACATTCCACACTTATTTGGTTTACGAAAAATCATATCATTTTCCAATTCAAGTATACAGTTTTATACAAATATGGATAACAATCATCTCAATAATACAGTTTAAAAAAAACAAACGATTTTCCAAACAAAGCAGAGATAATACCTGAAATCCCAAAATTTTCAGAAAACTATAACCCAAAATCTCGTATTTTACCCGATAGATTTCCCCAAAAAAGTTACCAAAACATACATACTTTCGTAGCCTACAAGCTTACTGATCTCGATTTCAAAAAGTAACTGATATAAACTGAATCCCTTTACTTTAACCCGAATTCCAATTACGAACTCTACGGTCCCCAAAACCACGAACCGAGACTCCAAAACCTACAAACCACAGTACAATACATGCTTACAACTTGTACTACTACACATATTTCGAATCAGAAAGGAAAACCGAGCCTTAACTTGATTTTGGCCCGAAACTCGAAACTGCTCGAAACGAGATTCCGATCTACTAGGAACGTAGAGAATCCTTCCCTAAACCTCGCAGTAACGTCAGATTTATGAATTAGGCGACAAACGGCGAAGAAACCGAGAGAGAGAGAGAGAGAGAGAGAGAGAGAGAGAGAGAGAGAGAGAGAGAGAGAGAGAGAGAGAGAGAGAGAGAGATGTGGGGTTTCTTAATCCCAAAGCAACCCCAAAGATCTTTTAAAGGGCCTTTGACTCGGGTGGATTCGTCGACGAGATGACGTCTTCGTTGACGAGTTCATCAGGTTTCTCGTCGACGAGACGGCAGTTTTGTCAACGAGCCGAATATTTCCATTTTTTCCGAACTTCTCGGCATTCTCTCGTCGACGAGCTTCTGAATTTCATCGACGAGGAGCCATTAGCCTTCGTCGACGAATGATGGTCTCGTCGACGAAGTCTGCACAATTACCTTTTTACCCCTCTCTTAAATAATTTACTCCATTTATCATGAGTCGGGTTCTTACACTTTAATTCTTCCTAAGATGTAATAGAAAAATTATACAGGAAACCTTCCCCTCCGTGTGTTAGTGTGCCTATTTCATAAATTATACACTTGTTAAACGTAAATTCTCCTCTGATATTAATGAATATAGAATCAATTTGCCATATATTTATAATTTAGGAAATAGGCACACGAACACGTGGATGGGAGGCCCCTACATAATTTCCCGATATAACATGGGCATTGGTCCTTGTTTGAAAGTGTAAGTCACACTCCGCAAAATTCCAAAATTTTTAGTCAATTACCTTTTTTCTCTGCCTGTACCATGCATGTGTGTGCTTAGTATGAGACAAACTCCACCCATACGTACGGTAGAGCGTGTTACGCTTATGGCTATGAATATATATATATATATATATATATATATATATATATATATATATATATATTCACGATTGACATTATGTCCATAGATCATTGTATAATTTATTAGCATTGTGTGTGTCAAATACAAACCGGTGAAAAGATTAGGAACCATCTTATCAAAATGTTGTTCTAAATTATTGCTCTAGTTAAATATTTTATTAATAAATAAAGTACTAATTGTTACCTAGAACCAAACAATGTTTGACCGTCTTGTTTTCAAGTCAAAATATAGATTATACAGTTACTACTAAGAATAAAAAGAATTATTAATAAGCATAATTATAAGGGGGAATTCTAGAGAACCCCTATTGGGTTTGACCGAAAATAAGGAGATATCTTGTGATTTTATTATAATCATTGAACCTCTCATTTGCTTTCATATACCGAATATTAATTCTGTAACAAGAATTGTTAAAAAATCTCAAGCATCAATAAAAATACATAATAATATACTAATTTATTATATTGATATTTATACAAAGTTACCTTAGATTGAACCACTAGCGGCCCTTTAATTGTCCACCATTTTGTCAAGTCTTCCGTTGTTGTCTTGGTATACATAGACTTCTTCGTCATTATTTGATAAAGTCATGACTATGAAGAGTATTGATTCAACACGTAAGGAGAAAGTAATTCTTGAACCCCCTTTTTTTTTTTTTGAAAAATTTAAGCTTTATATAAACCAAACTAGAAACTATAATGACACATACCCAAAAATTTACATCACCACTACTGCACCCTGTAACTTTTAATCTCTATAAAGGTCTTGTTAATCAAATTTTCTAAACCCTCATTATTTCTAAAGACTACCTCATTCCTAAGTTTCCATACAAAATATAATATAGTAGCTGCTTATATTGTGCTGACCGTTTGTCTCACATCGCTAGGCATCCCTTCAATCTAGTTTAAAACATCCTCCCAATTATGGCTCAGGGTATTCGAGGTGATGCCTTCCAAGGAATTTTCTAAAATAGTCTTCCCAACTGAACATTGAAAGAATAGATGACCTCTAGTCTCCACGTGGTTCTTACATAAAACACAATTTACGTCAATTATGTTGCCCTAAGAAAGGATTTTTTCATTGGTCGAAAGTCTATTCAAAGCTGCCAACCAACAAATAAAAGAATGTCTCGATTGAGCTTGCTTACACCAAACTATTTAGCTCTAGCTCACTATTTGCCCCCTCTGTCTTGCGGCTTCCCAAGCTAATCTGAAACTAAACTCATCATTCAAACCCCCTTCCTATTTTAGTTCATCTAAAGTACTACTAAGAGGGTGAGAGCTTACCTTCTTAATCAAGTTTGCGAGGCAGTCTCCGGATCTCCTTGGGCAGTTTCACCCAAATTTAAATTTAAAATCCAAAATTGATGCTCCCAAACGCAGCTAACAGCATTTGAAAGTGTAAATTTTAAGACTTAAATTTAGATTTGTGTAAAAAAAAATTAATATAATTTTATATTAAACTTTATTTCAAATTTTATATTTTAAATATAAATAAAATTTAAATTTAATATCTAAAATCCATGCTGCAGACTACAATTTTACTTCACGTGTAAAAAGAGATGTTATGATTTCAACACCTGCAGCGCGGAAGCTTGGGGCGGGAGGCAGGCAACCTCCATGGGCGTTGCTTGCCTTCGTTGAAATCAATTTTGAAATAGGAAGGTGTGAAGAATGAGTGCTCTCTCTCTCTCTCTCTCTGCCCCTCCCTCTCGCAAGTCTCAACTCTCAAGCATTAATCATTACCGCCTTGTTTGGGGTTTCGAATAATGAAATAATTCCAATTGGATCGCCAACTGTTTGGGCGCACACGCTGCTTCTGCCTGTGAGTGTGCGAGGGTGGTTGAAGAATGCATGGTCCATTTCTCTCTCTCTCTCTCTCTCGGTTTTCTCTCACTTTGGTTTTGGCATGTTTTGTTTGTTGCTTTCTTCTGTTTCTTGGTCTTTTCTTCGTATTTTGTGGGCCACTACCCAATAATTAAATGAAAATTTCATTTATTTTAATTATATATTTTTATTTTAATATTTAATTTTTATTATAAAATTTTTATTTATTGAGGAGCAATATTATTATTATTATTTTTTTTAGATTACGCACTGGATTTCCACGTATCAGTTTTATGATCTACGTGACTAATCTCGTGCCCCTTAAAACCAATCTTACAACTCCAAAGGGAGGTATATTTGAAGAATCCAGTGACGAAAACGAATTTGGGAGGGTTTGAACACCTGACTTCATAAGAGGTACTCCCGCAGTCCGCACTATCACCTGAACCACACCCTGGGGGTGAGGAGCAATGTTATTACAGTATAGGGATATGACATCTTCTATAAATAGTATGGTTCTTTATGTTATGTCCTTTTTTTTTTCTTTTGATCCATTTTCATATTGAAAAAGAAAAGAAAATAATTAAGATGTAATTGCTCCATTTCTATTGGAATATTGAATGGGTAGCTTTCCCTATGATCACAAGATTAGTTATTCATTTATACCTTGTTTGAAAATTTTAAAAAAGTGAATAAAGAGAAAAAAGAAAGTAAATTTTCTTTTCTAAACGTAAAAATATAAATTAATGAATTCTTTATTTGCTAAAACTAGCTCCTTCGAGATAAGAAGAAAGTGGGGGAAAGAGAGTAGGGCATTAAATTGACTAAAAATTATTCTTTTTTAATTGCTTTTATTTTTTGTTATTCAACCAAACAACAATAAGAAAAGAAAATTGTACTTTGATTCTTTTCATTTTTTCCTTCCGTCTACTTTTTGTTTTTGTCTCTCTCTTTTTATTTCTCTTACCAAATGCAGAGTTTTAGAAACTTAAAAGCGCACACTTAAAACACGGTTTTTCCTATATATCTAATGATTTATCTTAAAATTTTTAATAAAAGTAGTTCCAATAATGGAGTTTCTTTTTTTTTTTTTGCTTAAAAAAAAATCCCCATTTACAAGTGCCCCCAAAAATAAAGTTAATTACAATTTTACTCCAACCTCTCCTCCAAGTTCAAGTAATTCCTCCTTTTCGAGGACTTAAAACGTTAATTATTCGTATTAGAGTTCAAGAGATGAATTACCGAATTCACACTTAAGTTCAACAGTAAAGTAGTAAAAGTTGTCCACTATGAAGTGGACAAATTTTCTATCAACAACTTATTGAAACCCAAGAGTTAGAAAATACAATGAATGTGAACAAAGTTAAAAAGGAAAAGAAAAGGAGCACATGACTACAACTTGCATCAAATATGCTTATATAAATTTAATGCAGACAATTTCACTATCACATTTAATAATTGTCATGACCATAATGTAATAATAACAATTTTTGCTGAGTTATGAGTCTGGTTGAGCCATATTTATGCTATATATTCTCATGTACAAAATCTTGATTTCGTACAAATAAAATAAGTACATATACAAATTAATTAAATGAATCAATTAATGAGCGGATTAATTAAGTGAGGTGAGATAGTAAAGGACGACCCATGTACACCTTAATTCAGCATTCATACCACTCTAATGAAAAAACTAAAACTCCAAATGAAAACCAAACAAATGAGTTAATTATTCTTTTTATTTTAATAAATAAAATAAAAATCCCTAATAATGCAAGGCTGTAAGCCGAGCCGGTGAATGTCCGAAGCCGACGGGAGCGGGAGATACAAAGAACTGCGGTGGACAGAGAAGCAGAGGATTGCTATCTCCGAATGGCGGCCCACACACTTAACCAATGGGAGGCAGGCTTCTGCATGGGGGGGGTGGTCCCAGGTCGTGTTCACGGGTTGGTGGAGTGGGCGCGTGGGCCAGGCTGTAAAGGCCGCGAAGCAGGTATGAGTCGGGGTAAGGTAAGTCATTACGTATGAACTGGGGGCGGCTGTGATTGGGTTGGGGGCACGTGAACGCGTCGCCAACGGCGCGTGTAGGTCATCCTCCCTCTAACTTGTGCGACATGTGATGGGACTATGCACCCCCCGAGTGCCTATGTAAAAACCTATACAACTGCTACAGAGAGAGAGAGAGATAGAGAGGGGCTCGTGGGTCCCACAATTTTAGGGAATATAGGTCCCACAGTTTTAGGGTAGTGTCCAACTTCTAACTCCACATGGGATGAGGGTGACTTGGCGACACGTAAGAGAGCCGCGTAGAGACAAATATTTCGTGCCACGTGGTTGGCTCTGGAGCTGCCATGTGTACTAGTGGGACACAGGAAAAGTGAGTTCCACGAAGTGCCTAAAATTTATAAACCGTGCAATGTAGAGGTACAATTAAAAATAAAATATATACTTAAGTAATGAGTATGCGTTTGGACTGCCACTTTAATTAATAGACTTTTTTTTATAAAAAATTAAAATATATATTAATATATTTATATTCTGATAATGTGAAAGGTGGATCTTTTGGGAATACTTTAATAGAAAAATTCAAAATCAAAATCTCTCTTGGCTTCTTTTTTGTTAATACAATTAATATATGAACTAAACACACATATATAATAAAATAAATGATTTAATATATTAAGAGAAAATTCTCTTTGACATGGCAAGATATATTCTCTATTATCACAAACTATTAACTTTTATTTTACCAAAAAAATTTACAGGTCCTTTTAATTTTTACAGGATATATTTTTTATTTTATTTTTAAATCCCATTTGGAGCATCTTAAAAATAGGTATTTTTTTTTTCAAAGAAAATACTTATATTAAATACCCGTGTCAATAAGTAGCATTTGATTCAAAATTAAATAAGTAATTATTCAAAAAGTACTTTTCGAAATTATTTTCTTCCTAGAAAAATAAGTACTTTTTAAAAATTAAAATTAAAATTACTTATCTGAGAAGTATTTATAATAAGTGATAAGGAAGAATCGAAGATTCTCCATGATATTTGCTAAATCAATTTCAGTTCCACAATATCCGATTGATATAGCTGTAGATATATGTAAATATATTTTAAATATTTGTATTTTGATTCTTTCCTATTTTTATAGGAACACACAAGTATAATTATTCTATATATACAAGACATTATCTCCTCCATATTATTAAGGATGATTTCGGTCATTACTATTTGTTGTTTAAACATCTTTATGGTATCAGAGCATTGTTTTTTTTTTTTTCATTCTACCATGGTTGATTCGGCTTCTTCCTCACCTACTCTTATGCTCAACACCATGATGCATGTTGGCCTTACAAGGTTTAAAACTCTATTTTGATGCTAACAAACAAGTAGGACTTAATATGCTTTGGTTGAGTGTTGTGTTTTATCAGGAATCAATGTTGAAAGTACTTATGTAGTATGGATCAAAGTCTGATAGTATGAATCAAAGTCTGATAGCATGGATCAAAGTCTGAAGACCATAAGAGCATGATGATTAAAGAAGATTAACATGAGAGCTCAAAGTTTGAATTAATGAAGAAATATCAAGAGGTTTTAAAGAGATGAAAGATCAGATAATTCTGAGAGATCACAGACTAGCAACAAAGAAAGTTCAGAGCAAAGAAGAATTTTGAAGTACTTAGGAAAAGTTTTTGTAAGTACTTTAAGTTTATTCAAATATGAAGTTTTCATTTTGAAACTCATTAAGCAAAGAGACTTAAGGACCTTAAGATAAAACTTGGAGTATATTTTTAAAGTTAAAACAAATCTATATTCCAAGCAACAATGAGAGAGAAATAAAAAATTGACTAAAAAAGAAAAACATTCAGTGGACAAACAACTGGCCAAATTAACAAGACTTAAAACTCAAACACAGAAGCCTGACAGACGACTGTCAAGGCTCTGACAGACGATTGCCAGTGAAAAGTGAGAAGATTGCGAAGGTTCCACCAGACGACTGTCCACCTTCTATGTTATTGAAAGATTTAAAATTACACATGGATAGACGACTGTCACCATATGAACAGACGACTGTTACCTCATATTCTAGTGACAGATGATTGCCACTCAAGGGACAGACGACTGCCACCTCTAGCCTATGTTTTTATAGTTATATTAAATGGACAGACGATTGCCAGGACTTCACAGTCGTCTGCCTCGCGACATTTTTCTGTTTTCTAACGGATATAATTTTTGAAATTCAAATTTTTGAAAACTCAAATAAGTTTAATATAAGGAAACAACTCTGAGTATTCTTGGGGAATAAGCAAGAAGGTTTTTTTTTTCATCTATAAATGCCCCTAAGACACATTGATTTCTAACACCAAGATCATTAAGAAATCATATTCTGTTGTCATACTCTCTTATTCTGAATTTTTGAAAGTGTTTCAAATTGCTCTCATCCTTGCTCGAAATTAAGAGAAATTTTGCTGAATCTCTCACTATGTTTGATCATTGAGTTGTTGATTCTTTCATTGAAAGATACCTACGGAAATAAGTTTATAAGAGTTTCATTTTGAAATTCATATTCTAAATTTACTAAAGTGCATAAGTGTTTCAAATTTGTACTAATCAGCTCTTTGAGGAGCAAGTTCTTGTACGTCTTGTTTTCTATCTTTGTAACAGGATTTGTTGATGATTTGAGTATTGAATCGTTGGACCAAACAAAGGGAGATTGTTTGGAGAAGGTGGGCTCTAGCCTTACCCAAGGAGTGCTTGTAATTGGTTTTGTTCTGGGTGATAAAGGAACGGTAATAGTGAATCCTTTGGCGGTTTTGCCAAGGGCGAGGACGTAAGCTGTGTTGAAGCCGAACCTTGTGAAAATCCCTGTATTCTTCTTTCTCTACTCTACTCTTTAACTTTTAAAAAATATAATCTGCATGCTTGTTTTAAATTTCAATTCTGAATGTTTGGATGTTAAATAGACCAGAAGGTAATTCGTTTTGGATAAATTAACATTGATTGTGGAAACCGAAAGGGACTACGTTGATTGATTATCCTTGACTTATTAATCTGAAAGTTTATTTAAAAACTGAACATTATGAAGAAGAATAATTGTGATACAAGGCTTATACTGAGTGCAACAAATTTTCACATATATTGTTACATAAATTGGGTGTTTGAGCTTACTGTGTTGATTGTGATTGTTTCTAAGATTTACAACTTAAAAGAACTAACCCTAAAGGGACTATTTTTTTAAAAATCCAATTCACCCCCACTCTTGGGAACCTATTCCTAATTTCAATTGGTATTAGAGCCTAGTTATAGTAATTCCTAACAAGAAACTATAAAAAGATCAAATGACAAATATAGGAGTAGCACCCTTTGGTGAAGGCCAATCCTCAACCCGTCCACTAATTTTTTGTGGACATAATTATACGTTTTGGAAAAGGAGAATGCAAATCTATCTCTAACACATGGATTGGAAAGCATGGGAAGTAATTATGGATGGAGACCTTATTCCCACTAAAATAGTTGATGGAAAACAGATTCCAAAAGAAAAAAGGGATATGACTGATTCAGACTATAAAATGCTTCAAATCAATTCAAGAGCTATAAATGAGTTATATTGTGCCTTAGATGCTAACGAATTTAATAGGGTCATGACATGCAAGACGGCTAAAGAAATATGGGACAAATTAGAAGTGACATATGAATGAACTATTGATGTTAGAGACAATAGGATGAACATGTTAACAAGCGAATATGAAACATTCAAGATGAATTCTGATGAAACAATATCAAGTATGTACACTAGATTTACCCACATAATAAATTCCTTATGTGCCTTAGGGAAAACTTATACTACCTACGAAATGATCAGAAAAATCCTAAGAGGCCTACCCTCAATATGGGAACCAAAGGCTACAACTATCACTGAAGGTAGAAACCTTAAGACTACCTCTTTAGATGAACTCATAGGTTCACTTTTTACCTATGAAATGACCTTAAAAGAAAGGAATCCTGAACCAAAGTATAAAAGATCCATTGTACTAAAAGCATCTAGCCACAGCTCTAGTGAAGAAGAAAGTGAGACAAGTGACTTAGATCAAGATGAATTAGCATTCATCACTAAGAGACTAGGTAAGTTCTATAGAAGAAATAAGAGATTTCCTAGGAAGTTCAATAAAAAGAAACTTGAAAAAGGAGAGACAAGTAGGAAAATAAAAGCAAGAATGAACCTCCAATATGTTATCACTGCAAAAAACCAAGGCATATCAAACTAGACTATCCGTTGCTCAAGAAAGACAAGAAGAAAAAGAAGGAAGCTATGAAAGCTACATGGGATGATTCAAGCTCTAGCGAGACAGAAAATGAATCAAGCGGACAAGAGATAGAAAACATATGTCTCATGGTGAATGAAGAAGAGGTAAACTCCTACTATTCCTCTACAGAATCTTACAATGAGTCGTGTGATGAGTCATGTGACAGCATGCCTTCCTATAAGGAATTGCAAGCTGAGTTGTTTTCTTTGCATAAGAGATTCATAAAAATTTCTAAGAGAAATATGACTTTGAAAGATCAAAATAAAGAACTATTAAAGCAACTTGAATCATTCAAATCATTGAAAAAGAAAAAGACACTTGTATTGAGAAGTTAAAAGAGGAAGTAAATAAAGTAACTCAAGAATAACACAAAACTCATAAAGGTAGTTTGAATAAAAAAGATATAGAAGTAAATGAACTTAAGATATTAGTAGAGGATAAATAGAAAATTACATATAACTTTACCAAAGGTAGAGATAATTTTGAAAAGATGATTGGACAGCAAAGGCTACATGGAAATAAAAAAGGGATAGGTTATAATGGTAAGACAAATAAAAAGAATAAGAAATTATACATGGGATACTTTGTCAAGGAGGCCAAGCACTATGCTAGCACTTCCTCATACAACAAACATGAACACACCACTTGTTATATGTGCAAGACTAAAGGTCACGTAATGTTCGATTGACCACTAAAGAGAAAGTATGTTAAAGTGCAAGGGGAATGGAAAGTCAATAATGGAACTAACAACAAAACAAAGAAAATTAAAAGAATTTGAGTTCCAAAGACTTACACAAAAAATCCTCCATTGTAGGTATGCTTTAGGACAACACCATCAACGGATAAGTGGTACTTGGACAGTGGATGTTTAAGGCACATGATCGGGGATCAGACCAAGTTTACCTCTCTAAGACAAAAGGATGGAGGATATGTTACTTTTAGCGACAATGCCAAGGGAAAAATTATTGGAATTGGAAAAGTAGGTAAAGAACCCTCTCTCACTATTAACAATGTGCTCTTAGTAGAAGGATTGAAACACAACCTTTTAAGCATTAGCCAATTAAGTGACAAAGGGTTTGAAATAACCTTTAAGAAAGAAAAATGAGTTATTCAAAATCCTAAGAACAATGAAACCTTGTTTATAGCTCATAGGATAAACAATGTCTATTGTATAAATTTTGAGAACTTAGTAAATCAGAATGTAACTTGTTTGGCAGCAATGAATGGAATAAGTTGGCTATGGCATAGGAAACTAGGACATGCTAGCATGGATCCGAATTATCAAAGAAGAATCTTCTCAAAGGACTACCTAATACAAAATTCATAAAAGACAAGATATGTGATGCATGCCAAAAGGTAAAGCAAGTTAAAACAAGTTTCAAAAAGAAAAAATACATATCTACAAAAAGACCCCTAGAATTGCTGCACCTAGACTTATTTGGTCAAACTAGAACCTTAAGCCTAGGAGGTAAACAATATGCTTTTGTAATAGTAGATGATTATTCAAGATTCACTTGGGTATTATTCCTAGCAAACAAAGATGAAGCCTGTGACATGCTTATTACATTATGTAAGAAATTATAAAAATGAAAAGGGCTATAATATAACAAACGTTAGGAGTGATCAAGGTAGGGAATTTAAAAACAAAAATGTTGAAAAATTCTGTAATGAATATGGAATAAACCATAATTTTTCCGCACCTAAGACTCCACAACAAAATGAAGTTGTTGAAAGAAAAAATAGAACCCTACAAGAAATGGCAAGAACCATGCTAAACGAAAATGATTTACTTAAGTATTTTTGGGCAGAAGCAGTAAATACAGCCTGTTACATAATAAATAGAGTATCCATACGATCTAGTCTAGACAAAACACCATATGAATTATGGAAAGGAAGAAAACCCAATATCTCTTACTTTCATGTATTCGGTTGCAAATGCTTTATCCTTAATACTAAAGATGATCTAGGAAAATTTGATGCAAAATCTGATGAAAGAACTTTCTTAGGTTACTCATCAAATAGTAAAGCTTATAGGGTTTACAATAAAAGAACTCTTACAATTATTGAATCAGTACACATAACATTTGATGAATCAAATGACCATGTTAACAAACTTAAAATTGATGAAAGAGAAAATATTTCACATAAAGAAGATATTGAAATGAAAGAAGAAAATAATAATGAAATCTTAAAAGAAAACACAATTGAAAATCTAGAACTACCTAAAGAATGGAGATATGCTAAAAGTCACCCAAAAGACCAAATTCTTGGAGAACCATCAAAAGGAATAACCACCAGAGCCTCATTAAAAAACATTTGTAATCATTATGATTTCTTGTCTCAAGATGAACCCAAGAATATAGAAAAAGCCTTAAAATATGACTCTTGGATCATAGCTATGTAGGAGGAACTAAATCAATTTGAAAGAAGTCAAGTATGAAAACTTATACTTAAACCCAAAGACAAGTCAATCATAGGAACTAAATGGGTGTTTAGAAATAAAAAGGATGAAACTGGGGTAGTTGTAAGAAATAAAGTTAGGCTTGTAGAAAAAGGTTACAATAAAAAAGAAGGCATTGATTATGAAGAAACCTTTGCTCCTGTAGCAAGAATGGAAGCAATAAGGATGCTTCTTGCCTATGCAGCCTATAAATACTTCAAATTATACCAAATGGATGTAAAATGTGCATTTATAAATGGCTATATAAATGAAGATGTTTATGTTAAACAACCTCCAGGTTTTGAAGACTCTAAAAATCCAAATCATGTATTTAAGCTAACTAAGGCCCTAAATGGATTGAAACAAGCTCCTGAGCTTGGTATGATAAGCTAAGCAAATTTTTACTCCAAAATAATTTCTCAAGAGGAAAGATAGACAACACTTTATTTATAAAAACCAAAGATAATAATATGCTTATAGTACAAATTTATGTTGATGATATTATATTTGGAGCTACTCAGGAAGATTTGGGTAATGAATTTGCTATAACTATGCAGAGAGTTTGAAATGAGCATGATGGGAGAATTAAATTACTTTCTAGGTTTGCAAATCAAACAAGCTAAAAATGGAACTTTCATAAATCAGACTAAGTATATTAAAGACATGTTAAAGAAGTTTGATATGGAAGAAAGTAAACCTATAGGAACTCCTATGAGCGCTTCAACTAGTCTAGACAAGGATGAAAAAGGAAAACAAGTTGATACCAAGCATTATCGAGGTATGATAGGAAGCTTACTTTACTTAACAGCAAGTAGACCAGATATAATGTTCAGTGTGTGTATGTGTGCTAGGTTCCAATCGGCTCCTAAGGTATCACATCAAACAGTAGTAAAACCGATCCTCAGATATTTGCTAGGCACACTAGATTTAGGGTTAGGGTATCCAAAAGGAACTGATTTCGAAATGATGAGTTATTCAAATGCAGATTATGCAGGATGCAAAATAGATAGGAAAAACACTAGTGGGACTTGACACTTTTTCAGACACTCATTAGTTTCATGGTTTTCAAAGAAACAAAATTCCGTAACATTATCTATAGCTAAAGCAGAATACATAGCAGTTGGGAGCTACTGTGCTCAAATTTTAGACATGAAACAACAATTAAGGGACTTCAATATTCAATACCAAACAATCCCTATAAAATGCGATAATACAAGCGCGATAAATATTTCAAAGAATCTGGTATCACATTCAAGAACTAAACATATTGATATACGTCATCATTTTTAAAGAGATAATGTAGACAAGAAAGAAATAGTTCTTGAATTTTTCAATACTCATGCTCAATTAGCTGATATATTTACCAAACCATTAGTTGAGGATCAATTTGTATTTATTTGACGAGAATTAGGCATGTTACATATAAGAGAAGTTAACTAAAAAGGAAGAAGTTTAGTTGGTCAGGATAGACGACTGCCAGTGAGCTAGCAGACAACTGGCAGGCTATTGTCTGTGTAAAAGATAGAAGACAGACGACTGCCAGTGAGCTAGTAGACGACTGGCAAGCTATTGTCTGTGGACAGATGACTGTCCAATTAGTGATAGACGATTGTCTCGCGGCGGGTGGTGTATCTTTCACTTAAAAACATGATTTTTAAACCCTACAGAGGTTTGTCCATTCGTTTTCCTTCTCTAAAACATCTTCTCTTATCTTTCTTCACAGTTCTTTCACTCCCAAGCTATACACAACGATCATCCATCACACATCTCCTCCATAGATATCTAGGGTTTCTGCATTTCAATTGGTATCATCAAGATGGTTCGTACCAAAACTGTGGGAAAGAAGGACAAAGCCTCCTCGTCTTCTTCAAAGCCTACAAGCAACGATGACATAGAAAAATGGTTGGTCTCTTCACATGCAAAATCATTGTATCAGAATCACATATCTGAAATTGAACCAATGTTCTGTAAGATTTTTAGACGTCACTTTCTTTGAAGAAAATTTTCCTGAAATTATTGAAATGTTTAAAGCTATAGGATGGGACAAGTTCATTCTTTATCAAGTGAAAGGGTATTACGCAGATCAGATTAAGATTTTTTGTTCTAACTTGGTGAAGAAGGAAGATGGAATTACTACTGAGATTTATGGTCAAAAGATTACACTTACCCCACACTCATTATGGAAAATTCTTCATATCAAGCATGGAAATTTTGAGTGTACTCTAGTTGGGAAGCAATGGACCATGGAACAAGGAATTTCACCACAAGAATTTCCGCCTCTTGTGATGAATGATGCACCTGTGTATTTTGGACATCCTCCACCATATAAGCAGCTTAATCTTCAGGAATAAATCTTGCATAAGATCAGTGCATACAATATAATTCCGAGGTCTGGATCCTTTGATCATGTATAATTTTTTGATTGTTTTATTATGTGGTGCTTACTAAAAGGGAAGAAATTAGATTTATCCAGTATTATACTGAAGTGGATGGTGATGAAGCTTGAATCTCCTAGAATTGGGCTTCCATATGGCGGTATTCTTTCCTTAATCTTTGCCCATTTTCAAGTCCTCTCTCCAGCTTCAAAAATAGTAAAAAGAACCCATTACCATGTTTTCTCATCTACTACATTGAAACGAGTGGGTTACAAAAAGTATACCGAGGGTTGGATGTTCTGGGGCAATAGACCGGCAAAACCTGCACATGAAGAAAGGAGTCCAGCTCCTGAAGAAGCTGATATGCCACCTTGGTTTGTTCCATTTTATCAGAATTATACTAGCTGTGAGAAAACTTTGCTTCTCTTCAAGATAAACTCTCAACCATTGATGACAAGTATACTTTGTTGGAAAATCGTATTGCTAAGATAGAGCATCATTTCATTACACATGACATTGATTCAAATAATGAGGGTAATGAAAATACTGATGAGGAAGAAGCTGAAAATGAAGTAGGTGAAGGAGAAGAGGAAGAAAAAGAAGCAGAAGAAGATGCAGGAGATGATGAAGAAGCAACTCACAGCAATCCAAAGGAAAAGGAATTGCTACAGATAGTGACACTAACTCTGAAACATAGACTTTTGATAGTGTTTTTGCTATATTGTATGCAACACATGCTTAAATTCTGAATGTTTTTTGTTGTAAAAAGGGGGAGTATGTGTAAGCAAAGACTATGAGTTTTTATATGTATTTGTTTCTAGCTCTGAAATCCTGAACCTTTGAAATGCTTTGTTTTCAGTTTGATGTATTATAAGTTCTAATGTTAATGATAACTTTGAAAAACTTTGAAACTTCTGACCTTATGACTTAAAAGAAATTATTGAGTATGCTAATTGACAGGGGGAGTATTATGATTTATCATTTGTGCATAATCATTAATCAACTGATGTTACTACATTATATTTTAACACTGGTATCACATAAACGCAAAATGAAATTTGCACTTGATCATCTTTTTTTTTGATCGATGTCAAAGGGGGAGAAGTGTTTTGCAAAAATTGAGTTGAACAAAAATTGAGCTTGAACATAAGATATATTTACAAGGTTTATTTGTTATTAATTGATATACTTGAACTTGAATGATGAATGATTTTAAAATAAAGAAATGATTGATGAAATTACTGTTGATTCTAATGAAATTACTTTTGATTCTATTAAGATGAAGCTTATAGAAAGGGGGAGTCTTTTTAAGGCTCACTCAAATTTTTGCTTCTTGTTTGTCATCATCAAAAAAGGGGAGATTGTTGGCCTTACACGGTTTAAAACTCTATTTTGATGCTAACAAACACGTAGGACTTAACATGTTTCGGTTGAGTGTTGTGTTTGTTGGCCTATTAAGGCTTACAATTCTTATTTTGATGATAACAAATCAAATGATATGTTTAATATGTTTCAAGTAATTTTTTTCAGGAAAGTGACAAAGCCCAAGTCCATAAAGAAGCCTAGGGATTACAAAGAATTCTTGAAGAACACAAGTATAGTTTATGGATTACAAAGAATCCTTGAAGAACACAAAGAAAAGCTTATGGATTACAAAGAACATGAGGAATAAAATTATACTAGTGAAAAGCTCAAATAAAAGATTGAAACAACAAAGATGATGGAAGAACAAGTTTGAAGATTAAAGAATTATATTTTAGGATGTTCTTAATGTAAGTACTTCAAAGGTTAAACTCAAATATAAAGTGGTTTGAAGCTCATAGAAAATCAAAAATATATTTTTTAACATATATACTCTAAAAAGTATTTTTTTTTTATAAATAAAAAGGGCTTAAGAAGGGAAGATTTTTTAAACCATTTTTTTTAAACATATATACTCTAAAAAGTATTTTTTTTAATAAATAAAAAGGGCTTAAGAAGGGAAGATTTTTTAAACCATGTTTTTAAACATATTTATTTCAAAATATTTAGAAATGAATTTTAGGAATCTTTAGGAGTAATGAATGGCTTCTAAAAACATCTATAAATAGTCAAAAGCTCTAAAGGTTTAAAATAATGATCATAGAGGCAATATTGAAAGGTTTTTGAAAATTAAGCAATTTTTAAAAGTTTCAGATCCATAAATCTTTAAAAGTTTCAGATCCAGAAATCTTCAAAAGTTTCAGATCCAAAAATCTTCAAAGTTTCAGATCCAGCAATCTTCAAAGTTTAAGATCAAGCAACCTTCAAGGTTTTTAGATCAAACTACTTTTCAAAGGTGTTTAGATAAAGTGATTTTCAAGTATTCAAATTTCTCTAAGGATCTAAAATTTTCTTGTGCTTAAACTTTCTGATCTGATATTGATTTATATTTTTGAAGCAAAGCTTTAAAAAATCAGAATCTTTCATTTTCTTTGAAAAATCATTTGGTAATTCATACTAAGCGTTGAACTTCAAATTTCTTATATTTGAATTACTTTGGAGTATAAGTGAATTGATCATTGTACTAATCTACTCTATTGTGAGAGTTCTCTTTTGTACACAAATTTCTTTATTATCATTCTTAAACGATTCAGAGTTGTTGAATCGTTGGACCAAACAAGGGGTTATTGTTTGGAGAGGCAGGCTCTAGCCTAATAGAAGGAGTGGTTGTAAATTGGTATTGTTCCACCAGGTAACGGAACTGATATAGTGGAATCCTTTGGTGTTTTGCCAAAGGTAAGGACGTAGGCCGTGTTAAAGCTGAACCTCGTAAAAATCTTGTGTCTTTCTCTCTGCTTTACTTTATATTATTTACTTGCTATTGTGGTATGATTTAAATGTGCAGGTTGCAGATTCTTAAGTGAGAAAGAAACAAAGGTACTTGATATTTAGAAAGTACGTTTTGATTAATCATTTGCGGAAACCCAAAAAGGGAGTACGTTGGTTAATCTGCGGAAATCTTGATCAAGTAAAGTGCATGCTAAGAGTTTATAGAAAAATAAACTAAAACTCTAATATTTTTGGTTGAGTGATTGAATCACGTTGATTTCATTAATTGACTTGTGAATTTAAATTTCAGTATTTTTAAGTGTAGTTATCGTTTATATATCTTGTTTTCTAGGTAATTAAAATCAATAGCTTAAAAATCATTAAAATTTAAAAAGAATCCAATTCACCCCCCCTCTTGGGAAGCTATTCCTCATTTCAGTGTTTTCTCAGGAATCAATGTTAAAAGTATTTATGTTGTATGGATCAAAGTTTGATAGCGTGGATCAAAGTCTGAAGACTATAAGAGCATGATGATTAAAGAAGATTAACATGAGAGCTCAAAGTCTGAATCAATGAAGAAATATCAAGAGGGCTTAAAGAGATGAAAGATTAAATAATTTTGAGAGATCAGAGACTAGCAACAAAGAAAGTTCAGAGCAAAGAAGAATTTTGAAGTACTTAGGAAAAGTTTTTGTAAGCACTTTAAGTTTATTCAAATATGAAGTTTTCATTTTGAAGCTCATTAAGCAAAGAGACTTAGGGACCTTAAGATAAAACTTGGAATATGTTTTTAAAGTTAAAACAAATCTATATTCCAAGCAACAATGAGAGAGAAATCAAAAATTGACTAGAAAATAAAAACATTCAGTGGACATCAAACACAGAAGCCTGACAGACGACTATCAAGGCTCTGACAGACGGCTGCTAGTGAAAAATGAGAAGACTGTGAAGTTTTCACCAGGTGACTGTCCACCTTCTATATTATTGAAAGACTTAAAATTACGCATGGACAGACGACTGTCACCAAATGGACAGACAACTGTCACCTCATATTCTAGTGACAGAAGACTGCCACCTTTCTACCTATGTTTTTATAGTTATATTAAATGGATAGATGACTGCCAGGACTTCACAATCGTTTGCCTCGCGACATTTTTCTATTTTCTAAAAGATATAATTTTGAAATTCAAATATTTGGAAACTCAAATAAGTTTAATATAAGGAAACAACTCTGAGTATTCTTGGGGAATAAGCAAGAAGGTTTTTTTTTTTTTACATCTATAAATACCCCTAAGAAACATTGATTTCTAACACCAAGATCATTAAGAAATCATATTCTGCTGTCATACTATCTCATTCTGAATTTCTAAAAGTGTTTCAAATTGCTTTCATCCTTGCTCGAAATTAAGAGAAGTTTTGCTGAATCTCTCATTGTGTTTGATCATTGAGTTGCTGATTCTTTCATTGAAAGATACCTATGGTGATAAGTTTCTAAGAGCTTCATTCTGAAATTCATATTCTAAATTTACTGAAGTGCATAAGTGTTTTAAATTTGTACTAATCAGCTCTTTGAGGAGCAAGTTCTTATATGTCTTGTTTTCTATCTTTGTAACAGGATTTGTTGATGATTTGAGTATTGAATCGTTGGACCAAACAAGGGGAGATTATTTGGAGAAGCGAGGCTCTAGCCTTACCCAAAGAGTGCTTGTAACTGATTTTGTTCCGGCTGATAAAGGAACGGTAATAGTGAATCCTTTGGCGGTTTTGCCAAGGGCGAGGACGTAGGCCGTGTTGAAGCCAAACCTCGTAAAAATCCCTGTGTTATTCTTTCTCTACTCTACTCTTTAATTTTTTAAAGATATAATCTACGTGGTTGTTTTAAATTTCAATTCTGAATGTTTGGATGTTAAATAAATCGGAAGGTAATTCGTTTTGGATAAATCAGCATTGATTGCGAAAACCGAAAGGGACTACATTGGTTGATTATCCTTGACCTATTAATCTGAAAGTTTATTTAAAAACTGAACATTGGGAAGAAGAATAATTGTGATACAAGGCTTATACTGAGTGCAGCAAATTTTCACATATATTGTTACATAAATTGAGAGTTTGATCTTACTGTGTTGATTGTGATTGTTTCTAAGATTTACAACTTAAAAGAACTAATCCTAAAGGGACTATTTTTTTAAAAATCCAATTCACCCCCCCTTCTTGGGAAGCTATTCCTAATTTCAGTGCATATGCTCACCATTAAATTGACTTCTCCAATTATCTATTGTGAAAAAATCAGTTTGTTCCTTTGTTAGCCAGCACAGAACTTTTTGGTTATTTGGATATTACCATCGTGGCTCCCCCAACCATGATTCGTGCTTCTAATGGAATCAAAAAGCCAAATCTGGGGTACACTTCTTAACTGCCCATCGATCGGACGTTACTCAGTTTACTCTACGCTTCTCTTACAGAGGAGTCTATAAGTGAGGTACTGGGTTTACATCATTCTCATAAGGCTTGGCGTGCTCTTGAAGTCTCATTCTCGCATCTGTCGAAGACTCGAGAATTGCAACTCAAGGATGAACTCTAACTCATACAACGCGGTTCTCAGTCCATTGCTGAGTTTTCCCGCACCTTCAAAGGTTTTTGTGATCAACTGGCTGTGTTGACCTTATAGGTCACACCCGTTTTTGATAATGAAAAATACTCTTGGTATTTAATGTCTGTCAAGTTTGTGTGCAATTTCATAATAACAAGATCATTCGATGGCACGTGAAGACTTGAAAACTGAGGACCTTGAAAACTATCTTCTTGTTGTAATTTATATTATTTGGATCTGTAATAGTAATATAGGGTAAAGGTCTGTAATAATATACATTGCATGCATGTAGGAACTTATAAGCTCAAGACCTTAGAAAGACCTTCGGTCGACCGACGCCAGGTTTTTTTGCGTATTTAAAAAGGCCTTAGAAAGACCCTAGGTCCCAGCACATATGAACAAATAAGTCCCCATCATCACTTATTATATGAGGGGAATTAAATTGGCTAAAAATGAACTTAAATTGAAAAACTTGAGAGAGGTTGGGCGACCGAACCCCTAGTGTTCACACCTTGGGGGCCCGAATCGTTGGGATGTCAATGGTTTGACTAGGTTTCGGGCGACCGAACCTGTAATGAACGTATCTCCCTCGGGCAATCGAACCCATGTCAGAATACTTTTCACCAGCTCGGGCTGCCAAACCTTTGCATTCAAAAATACCTCGGGTAACTGAAATTGCTGGTTCGGTTAACCAAACTTAGCAACGGGCACCCGAACCACGCGCCAAAGGCTACTGACTTTGATTTAGCCACCTGAGCATAATTTTGGGCACCCAAATTCTTTTAAAATTATTTTGTGACTGTATCTATTCGGGCACCTGAACCTCAGGTCGAGCACCCGAACCTCGCGGGTTAAAATATTTTTACTAATTATTTTAAAGAGGTAAATGGGGTTAATTTTTGTAAACCTGTTTTAAACTTTTTTAATTATTCCCATTGGGTCCCCAATGGTCAAAAATCCTTCTTTGCCTATAAATACCTGTTCATTTGTCATAATTAGTAAGGATTAGAAAATTTGATTAGGGCAAAATTCTCTCAAAATCCAAAACCCTATTTTAGCTTATACTACTTCAAAACACTTATACACATCATCCTTCTTGATCTTGCAAGTGTTGTGAGTATATTTTGTGTGCTTGTGCTTCATACTTGCTAATACTCTCATTAGATTATATTGATTGTTTGATTTTATTGAGAGTAGAAGCATCAAGTTCTTCCACTAATTTAACTTGATAAATCTTGTGTGGGAAGACTTGGAAGGTAGTGGTTCTTGCATTGTCATTGCAAGTAACCTAAGCCTATACTTTTATGTGCAAAAATCATTTTTAAAACTTGTTTTCAAACAACTTTTGTGCTTGCTACATTGAAGAAAATATTTTCGAGTTTGTTTGAATATTATTGCTAACATCTTTGAAACCCTAATATGAGATTGAGATATAGTTTATCTGGTTTTCAAAGAATAGCTTGTTTGATATACACTCTTGTGCTTGATTAGATAAAGTCATTATTCAGAGTGTTGATTGCACACGTAAAGCATCGAGCTTATAGTTTATACATCATTGAGGTGCATTGATTATATTGCACTTATTTGGGTACATATGCTTTACATGAAAGCATAATCATGTACCAGTTTGTTTATGAAAAATACTGTGTATTTCTAGGCATGGCTTGAGGGGGTTTGATCTAACCCGGAAGGATCAGGTTGGGATCAGCCCTGTGAATTTGACCTAGGGCCTTCTCCGCTTCGCAAGGAGAATTTGTAAAGGTTGAGGTCAGCCATGGTCTAATTGACTTGCTTGTAATCGGTGCCGCTTTACCCGTTAAGTGAGCATTAGTGGAATCCTTGTGCGGGTGTGGCCAAGACGGGGACATAGGCACAGTTGGCCGAACCCCGATAACATATCGTGCGTATTCTTTATATTTTAGCAAATTTATTTTTCGCACATTTATTTTCAGAACATGTATGTTTTATGCTTGATTCATTATACATAGTACATGTGTTGATTGAGTTTATAATTAAATAGAAGGACCCTAGGTTTGTATAATGCTGCTGTTGAATTAGCTAAACCTAGGAATAAATTTTTAATTCCCAATTCACCCCTCCTCCCTCTTGGGAATACACCAAAGTTATCAATTGGTATTAGAGCCTCGTTGCACTAAACTTAAACGTTTTTGCAAAAAGATCACAATGGCTCAATTTGGTGTATCCCCATTCAGTGAGGGTCAGTCACCTTCATGCCCTCCTATGTTTTGTGGTGTCAGTTACTGTAACGACTTGCTAATTTTTTTTTTTTTTTTATATTCATGTAAACTAAAATTTACACTACTCTGATATTTTCCAATAAAAATCTAACTATCAACCTAAGCAGCGAGAAACTGAATTCATATTTCCACAACCATAAATATATATACAATACCAGAGTGCCAGAATAACCCCAAAATACACACATACAGCTGAACTAAGGCTATACAAAAATACTCCTTTCCCCAAAATACTCACCCTTCTGTCAGGGCAGCATTGTAGTCTCCTCTACCTGCAAGCGTGATTTGCTCGCCTAGCTATATCACCTGAAAAATATTAATTTAATGGGATGAGACGACGCTCAGTAAGAAGAAATATGCTATTGCTAGTGTGTGACAAGTGAGCTACATGCTAATACAATCTGACTTAGAAAATACCGTAAATAACAAAGTTGAGTCAAACCTGTAAACCTGTTGCAACACAAATCATACCTATGTTACTTAACATAAACTGATTTTCCTGAATATTTATTCATAATACTGCTAATATCTGTAGGTATGACTGTTTTATGAAAATATGATCATATACATATATAATAACTGAAAAGATTCCCTAAATGGATGCCTGAAAGTTATGATTTAACCCCTCATGACAAGGTTGTGCAGCCCGAAGGAGGGACCTAACCTAGCTGGCCGACCAGTGTAAGTCAACTGAATTACGACAATCAGATTGGCCCCCTCAACCCATATCTGATGGGGAGCTTGTCCACAACACAGGCACGATCGACTTCTGAATACCACATACTATCTGAGTAGTGGTTGCACTCTGAACTGAATATAGTTACCGTACCGTGCTTTGCTGGCTGAATATGGTCCATCAGGGTCTGATATTATATATATATATAACTGACATTTCTAAAATACCGCTTTTACCATGATTTGTAACAACTAAAATAACCATAACATTATATAAACTGATCTGAATAAACTGTAATAACTGAATATCTGAGATATATGCATAACTGAATAACTGAAATATTTGATTAACTGTAGTAACTAAATGTTATGGTTCTAAGGTTTGTATATCATAGTAATCTGAAAATACTGTAAAATATAAGTTTCTGTACCCATACTGTAAATCATGGTATTCTGAAAATTATATAAACCTTGTACTGATTTAATATTAAACTCATGCCACACAACTAGATATCAATATTATCAGGTTCTGAAAACTGTATATATGGTCTGAATAATAATTTGCTAAAAACATATGATTTGTATTGAATCATAATAGAGTTGCCTAGCAAAACATATTTCCCTTACCCGATTCCTACTAAAATCCTCCACTGACATGGGTCCTACTCCCGCAGGGTTCCCACTCAACAACTTGAAAACAATATATCTCAGAATAAAATATCATTATTTCTACATCTACTACATTTCCTACAATTGTTGGAAATTCTAATTTTTAATAAAAGACATTACCCTAAATCTGGGATAAAATTCAACTCAGTCCCACCAACGATCCACTCCGGAAGACTTGGAGAGAACTTTCCCAGGAGCATCGTGGTGGCCTTAGATTGTTGATTCGGTGACTAACGGGGCCGAAATCGAAGAGAGAGGAGGGAGAAATCGTAGAGGAGAGAGAAAGAGAGAGAGAGAGAGAGAGAGAGAGAGAGAGAGAGAGAGAGAGAGAGAGAGAGAGAGAGAAAGAGAGGGAATTCTTGTTGAAATTTTTGCATAAAAATTCAAGATTTGTACTATTTATAATCTGGCCTTCGTCGAAGAGCTATGTCACCTCATCGACGAGGTCAAGAAGAAGGTTCATCGACGAATGCCTTCTCCTCGTTGACGAAATTCAGAACTTGGAAAAATAACCTCTCAGTATCTTCTCATCGACGAGACGCACCCTCTTCAACAAAGTCTGCTACCCCCTTTTTCCTATTCCCGTTTTCCTCTCTCTTCATTATTTAAATACTATTATTCTTCGGGTCATTACAGTTACACCCACTGTAAAATCAGAATGAACATTTTTATAAAATCTATGGATTGGAGGGCCTGGCAGGTGATTGTCAAACGAATATGTATGCCAGCTAACGAAAATGATATAAATTTATTGCATGCAAATTCATATGCCATGGATTTATTATACTGTGCTTTAGAGACTGATATTTTTCATGAGATCATGCCTTGTGCTAGCGCTAAGGAAATCTAGGATGAACTAGAAAGGAAATATGGAGATTCATGAAACAGGACCGAATTGCACAAAATGTGCACCTTCGGTCGACCGACCATTTATGTTCATTTGGCCCCCGATCGACCATTTGATAGTGATGGACATGCATGGGTTTGATGTAATATTTGGTATGGATTGGCTAGCAGCTAATTTTACCAGTATAGATTGCCATTCACGAGAAGTGATATTCAAACCTCCAGGAAGAGCAGAATTCAGGTTTGTAGGGTCGCGAGTGTAATCCCCGCCTCAGTTAGTTTCAGCTATTCAGGTGAGGAGACTACTATTGAGTGGTTGTCAGGGATTCGTGGCCTTTGTGAAGGAAACAATAGGGAATGAAGTGAAGCTCACTAGTATGCCAGTAGTAAAAGAGTTTACAGATGTATTTCCAGGTGAATTACCAAGTTTGCCATTTGATTTTGAGATAGATTTTCCTAGTGATCTACTTCCAGGTACAACGCTGATTTCTAAAGTACCTTACCGAATGGCACCAGCAGAGTTGGTAGAATTAAAGAGTCAATTGCAAGATTTGCTTGATAAGGGCTTTATACGACCTAATGTATCGTCGTGGGGAGCTCCAGCATTATTTGTGAAGAAGAAATACAGGTCTGTGAGGATGTGTATAGATTATAGGGAAATTAATAAGGTGACAGTCAAGAACAAGTATCCTCTACCCCGTATAGATGATTTGTTTGACCAACTCCAAGGTACATGGGTGTATTCTAAGATTGACCTTAGATCAGGCTATCATCAAGTGAAAGTGAAAGAAGCAGATGTATCGCAGATGACCTTCAGGACTAGGTATGGGCATTACGAGTTTCTTGTTATGCCGTTTGGTCTGACGAATGCTCCTGCAATATTCATGGATTTAATGAATAGGATTTCCCATCCATATTTAGACCAGTTTGTTGTTGTTTTTATTGATGATGTACTGGTCTATTCGAGGAGCTATGAGGAGCATGAGATGCAGTTGAGGCAGGTTCTACAGAAACTTAGGGCAAAAAAGTTGTACGCTAAGTTTAGTAAATGTGAATTTTGGCTTGAGAAGGTTGTGTTTTTGGGGCATGTCATTTCAGGAGATGGTATTTCTATGGATACTAGTAAAATTAAGGTGGTAGTGAATTGGTCTAGACCTGTGATGCCCCAAACCCGCCAAGTGGGGCCTAGGTGCCATGTGTTCTAATTACCTGTATCTGATACCATAATTAACATGCACGCAGTGGAACATAAATAAATAACCTCAAATAAATACTAGAGTTCTATATAACAACCCAAAAATGAACACTACAACATCTAGATATCTATATCTACAACCAGCATTTAAATATAACCCAGTACAAATATATATCTGTATATATATATAATAAGTATCTCACAATACCCCAGAAAGAAACCAACAAAAACAGTCCCAACCTAGGCCTTCACACCCGATCTCCAGAAAAACTTGAAAAGTTGTTAATCCACTAGGGTGAGACACTTCTAAGTAAGGGTGGAATAAATTATAACAGTGTGTGACAAATGAGTTTTAATATTTATATATCAAAATAAACTACTTCTCATATAACATCAATAAAAACTGAGAAAACGTATCACTAATTACATCACTAACATCTAATATCACACACACATCTAATATGCACAAGTACATAATTTTTATGTAGGCGAAAGTTCCTGAGGATAGGGAAGATTACCCGCCCATACAAGTAACTTCCCTATACTCTGGTACTAAAAACTACCTACTAGAGCACTCACCTTACTCAGTAAGCCCTCAGGTGGAGAATTACCTGGCCGTCAGTATACACATCTTTATTATTTTAAAGGCAAATGTTTCCTAGGATCGGGATGTCTACCCGCCCATACAAGTAGCATTCCTTTGCACTGATACCAAGAAACGACCTAGTAGAGCACTCGCCTTTCTCAGCAAGCCCCCGGTGGTATGTTTACCTCGCCGCATGCACACACAAGCATTCACAATATGTTATATCATTATTATTATGCTATAATAAAATTCACATGCGCGCAACACATCCACACAAGAATCATGCAACTTATACTTTATTTTCCAATGTCTTTAGTATGTGGCCCATACAGATCAACTGCGTACATGTCAGTACGTGGCCCACACAGGCACCTACGTACTTCTTATCTACACGTGCCCCACACAGGGTACATAACATGGCCCACACAGGCGCCACCATCCACATAGGATAGATAACATGGCCCACACAGACGCCATTATCCACACAGGAGATAACGTGGCCCACACAAGCACCACTCCAGCTTCCGTGACATGTGTCCACACAGGCACCACTATTCACCAGTATCCAATCCCCATGACCTACCCGTCGTACATTAGTAGAACAAGCTCCTCGACCTGCCAATGTCCTACCCCATATATATGACAATATGAAAAGCTCCTTGACCTGCCAACGTCATTACATGATTTATATTTAGGCAATATAACAACCTCCTTATGCCAACGTTATATTGAGATGCATACGAATAACCACACCAGTTAGTTCACACAGATGCATCAATGTATTACCATACATGTATCCAACAAATTAACACATCCCCACACAATAGTCCAACAGATCAGTACATTTCCACATGCAAATCCAAATACTACAGTAATTCATATTCAATTATTAGGAAAAATTGTTCCCATGTCACACGAATTTAGTATCATATGCAATTATCCCAAATATAAACCTTAAACAAAATCATCATTTTCCAGTACTCAAGCTGTTCTAAAAAAAATCATATTGATAAATAATAAACTTGTAAATAACCAATTCACCTTAATAAAATACTGATATAAATTTATTCTCTCTTACCTGATTCCCTGAACCACGCCTGCAAGGCTCTTAAAATTATACCCGCAGTGCTCACCCAAATTGTGATTCAAATCATCCCCAATAAAATATTATTTTATCCTTTCCTAATTTAAAATAATTAAATATCAATTAATATCTAAATAACCCATTTATCCTAGTTTTGGGGCTATGCCTACAATGACCCCATGAGAAATCCGCTTCGCTAGTCTTGTAGAGATTCATCCCTAGATTCTCGTGGTGGTGTCCGATCGCCCATTTGACTTAAAATTTAAGAAAAATTGAGGTAAGAATGAGAATTTGCCTTACCCCAGGAGATATGCCCATGTCGCTCCTACGAAAAATCCACTTTGGTAGAAATGTCGGTGGCGAAGAATGAAGTTCAGTGGTATTTTTGGATTTTCAATTGGGTGAGAATCCGCCACGAAATCATAGAGAGAGGAGGAGTGGAGAGCGTGAGGAGTACTGGCATGAATTTTTTTTTTCCCTTTCTGCGTGTGAAGCTCTCTCTCTCTCTCTCTCTCTCTCTCTCTCTCTCTCTCTCTCTCTCTCTCTCTCTCTCTCTGTTTTTTTTTTTTTCCTTTCCACTTCTTGTTAGCTACAGGAAGCTTAAGAACTAAGTTTCCTTTTCCCTTTTTTTCCCCCTTTATCCCTTACTTTACTTTTATATATACTTTTTATATATACTTTTATATATATACATATACATATATATAAATACATATATATATATAAATGCATATATATATAATTTATCCTTATATGTATTAAAGTATATGGACATATATATATATATATATATATATAGCCACAATCCTCAAATTTCTTAATTTAATTAATTTTCTTAATAATAATTAATTAATAATAATAACAATAATAATAATAATAATAATAATTTTTTGGTCGTTACAAAACCTTGGAATGTCTAGGAGATTAGGAGTTTCTTGGGGCTAACTGGGTATTACCGTCATTTTGTTGAGAGATTCTTAGCATTATTGGGGCCTCTAACATAACTGACTGGGAAGAATGTCAGGTTTGAGTGCGACGACAGCTGTGAGCAAAGTTTTCAAGAATTGAAGCAAATACTTGTCACGACACTAGTATTGATCATCTCGTTAGGGGGTGAGGGTTATGTTATCTATAGTGATGCGTCCTTAAAGGGACTTGACTGTGTTGGCCTTACAAGGCTTAAAATCTTGTTATCTTATTTTGATACTAAAAAACAAGTGAAATTTAATGTATTTGTGTGAGTAATGATATTTCAGGATTCATATATGAGAAAGCAAGGTCAAAGTGCTCACAAGGATCAAATGAAGCTTAAATGAGTCAAAGCATGGATTTAAAGATGATATATTAAACCTTGAAGATTATGAGGACATGAATGAGTTGTTGAAAGCCAAGGAATATTAAAGTCAAAAGAGCCAAATAAAGGCAAAGTGAGAAAGCTCAAAGAATATGGAAGCTTGAAGAAAAGATGGATTCAATCCAAGGACAAAGCATGAAGACTCAAGAACCTAGAATGTTAATATCTTAGAAGTCTCATGTAAGTGCTTTAATGTTTAAAATATCGTTTGAAATATTTTGAAGCTCTTAGTTAACTTCTTGGACCTAGATACCTTTTAATATACTTGGAAAATATTTTTATAAGGTCAAAAATTATTTTAAAAAGATTAGAATCATTTTTGGAATGAAAAGTACCAAAAAGAGTTTTTCCAAATGCTGTCAATTTTTATACATCCGCATTGAGATGAATTTTTGTCTATCAAAAACTCCTTATTTTAAAATTTTTTCAACATGAAAGTTGTATGATGTTCTCTTATATTTCTTTTGAAACCAAGAAAACTTAATTTGGAGTTATAAAAAAAAAGTTATGGCCAAAACACTGAAGCGGGGTCACAATTGTCAGTCATCTAAACACTGTTCACGGGAGGAACTTCAGCTGTCTGAACAGCACACAGAACCACCTCAAACTTATGAAATCGTCACTTCAGACATCTTAATATTTTTTGGACAAAACTAAAACTGGTAGTAGCTGTTCATATGGCTGAACTCGACACTTTAGACATTTGAACTTGACACTTCAGATGTCTGAACCCTCTCTTTAGACATTTGACCCAGTGTCGAGTTCATTTTTTAAGGGGTTTCAGGAACTTCAGATGACTGAACTTGACTCTTCAGACATATGAACACTGTTCAATGGGTAAATTTTTAAATTCTAATATTTTAAAATATAGCCGTTTTGAGCTCCAAATTTTCTAACAACTTGGGAAACTCTCTAAGGAAACTTTTGCAACATGGAAACAAGTTTGAAAGCCTATAAATACATGGTTTATCAAATCAAAATACATCCAAGAATTGAAAAATCTGTTTTGAGAAGCTGAAAGCACTCTTGTTCTTCCAAAGTTCTCTTGCTCACTTATTGCAAATCTCTTTTGCTGAGATATTCTGAAGTGCTAATTCTTCCTCCTCTGAATTCCTACTGCTAATCCTCATCTAAGAAGGATATTGGTGAATTCTCTTCATTCTATTTCATATTGATATTTTACATTGAAGTATATAGTGCTGAAATTGTACTAACTTGCTCTTTAAGAGAGTATACTTGTACGTAGATCTTATCTTGTATTTCTTGTAGTTCTTTGACATTCCAAGTATTGTTTGGATCATTGGTTAAGCACGGGGATATTGCTTAGAGAGGCGGGCTCTAGCCTAAAGGAGTGACCGAACGAGGGGACATCGTTTGGAGAGGTGGGCTCTGGCCTAGTGAAGGAGTGTTTGAGCTTGGAGTATCGCTTGTAATCAGGTTTTGTTCCACCCGTCAATGGAACAAGTTTAGTGAATCCTTTGGTGGTTTGCCAAAGGCGAGGACATAGGCTGGGTATAAGCCGAACCTTGTAAAAATCCCCATCTCACTCTTTCTTTCCCTATTCTTTATTTTCAGTTCATATACAACTGCGTGGATGATTTAAATATCTAAATTATATATACCACGCATATTCGGAAATCAAGTAAACTTAGAGTCCAATTTTGATTTGGGTTGCGGAAACCAAAAGGGAGTACGTTGGTTACACCATATCTTGTGGAAACCTTACGGGAGTACGTTACTTGGTTAACATCCCAAAGATAAATTTACCAAGAGTTTATTTGAGTTCTAAATATTTGGAAAGAGTGATTTGATTCATCTATACAGGGCTTTGTTCAAACTAGCATTTACTACAGGGCTGAACACAATACAAAAGCTAAAAGTTATATATACCATTAATATATTGTGATTGTATGGTATAAAGCTTGAGATTGAGTGAACTGTGTTTATATTTCAGAAAGTGTTAAATCTTGAATGATTTCATCAATGTAATAGTGCTGAAGTGAATTTATATTTGGCAATCAAATTGGTTGTTGGTTTGAGCATTGTGGTTGATAGACTTGACTAGTTTAATTATTTGTGTGGTTGAAGGTTGAATGTTTTATTAGTTGTCTTGTTTATTGTTTAAGAGAAACCAAGTTATTATTTGATTGAAAAAAATAGATAAACAAGTCAAAGAATTGGTTAAATATTAAAAGAAGTTAAAGACTTTAAAAAAAAGAACTAAAAAGAAAGTTTTAAAAGTTAATTCACTCCCCCTCTAGGGAAGCTATTCCTAATTTTAGACTGTGTGTTGATGCAGCATGGCAAGGTGGTAGCGTATGCTTCTAGGCAATTGAAAGAGTATGAAAAGAACTACCCTACCTATGATCTTGAATTTGCTACAGTGGTACATGCATTGAAGATTTGGAGACATTACCTGTACGGTGAGCGATGTGAAATTTTCTCCGACCACAAGAGTTTAAAATACTTTTTCACCTAGAAAGAACTGAATATGAGGCAGAGAAGATGGTTGGAGCTTATTAAATATTTTTATTGCATTATTAATTATCACCTAGGGAAGGCGAACGTGGTAGCTGATGCATTAAGCAGGAAGTCGGTGGGGCCAGCATTGGTAGCTATGGAGATCCAGTATTTGATTATAATGGATCTAGAGAGACTCAACATAGAGTTGGTTGAGAGTGGTTCTTAGGCTCTTATTGCTAGTCTAGTGGTGCAGCCTACTCTATGGGAAATGATTAAAGTTGCTAAAAAAGATGATATAGAATTAGCAGAGGTATTAGTCAGAGTGCAGAATGGTCAGGGTGAGGAATTATGTATTGCATATGATGGAGCGTTGTGATTTCATTCTAGATTATGTGTTCCCATTGATGTTGACATTAGGAAGACCGTATTAGAGGAGGCTCACTGATCTTTGTATACAGTTCATCTTGGCAATACGAAGATGTATAGAGATCTGCGAGAGTATTATTGGTGGAGTGGTATGAAGAAAGAAATTACGGAGTATGTAGCCTAGTGTCTGACGTGTCAGCAGATAAAAGCTGAGCAGCAGAGACTGGCAGGTCAGTTGCAGCCGCTATTTATCCCAGAGTGTAAGTAGGATCATATATTTATGAATTTTATTTCAGGACTGCCATCGACATTGCATGGCCAAAACGCAATTTGGGTGATTGTGCACTCGGGTGTTTGTTGCATGAAATAGGACCGAATTGCACAAAATATGCACCTTCGGTCGATCGACCATTTATGTTCATTTGGTCTCTGGTTGACCAAACCTAGTCTGGGTTAACGTGCTGACCACATCCAAGTTGACTGAACTCTTGTAGTTCAAATGGCCGCGGTTGACCGAACCTCCTTGAAGTCAACATTTTGAGTTCTTGGTCGATCGAGTTCCCATGTGTGGGAACTCAATGGTCTGGTCGACCAACAAGCTTAGTTTAAAATCAACCTGGTTGACCAAACCTTAGAAATATTGAAAAATCACCTCTGACATACATGTTCGGTCGATCGCTCATGCAGTTCATTTTTGGCCTGGTCGACCGAACCCCAAGATATTTAGTCGACCAAACTTGTCTTGGTCGACCGGTGCTCTCAGGTTGGACTTATTTTTTTACCGTGGTTAACTCAGTTAAATGGGGTTAAAGTAATTAAAAATTATTAAAACTTTTCTAATTATTCCAATCATGTCCCTAACTGTTATAATTCAGGGGAAGTCTATAAATACCCCCTCATTTGGAATAATTAGCAATGTGATTAGAAAAACCTGATTAAGAAATTCTCTCTCATTCTCAAAATTCTTACTACTCTTTTTAAGCTCCATACACTCAATCTTACCTTCCCATATTGCTAAAAATCATTTGTAAGTTAATTTGAGTATTGCTAAGGGTTGCTTGCCCAAGTGTGGTAATTGTTTGTGACGATTTTTATTGAGATCCAACCTAAGTATTCTTCGGGGACTTTGTTAATAAGTCTCTCCTAAGAAGACTTACATTAAACTTCCAAGTATTGCACTTTCATTGCAATATTTTGTGAAGTTTGTATTTGTTTTTGGATTGCAAAAACTATTTCAAAACATTTGCAATTATCTTGAGTGATTTATCTTGACATAGCTTTGAAAAGATATTTGTTTATGTGATATTAATCTTTGATGCAATATTCATTGACTTACATATCATTTGCTGAATACAAAGATTAAATATCTTTTGCAAACCAAACATATATATTATTTGATTTTGCACGATTGAGATATTCTGCTCATTGGAATATTTGAGACTTGATTGACATCTTTGTTTGAGCACGTTGATTGAATATCCTCTGATACAAAGATTACATTGGTTTGCACTCTCACGCACTAATTACATTGATAGAAAATATATTTGAGAGTTGATATATTAAAACACACTGAGCTTACATATTAAATCATTTTGTGGTGTATGTGATTGAGCGTATTTGGGTACATATATGCTTTACATGAAAGCACAATCACTTTGCCAATATTCTTTGATTGTAAAATCTAAGTATTTTTAGGCGTTGCATGAGGGAGCGGTAATCCAGCCTGGTAAGGATTGGTTGTAAAGGTTGAGGTCAGCCCTGTGCTAATTGACTCGGTTTGTTAGGTGCCGCTCCACCCATTTAAGTGAGCAAAGTATAGTGGTAATCCTTGTGCTTGTTAGCCAAGGTAGAGACGTAGGCAATTGGACAAACCTCGATAGCATCTCTGTGTGTCACTTTTACTTTACTGCTTTTTGGTGCATGTGTTCTTAATTAAACTGCTTTATTTAATTTCTGGTATATATGTATATTACTTGCACTAGAATGACCATAGGGTTGTGAATATACTGTTGTTAGGATATTTACCTAGGGATTAAATTTTGAAAATACCAATTCACCCCCCTCTTGGGATCATGGTAAAGCTAACAATTGGTATGAGAGCCACGTAGCATAGACTAGTTGTTATTTTGCAAAAAGATCACATATGACTCACAGCTCCGTGACTCCTTTCCCTGAGGGACCATATTTCACACGACCTCCTATTTTCAGTGGTGTTAATTACACCTTCTGGAAACAGAGGATGCACATCTACCTTCAGAATACTGGTTGGAAGGTGTGGAGGATTGTCTCTAAAGGATATTTTGTCCCTATGAAAACAGAGGGTAAAACTAGGGTTCCTAAGACTGAAGATGAATATGATGATGATGATATGAAAGATGTTAGTCTAAATGCCACTGCTATGAATATTTTGTACTATAGTCTTTATGTAAATGAATTTAACAGAATTATGGCATGTTTAATTGCAAAGGAAATATGGGATAAGTTAGAGGTCACATATGAGGGTACTATAGATGTGAAAGACAGTAGGATAAATATGTTGACCAGTGAGTATGAGGCATTTAGGATGAATGTGGGTGAGTCCATTCAGAACATGTACACTAGATTCATACACATCATAAACTCATTGCATGCACTAGGAAAGACCTATCCCACATATGAGATGATTAGGAAGATCCTTAGAGGCTTACCTCCTATTTGGGAAGCCAAGGCTACGACCATTGCTGAGGGTAGAGACCTTAAGACCATAACTCTAGATGAATTGATAGGTTCCTTGATCACTTATGAATTAGCCATAAATGAGAGACTTAATGAGCATAATAAGGCTAAGAAAGTGACTGCATTAAAAATCTCTACTAACTCATCTAGTGATTGCAAAGAACCTGATACTGATGATGATATGGCAATGCTAACTAGAAACTTTAGTAGATTTTTCAGGAAGAATAGAAAGCCGTACAAAAAATACAAGGAATCTAGAACTGAGAAGGGATAGTCTTACAAAAGAAAAGAAAAATCAAATGCTCCCTTGTGTTATAACTGCAATAAGGTTGGGCACATCAAACCAGACTTCCCACTGCTGAAAAAGAAGGTTAAGAAAAAGAAGAAAGCCATGAAGGCTGGGACATCATAGGATAAACTTAGCAGTAGTGAATCAGAATCAGACCACAATGACTTAGAGGTCGCTAATTTGTGCTTGAAGGCACATGATGGTGAGGTATCATCTTCTAGCTCATTATCTTTATATTGTTCATTAGATGATTGTGATTCTGATTGCATGCTTACATTTAGAGAGTTACAATTTGAATATATTCGTGTATCTAAATTGTTGAGTAAAATGACCAAATAAAATGATGATTTGAAAAAGAAATGTGAAAATTGGTCAAAACTGTTTAATATTGCAAAAACCTCTCATGCTTCCATTTTAAAAGAAAAAATGCCACTATTGTTGAGCTTGAGAGGAAATTGGAGGATAGCTCCAAAATTATTTTTAAATTCACCGAGGGCAAACGAAAATTTGAAAAATTACTTGGTGCCCAAAGAAACTCCTTAAGTAAAAAAGGTATTGGTTTTAATGGTATTAAATGTTACATGACACAATCTTTACTTAGGATATTTTACACGTGAGTCAAAGTCTCATATTCCTCCTAAAGATCCTAAGTGTAGAATAAGATGTTTTAAATGTAAACAAATTGGTTATATTCAATTTGATTGTCCACTTAAGAATAAGCGTGGTAGAATTAGGAAAGTATGGTTAGTTAAGGGAGATTCGACTACTAACCCCCGTGGACCCAATAAAATTTGGGGATCAGCATCTGTTACTTAGTTTATTTTGTAGGTTTGCCTAAGATCGTTCTCCTCCAAGGACGGGTGGTACTTCGACAGCGGGTGCTTATGGCACATGTCCGGCGACAAGGGAAAATTCACTTCAATCATTCCCAAGGATGGAGGCTATGTGACATTTGGCGACAATGCAAAATAATGCATCATTGGGGTAGGTAAGGTTGGTAAGGATTCCACTTTCACTATTGATAATGTTTTGTTGGTTGATGGGTTGAAGCATAATCTACTTAGCATAAGTCAGTTGTATGACATAGGATATAAAGTATCTTTTGAAAATGATAAATGCATAGTAGAAAATAAATCAAATCACAAAATGGTTTTTACTGCCGATCGCCATGAAAATGCGTATACTACTTCTCTTGATAACTTAGCTTCACAACAAGTCACTTGTTTTTCTGCTGTAAATGAAGCTAGTTGGTTATGGCATAGACGCTTAGGACATGTTAGCATGGATTTGTTGCCTAACTCGTTAGAAAGGAATTAGTAAAAGGCTTGCCTAAAATATCCTTTGTAAAAGATAAAATTTGTGATGAATGTCAAATGGGTAAGCAAAAGAAATCTAGTTTTAAGAAAAAGAAATTCATATCCACTACTAGACCACTTGAGATGCTTCATTTAGATTTGTTTGGTTCTAATTCTATGCAAAGTCTTGGTGGAAAATCGTATGCTTTTGTAATTGTGGATGACTTTTCTAGATTCACATGGGTGTTGTTTCTTGCGCATAAAAATGAATCATGTGATTAGTTCACCAAACTTTATAGGAGAATTCATAATGAAAAGGGATATAAGATAAATCATATAAGAAGTGATAAAGGGACAAAATTCAAAAATGAGAGCATAGAAAAATATTGTGACTTAAAGGGCATTTCACATAACTTCTCTGCACCTAGGACACCTCAACAAAACGGAGTGGTAGAGAGAAATAATAGGTCACTACAAGAAATGGGTAGAACTATACTGAATGAACATAACTTACCTAAATACTTTTGGGGCCAAGGCCATGAATACTGCATGTTATGTTATGAATAGCGTGCTAATTAGACCGTCAATTAATAAAACCCCTTATAAATTGTGGAACAACCATAAGCCTAATATTTTCTATTTTCATATGTTTGGTTGTAAATGCTTTGTGCTTAGGGATAATGAACACTTGGAAAAATTTGACTCTAAATCTGATGAGGGTATTTTCCTAGGTTATGCACTTAATAGTAAAACATATAGGGTTTTCAACAAAAGAACATTGACTATCATTGAATCTATTCATGTTGTGTTTGATGAATCTAATCTATTTTCTAAGAAAGATGATGAAGATGATATTGATATTAGAAAATGCTTAGACAAATTATCTATTGAAAACAATGTAAGTGAAAACCCAAAAGAAAATGAAAAATCATCTGAAGGTAATGAAAATCAGGAGTTGCCTAGAGATTGGAAATTCATTAAAAATCATCCTATAGATAAAATCATAGGTGAACCATCCTATGGAGTAGCCACAAGATCCTCCTTGAGAAATCTAGTGAATCATTCTGCTTTCTTATCCCAAGAAGAACCTAAAAATATTAAAGAAGTCATAGAGGATGAGTCTTGGGTGATGTCCATGCAAGAAGAACTTAATCAATTTGAAAGAAGCAAAGTGTGGACTCTAGTTCCTAGTGATCATACCATCATTGGAACTAAATGGGTATATAGAAATAAGAAAGATGAGAATGGGGTAGTAACTAGGAATAAAGTTAGACTAGTTGCTCAAGCTTATAATCAGGAGGAGGGGATTGACTTTGATGAAACATATGCTCCTATTGCTAGGTTAGAAGCCATTCGTATGCTACTTGCTTATATCGATTTTAAATTATATCAATTGGATGTTAAAAGCACTTTTCTAAATGGCTATATTAATGAAGAAGTTTTTGTAGAACAACCCACCAATTTTGAAAATCATAAGTATCCAAATCATGTGTACCGTTTGTCTATGGCCTTGTATGGATTGAAACAAGCTCCTAGAGCTTGGTAGGACAGGCTTAGTGTTTTTCTACTAGAAAATGGGTTTACCCATGGAAAAATTGACACTACACTTTTCATCAAACCCAAAAATGATGATATGCTCCTTGTTCAAATTTATGGGGACGATATCATTTTTGGAGAACCTAATGATGAGTTGTGTAATGAGTTTGCCAAATGCATGCAAAGTAAATTTGAAATGACTTCCTAGGGCTACAAATTAAACAAGCTAAACATGGAACTTTTATATGCCAATATAAATATATCAGAGACTTGCTAAAGAAATTTAATATGAAAGATTGTAAAATTCTTGGTACACCTATGAACTCTTCCATTAAGCTTGATAAAGATGAGCAAGGGATCCCTGTTGACGTAAAATTGTACCGTAGCATGATTGGGAGTCTCTTATATCTCATCGCTAGTAGGCCTGACATTATGTTTAGTGTGTGTATGTGTGCTATGTTTCAGGCTGCCCCTAAGGAATCCCATCTAAAAGCTGTTAAACGAATCCTTAGGTATCTAGTTGGAACTATAGAGTTAGGCTTGTAATACTCTAAGCATACTACTTTTGAGATTGTTAGTTATATTGATGCTGATTGTTGACTTAGGTGTAATCCCGAGAGGGGGGTGGGGTGAATTGGGTATTTAAAAAATTATTTGACACTTATTTACCGCTTAAACCCTTCTTATATATTTACCAATGAATTCTTGTTACTCAATTACTTATGTGTAAGGCTATCCAACCTATACATGCAATATAGAAAATTTAAATGCAGTGCTGAAAATAAAGAGTAAAGGGAAGAGAGAAGACAAACACGGTTTTACGAGGTTCAGCTGACTTGACCTACGTCTTCGCCTTGAGCAACCACTCAAGGATTTCACTAAATCCCTGCTCCTTAAATGGGACGGAGCTTCCCTTATAATTCACTGCTTACAAGAGGCACAACTCCCTCCTACTCCGCTGCTTACAAGAGATACAACTCTCTCCTCACACACCGGTTCACACACCGAACCTTGTATACAATAGAATCTGAAAAATAACACTCAAAAATGCTTCTAACGAAAGCGTGTGAGTACAAATCAAATCCCTAACACATTAACATATGATTAAACTTGAAGCTTATGAATGTATGAAAATGATACAATCGTTTTATGTATGATATACTTCAACACACAAACCCTCTTTAACCAAAAATCCCATGTAATGATATATTTAAAATGCTTTGGAGTATACTAGGGTTCTAGTTCACTTTGTAAAGATGCACACATATATCTAATGTGAACTTGATAAAAGCCTTATCTAGAATATTTTATCAATCTATATCAAAAAGCTTTCTATCAAAAATTTAATCACAACTCGATCATTGTAATATGTAAATGTATATAATATGTAATTCAAAGAACAAAATCTTGAGTATAAGATTTTCCAAACAAGATATCCCTTTATAAAATAGATATTTATGAATACCAGGATATATTCTCAAGTGTTTTAATATATATAAAATATGAATCCTATAACTTGAATCAAACCATTAAATCAATAACACAACCTTAATCAAGTAACGATCTTGTTTAAAATAAATATGTGTATGTATAAGCAATTTCAAGATCAACCTTTTAATACCTAATCAAAAATAGATTTTTCAATAATATGCTCTATGAAAACTATATATATATATACTCTTGAATAAAAAACAATCAATTAATAGCTAAACAACTTTCTCAAGTAATGATCTTTTCAAAAACAATTTTTTATATGTATGAACACACACAAGGTCAAACTTTTCTAAAGATAATCAAGAACAAGTAATGAGATGAGAAGTTCTTGAAGATAATAACTTGAATGATCAAACCTCAATACTAGAATGAGAATTCAGATGAGTAAACAAGTTCCCTTTGAGATTCTGAGTTGATTTGCCCAAGTTTGATGGTTAGAGATTGAAGTGTAGGCAATCGTATAACAATAGTAGCAAGTTTTCAATGTTCTTTCAACAAGATGTGTTCTTTTCTTTCTTGAGTGTCTTAGCTTGGTTCTAGGGTTTAGATATTTCGTATTTATAGTGTCTTACCATTAGGATTGATCTCAACCGTTGGATTAAAGAAATAGCTTGTGAGTTCGTTTAATAAAAATCTGATTTTTAAACTTTTGCGTGACTTCAGGCTACCAAAGTTGAAGTTCAGGCTCCTAAAGTGACTTCAGGTGACTGAAGTTCTAGTTCAGGCAACCAAAGTACCTCGACCTTCTTGCTGTGTTTTCCTATTAATTCTTCAGGCTACCGAACTTAATCTTCAGGCCACTGAGGGTGAGTTCAGGCCACTGAAGTCCCATTTTTCTCAATTTTCCTTTTTTTTTTTGTAATCTAAAAATCTATTTTACTTTCTTTCTTGGCTCTTTTATAAAGGTACTTTCCAAGGTTTAAAGAATATTTCTAAGTCCATGAAAGTCCCCTAATGATATACATGAAATTCATGAATCCTAAAATCATTCTAAGTTATGTTTTGCCTCAAATTAAATCATATGAAAATGTAAGTATATGAGTTCTAAATACCCATTCCCAAGATGTTCTTGAACTTTACCGCTTGCATCTTGATTCTTGTACTCTTTGAGTTCCATGGATCTTGGCAAGATGTGTCAGCTTTACTTTATGGCTTCCATGACTCGTTATCTTTCCATGCATGCTTAATATGGTTCCTGTTCACAAACTCATTGCATAGATCAAATACAAAGTGATTTGTCATTATCAAAACCGGATTAGACTCATAGAGTCAACAATCTCCCCCTTTTTGATGATGACAAATGCACGAGTAAAAATGTATAATGGGTTAACAAGGCTTCCCCTCAATGAATGCATCAAATATTCAATGAATAACAATATGCTCATGTTCATACACAAAGTTCCTAAATATGCTCATAATGAATATGCTCATGATGTTTCAATCCATGACATCAACAAACTGTTTCTCTCCCTTTGCATATCTCCCTTTTTGCATAATTCCATTATATTATTTTTGCTTCCATTCTATTATTTTTGCTTCCGATTTTCTCCCCTTTTGACATCAACAAAAAGGTATAAACGAATAAAGTATGAGTAGACGTACCCTTATGCTCTTCTCCCCTTAGAAATCTTAAGGTTTTAAACGTGTCCAATTGTTGATTAATGCAATACCAAGTGATTATATCATAAGTGACGTTGCTCCCCCTGAATTATATCATCTAACATAATTCTAAACAACCTCTCAACTATGCATGAGACCTAATTTATGCCTAATTTGGATAAACCTATCCTCCGTAAGTGGTTTCGTGAATATATCTGCCCATTGTTCATCCGTGCATACAAACTCTAGTGTTACATCCCCTTTTTGCACATGGTCACAAAGAAAGTGATGTCGTATTTCTATATGCTTAGTTCGTGAATGTAATATGGGATTCTTTGAGATATTTATTGCACTCGTATTATCGCATCTTATAGGGATTGTTTCATAACTTAATCCAAAATCCTTCAGTTGTTGCTTCATGTTAAGCGTTTGAGCACAACAACTACCTGCCGCTATGTATTCAGCCTCAGCTGTGGAAAGAGCAATTGAATTTTGTTTCTTGGAAAACCAAGAGACCAAGGAGTGTCCTAAGAAATGACAAGTACCACTAGTGCTCTTCCTATCCACTTTGCTACCCGCAAAATCAGCATCTAAATAATTAAGAATCTCAAAGGATGTGTACTTAGGATACCATAACCCAATGTCCACGGTTTCTATCAGATATCTAATTATCCGTTTAATAGCTAGCAAATGAGATTCTTTTGGTGCACAATGAAATCTTGCGTACAAACATACACTAAACATTATATCTGGTCTACTAGCAGTCATGTATAATAAGCTATCTATCATTCCATGATATAACTTGACATCTACTGGTATACCTTGTTCATCTTTGTCTAATTTCAATGAAGCGCTCATAGGTGTACCTAGTATTTTTTTCGTCTTCCATATTAAACTTTTTGAGTAAGTCTCTAATATACTTTAATTGATTTATGAATATTCCATGATTTGCTTGTTTGATCTGAAGTCATAGGAAGAAATTTAGTTCACCCATCATGCTTATCTCAAATTCATTTTGCATGGTATTGGCAAATTCATTACACAATTCTTTATTTGTAGCGCTAAATATGATGTCATCTACATATACTTGTACTAGGAGAATATCATCTTTCTTAGACTTTATGCACATTGTTGTATCTATCTTTCCTTTTATAAATCCATTTTCTAATAGAAAACCGCTTAGCCTTTCATACCAAGCTCTAGGAGCTTACTTTAAACCATACAAGGCTTTCGTGAGTCTATACATGTGATT
Organism: Malania oleifera; assembly: GCF_029873635.1. Lineage (NCBI taxonomy): Eukaryota > Viridiplantae > Streptophyta > Magnoliopsida > Santalales > Ximeniaceae > Malania > Malania oleifera. Next base: position 15,260,893 of record NC_080425.1, read on the forward strand.
TGGATTCTTATGGTTTTCAAGCCTAGGGGTTGTTCTACATACACTTCTTCATTTATGTAGCCATTTAAAAATGCGCTTTTGACGTCCATTTGATATAGCTTGAAATCCTTAAAAGCTGCATATGCTAAAAGCATTCGTATGGCTTCCATCCTAGTTATAGGGGCAAATGTTTCTTCAAAATCTATACCTTCTTCTTGATTATATCCTTGAGCCACTAATCTAGCCTTATTTCTCACAACTACTCCATGTTCATATTTCTTATTCTTATATATCCATTTGGTCCCTATGATTGACTTATCCTCAGGTCTGGGAACTAATGTCCATACTTTGTTTCTCTCAAATTGATTTAATTCTTCTTGCATGGACAACACCCAAGATTCATCCTCTATAGCTTCACTCACATTCTTAGGTTCTTCTTGAGATAGAAATGCAAAATGACTAACCATGTTCCTAAGATAGGAGCGAGTGGCTACTCCCCATAATGGTTCACTTATTATTTGATCTTTGGGATGATTCTTTATGTATTTACATTCTCTAGGTGGTTCGTTAACCACATTTTTAGTTTGATCAATTTCAATGGATGGTTCCTTAAGTTCATTTTTACTTTTTGAATCATTCTCAATTAATAGTTCTTCAAATTCCTTGTTTAATTCAATTTCATCTTCATCAGTTCTTTTGGAGAAGGGATTTGACTCATTGAACACTACATGGATAGATTCTATGACCGTCAATGTTCGTTTGTTGTATACTCTATAGGCTTTACTATCTAAGGCATACCCTAGGAAGATACCTTCATTTGATTTCACATCAAACTTTCCTAGATGCTTATTGTCTCTAAGAACAAAACACTTATAGCCAAAGACATGAAAATATGATATGTTTGGTCTATGGCCATTCCATAATTCGTAAGGAGTCTTATCAAGTGATGGTCTAATCAGAACTCTATTTAGCACATAACAGGCGGTATTCACTGCCTTGGCCCAGAAGTATTTAGGTAATTTATGTTCGTTAAGCATAGTTTTAGCCATTTCTTGTATAGACCTATTCTTCCTTTCAACTACACTGTTTTGTTGTGGCGTTCTAGGAGTTGAAAAATTATGGACAATTCCTAATAAATTACAATAGTCTTCCATGCCTTGATTTTTAAATTCTTTACCCCTATCACTTCGAATTTTAGTAATTGTGTATCCCTTTTCATTTTGGACTTTCTTGCACAAGTTTATAAATTTTTCACATGCTTCATCTTTGTGACCTAAGAATAATACCCATGTGTATCTTGAAAAATCATCAACTATGACAAAGGCGTATGATTTTCGTCCTAAACTCTGAATTAAGTTTGGTCCAAATAAGTCTAAATATAGGATTTGGAGTGGCTTAGTAGTGGAGATCTCTTTTTTATTTTTAAAGCTTGTTCTTGCTTGTTTTCTTAGTTGGCATGCATAATAGATTTTATCTTTCAAAAATTTAGTCTGAGGCAGTCCTTTAACTAATTCTTTCTTAACTAATTTTGAGATTAAATCCATGTTTGCGTGTCCTAGTCTCCTATGCCAAATCTGGCTTATTTCATTCATAGCAGATAAGCATGTCACACTGTGAGGTTAAGTTATCAAAGCTTGTGGTATATACGTTTTCATGATGCTTAGTAATGAACAGTATCTTATTATCAGTTTTGTGCTCAACTATACACTTATCATGTTCAAATGATACTTTGTAGCCTTTATCACATAGTTGACTCATGCTTAATAAATTGTGCTTTAAACCTTCAACTAATAAAACATCATCTATAATGAGTGAGGAATCATTACCGACTTTACCTACACCTGTGATCCTTCCCTTAGCATTATCTCCAAAAGTAACAAACCCTTCATCCTTGGGTATGATGGATGTGAACTTTGCTTTATACCCAGTCATGTGATGTGAGCATCCGATATTTATATACCATCTATCTTTTAAGGATGCTGATCTTAAGCAAATCTGTAAGAGACAATCAAACAACTAGCTTTGGTACCCAGATTGTCTTGGGTCTAGGGGGGTTAGTGCTAGATTGACCTTTGACCTCCCATACTTTCTTTTATTTTAACATCTTTATTTTTGAAAGGACAGTCGAATTGTATGTGACCCAACCTTCTACATTTTAAGCATGTAGTATTTCTATAATAATTCTTAGTTGGAACATATGACTTTGATTCTTTTGTAACATAACCCATGTAAAGATGTCTTTTTTTTTTTTTAGATTTTCCTTACCATTAAAACCGAGCCCTTCCTTTTCTAGGGAATTTCTTTGAGATCCTAGGAGCCTTTCAAAATTGTTTTTTCCTTCAGTAAATTTACAAATAATTTCAGATTTATCTTTCAAATCTTTTTCTAACTCCTCAATTTTCAAATTTTTATTTCTTATGAAAGATGCATGAGATTCATTTTGACGTTCAAGTAAGCTTGAAAGTTCTTTGACTTTACTTCTCAACTCAGAAATTTTCTTTGTTTTCTTCTCAAGCATTTTAATAGTGTACAGGTATTCTTGTTTCAGTTCATCATATGAAATCATATCATTTTCATTTTCAGAACACTAGAATAATATGAAGATGATGAGAATGATGATTGTACCTCAAGGTCATCATGTGCCATTAGACACAGATTGGCCACATCGTCGTCACTGGATTTAGATTCTGAACCACTAGTGCTGTGTGTATCCCAGCCAACTTTCAGTGCCTTCTTCTTTTTCTTTGAGGCTTTTATGAGCTTGGGGCACTCAGGCTTGATGTGTCCAACTTCTCGACAGTTGTAGCATGTTGGTGGATCCTCCTTCTTTTTCTTCATGTTTTGCTCACCTCTTTTCGATTTAGAGTTCTAGAATTTTCTGTTGAACTTCTTGTTCTTCTTCAAAAGCTCCTCGAACTTCTTTGTTAGCAAGGCCATGTCATCATCCGTTTCGAAATCACTTCCTTCACTTGAATAGCTTGATGATGCCTTAAGTGCAGTGACATTCTTTGCTTTGCTTTGCTCATTTTTCCTCTTATTTATTACCAGCTCATAGGTGATGAGTGATCCAATGAGTTCATCCACTGACATCTCTTTGAGATTTCTCCTTTCTGCTATTGTCGTAACTTTCGCTTCCCACATTGGAGGTGATCCCCTGAGTATTTTCCTGATCAACTCATAAGTAGGATAAGTTTTTCCAAGAGGATTTAAAGAGTTAATGATGTGTGTGAATCTAGTGTACATGGATTGTATGGATTCATCAGTCGTCATTTTAAATGCTTCATATTCACTAGTGAGCATGTCTATCCTACTATCCTTGACTTCCTTAGTGCCTTCATATGTAACTTCTAATTTTTCCCAAATTTATTTAGCTGAGTTACATGTCATTACCCTATTAAATCCATTGACATCTAATGCACAGAAAAGTAAGTTCATTGCAGTGGCATTGATTTGTACTAACTTCCAAACCTCTTCAATATATTCATCTTCAGTTTTAGGTACATTAATCTCATCAATTACTTTCATGGGAATGTGATTTCCTTTAGTCACTATTTTCCAAACCTTCCAATCTACGTTCAGTAGATATATGCTCATCCTACGTTTCCAATAGGTGTAATTTACACCACAGAAAATGGGTGGTCTAGTGGATAAGTGTCCCTCACCGAATGGAGTTCCACCAATGTGTGCGATGTGATCATTTTACAAATTAACTATCAATTCTATGTAAACCCGCTCTGATACCAAATGTTGAATCAGGTGTAATCCCAAGAGGGGGGGTGAATTGGGTATTTAAAAAATTCTTTGACACTTATTTACCACTCAAACCCTTCTTATATATTTACCAATGAATTCTTGTTACAAAATTACTTACGTGTAAGGTTATCCAACCTATACATACAATATACACAATTTAAATGCAGTGCTGAAAATAAAGAGTAAAGGGAAGATAGAAGACAAACACGGTTTTTACGAGGTTCAGCCGACTTGGCCTATGTCCTCGCCTTGAGCAACCACTCAAGGATTTCACTAAATCTCTGCTACTTAAATTGGGACGGACCTTCCCTTACAATCCGCTACTTACAAAAGGAACAACTCCCTCCTACTTCGCTGCTCTCCTACTCCGCTGCTTATAAGAGATACAACTCTCTCCTCACACACCGGTTCACACACCCAACCGCGTATACAATAGAATCTGAAAAATAACACTCAAAAATGCTTCTAACGAAAGCGTGCGAGTACAAATCAAATCCCTAACACATTAACATATGATTAAACTTGAAGCTTATGAATGTATGAAAATGATACAATCATTTTATGTATGATATGCTTCAACACACAAACCCTCTTTAACCAAAACTCCCACGTAATGATATATTTAAAATGCTTTGGAGTATACTAGGGTTCTAGTTCACTTTGTAAAGATGCACACATATGTCTAATGTGAACTTGATAAAAGCCTTATCTTGAATATTTTATCAATCTATATCAAAAAGCTTTCTATCAAATATTTAATCACAACTCGATCTTTGTAATATGTAAATGTATATGATATGTAATTCAAAGAACAAAATCCTGAGTATAAGATTTTCCAAACAATATATCCCTTAATAAAATAGATATTTATGAATACCAAGGACATATTCTTAAGTGTTTTAATATATATAAAATATGAATCCTATAACTGAATGCACACTTGAATCAAACCATTAAATCAATAACACAACCTTAATCAAGTAATGATCTTGTTTAAAATAAATATGTATATGTATAAGAAATTTCAAGATCAACCTTTCAATACCTAATCAAAAATAGATTTTTCAATAATATGCTCTATGAAAACTATATATATATACTCTTGAATCAAAAACAATCAATTAATAGCTAAACAACTTTCTCAAGTAATGATATTTTCAAAAATAATTTTTTATATGTATGAACACACACAAGATCAAACTTTTCTAAAGATAATCAAGAACAAGTAATGAGATGAGAAGTTCTTGAAGATAATAACTTGAATGATCAAACCTCAATACTAGAATGAGAATTCAGATGAGTAAACAAGTTCCCTTTGAGATTCTGAGTTGATTTGCCCAAGTTTGATGGTTAGAGATTGAAGTGTAGGCAATCGTATAGCAATAGTAGCAAGTTTTCAATGTTCTTTCAACAAGATGTGTTCTTTTCTTTCTTGAGTGTCTTAGCTTGGTTCTAGGGTTTAGATATTTCGTATTTATAGTGTCTTACCATTAGGATTGATCTTAATCGTTGGATCAAAGAAATAGCTTGTGAGTTCATTTAATAAAAATATAATTTTTAAACTTTCGCGCGACTTTTGACTACCAAAGTTGAAGTTCAGGCTCCTAAAGTGACTTCAGGCGACTAAAGTTCTAGTTCAAGCAACCAAAGTACCTCGACCTTCTTGCTGTGTTTTCCCATTAATTCTTCAGGCTACCGAACTTAATCTTCAGGCTCCTGAAGAAATTCTTCTGGCTACTGATGGTGAGTTCAGGCTACTGAAGTCCCCTTTTTCTCAAATTTTTTTTTTAATTTAAAAATCTAATTTACTTTCTTTCTTAGCTCTTTTATAAAGGTACTTTCTAAGGTTTTAAGAATATTTCTAAGTCCATAAAAGTCCCCTAGTGATATACATGAAATGCATGAATCCTAAAATCATTATAAGTTATGTTGAGCCTCAAATTAAATCATATGAAAATGTAAGTACATGAGTTCTAAATACCCATTCCTAAGATGTTCTTGAACTTTGCCGCTTGCATCTTGATTATCGTGCTCTTTGAGTTCCATGGATCTTGCCAAGATATGTCAACTTTACTTTATGACTTCCATGACTCGTTATCTTTCCGTGCATGCTTAATATGGTTTCTGTTCACAAACTCAATGCACAGATCAAATTCAAAATGATTTGTCATTATCAAAACAGGATTGGACTCATAGAGTCAACACTGACTTTGCCAGTAGTAAGGTTGATAGAAAAAGTACCAACGACACTTATCACTATTTAGGACAATCTCTCGTTTCTTGGTTCTCCAAGAAACAAAACTCAGTTGCCTTATCCACAACCGAAGCTGAATATATTGCGGCTAAAAGTTGTTGTGGCCAAACTCTATATATGAAACAACAACTTGTGGATTTTGGATTGCACTATGATACAATACCGATTAAATGTGATAATACTAGTGCACAATCAACATCTCTAAAAATCTTATCTCATATTCACAAACTAAACACATTGAGATTAGACATCACTTTCTTCGTGATCATGTGCAGAAAGGGGATGCTGCACTTGAGTTTTGTATGGACCAATGAAGAGTGGGCGGACATATTCACTAAACCACTTCCCGAAGATAGGTTCATACAGATTAGACGTGAGTTAGGTCTAATGCACAGTAGAGAGGCTTCTTAGATATTTTATACCTTGCATAAATTTAGGGGGCGCTCTCTAGTGAACATTACAAGTCTTTGCAACTAATATTATTGCTGATATGTCTTATTGCCTTAGACTTTGTGAATACTGATTATTGCTTGTGTATAATTCTTATATCTATAGTATGATAATAATGGGATTTATGTTTTACTGTTTGATCATATTGGAACTGTTTGAGTAATTGTGGATAAATTGTTAGGAAATATAAACTCAAATAGGATATTATTTATACTAGATATGTTTTGGAAAGTCCGGTTTTCAAACGACACTTTGCCAAAATTTTTTAAAAAACTTTCCAAGTTTTATAATGTATAAATATTATACTCACCCATTTCCTAGAGCTTACAGCCTTTTTTCCTATTACCAAAAGGGGCAGATGGAGAGGCAAAAATAATTGGGCTAAAATAAGTGGATGCATATTGATAGGGGGAGCCTTCTTAGGCTTATATCCATATTTTTGCATGTTGTGTTTGTCATCATCAAAAATGGGGAGAATGTTGACCTTATAGGTCACGCTCGGTTTTCATAATGACAAATACTCATTATATCTAATGGGTGTTTGAGATTATGTGTAGGAACTTAAATTGACAGATCATGATGCACATAGAGAAAGTGAAGATTGAAGACCTAATTTCTTATATTGTAATTAATTTCATTTATGTAAAGGGTCTGTAGTAGCACGTAGGACTTTTTGTTTGTAATAATCACACTCATCACATGCATGGTCTAATAGGTAAGCTCAAACAGAATCATAAATAAAACTAGACTTAGAAAAGACCTTAGGACACTCACACACTCACTTGTATGTATCATACTTTTGAATAGGGTGTTTGCTACATGAAACTTGACCGAATTGCACAAAATGTGCACCTTCGGTCGACCGACCATTTATGTTCATTTGGCCCCAGGTCGACCGAACCTGGTCTGGGTCAACATGTTGACCACATCCTGGTGAACCGAACTCTTGTAGTTCAAATGGCCCGGGTTAACTGAACCTCCCTGAAGTCAACATTTTGACTTCCTAGTCGACCGAGAGAAAATTGTATACCATGAACCTGGTTGATTGAGTTCCCACGTGTGGGAACTCAATGGTCTGGTTGACTGAAAGGCTTAGTTCAAAATCAGCCTGGTCGACCGAACCTCGGAAACATTGAAAATTTGTCTTAGACATACATATTCGGTCGATCGGACGGGTAGTTCATTTTTGGCATGGTCGAATGAACCCTAAGAACTTTGGTCGACGAAACTTGTCCTATTCTACCGGTGCTCTCGGGTTGGACTTATTTTTTTACCGTTGTTAACTCGGTTACATAGGGTTAAAGTAATTAAAAATCATTAAAAATTTTCTAATTATTCCAACCATGTCCCTAACGGTTATAATTCAGGGGAAGTCTATAAATACCCCCTCATTTGGAAAAATTAGCAATGTGATTAGAAAAACCCAATTAAGAAATTTTCTCTCATTCTCAAAATTCCTACTACTCTTTATAAGCTCCATACACTCAATCTTACCTTCCCATATTGCTCAAAATTATTTGTAAGTTGATTTGAGTATTGCTAAGAGTTGCCCTCCCAAGTGTGGTAATTGTTTGTGACGATTTTTATTGAGAGCCAACCCAAGTATTCTTAGAGGACTTTGTTAATAAGTCTCTCCTAAGAAGACTTATATTAAACTTCCAAGTATTGTACTTTCATTGCAATATTTTGTGAAGTTTGTATTTGTTTTTGGATTGCAAAAACTATTTCAAAACATTTTCAAATATCTTGAGTGATTTATCTTGACATAGCTTTGAAAAGATATTTGTTTATGTGATATTAATCTTTGTTTGTAATATTCATTGAGTTACATATCATTTGCTGAATACAAAAATTAAATATCTTTTGCAAACCAAGTATATACATTATTTGATATTTGCACGATTGAGATATTCTGCTGATTGGAATATTTGAGACTTGATTGACATCTTTGTTTGAGCACGTTGATTCAATATCTTGTGATACAAAAATTACACTGGTTTGCACTCTCATGCACTAATTACATTGATAACAAATATATTTGAGAGTTGATATATTAAACCACATTGAGCTTACATAATAAATCATTTTGTTGTGTATGTGTTAGAAAATGTGTATTCCCAAGAGGGGGAGGGGGTGAATTGAAATTTTAAACTTTCTTCCTAGGTTCAACTAATCCTACAATCAGTATTGCACCAACCTAGGGTTTTTCTATACAATTTCAAATGTGCTAGTAAATATAGTATACGAAAATTTAAATTGAGCGCATCATTCACACAATAACATACATATGCGGTAAATATAAAGTATAGAAATATAAAAAAAGCACACGATATGTTATTGGGGTTCGGCCAACTGTGCCTACATCCCCGCCTCTTGATCGCAAGCCAAAGGATTCCATTAATGGCTCACTTAATGGTGGACCGGCACCGATTACAACCAGGTCAAATTAACACAGGGTTGACCTCAACCTTAACTAGGTCAATTAGTGGGGCTAACCTCAACCTACATGCCTTAACAGGATGACGCATCTAGCTTTCCTAACCGGGTCTAAGCCATTCCGGGACTATTCCAGGGCTAGTCTCCCTCTTCAGGCCCGTGCCTGGAAATACAACAGATGTGTATTACTATCAAATGGTACAGTGATTGTGCTTTCGTGTAAAGCAAATATGTACCTAAATACGCGCAATAACATACACCACAATATGATTCAATATATAAACTCAATGTGGTCTAGATGGTTCAACTCTCAAAAGTATTTTCTATCAGTGTAATGTGTACGTGAGAGTGACAAACAAATAATCTTTGTATCACAAGATATTCAGCAAATAAGTTCACACAAAGATGTCGAGTCTCAAGTATTTTAATCAGCAAGATATCTCAAGCTTGTAAGTATTAAATGATGTATATGCTTGGTTTGCAAAAGATGTGTAATCTTTGTATTCAGAAAATAATATATGAGTGAAAGAATAGTGCAACAAAGATCACTATCACAAACACAAATATCTTTTCACAAATATATCAATATAAATCACACAAGATATTTGAGTATGTTTTGAAAATGATTTTGCAACCCAAAAACAAATACAAGCTTCCTAAGATATTGCAACACAAATGCAATACTCAGAAGCTTAAACAAGTCTTCTTAGGATAGGCTTATTAATAAAGTCCCCTAAGAATCCTTAGGTTTTGCTCTCAAATAAAATCGTGTCAATCAAATAGAACAAAGAGAGCAAAACTTTCCAAACAAACACTCAATCCACTTACAAATGATGTAGACATTAATAGAAGGTAAGCATGAGTGAATGAGGCTAAAAAATGAGTAGTATAGGTTTTTGGGATTTCAGAGAATTTCCCCTAATCAAAGTGGCTAATCATCTGATTTTCACAAATGATCTCATATATATAGACATGCGAGAAAATATGACTATTGGGGACCTATTGGGTATTATTAGAGAAGTTTAATGATGTTTAAAGCATTTTAACCCTGTTTAAAAAATATTTAACTGCGGAAAAAAATCAGGGCAACCCGAGAGGTCCGGTTGATCAGAAATGTTTCAGTCGACCAAGTCTCATATGGTTCGGTCGACCAGGGGAATTTTGAACTAAGGGCTCGGTCGACCAGGAGAGGGCGATTTCTCAAATTTTTGAGGTTCGGTCGACCAGGCCATTTTGAACTGGCTGGTTCGGTCGATCAGACCATTGGGATTTCACCTGAGGACCCTCGATCGACCAGGTAGTTAGAGTAGTAAACTGGCTCGGTCGACCAGATTGTCAAAATGTTGACCCAAGGAGGTTTCGGTCGACCATGGCTTTTTGAACTACCTGGTTCGGTTGACCAGTGCCTTGGTTCCGGTTGACTAAGGCTTTTTGAACTACATGGTTCGGTCGACCAGGGCTTTAGTCAACTATTGACCCAGGCATGGTTCGTTTGACCAGGGCAGAATGAACTGTCTGGTTCGGTCGACCAAAAGTGCACCAAGTGTGCATTTTGGTCCCGTTTTGAGACATACAAACCCTTAATGAAGTGCCCAACAAATATATGTGCAAATGTGTGTGTCCTAGGGTCACTTGTGGTCTAATTTGAAGATACCGAAAAAGTCTGGTGTCAGTCGACCGAAGGGTAAACCATAAGGTCATTCTAAGGTCTTTTCTCATTCACGGTTTGTTTGAGCTTACGTATTATCATACATGTGATGTGTGTGAGTTTATTACAAACTAGAGCCCTAGTTACTATTACAGACCAATTAAATGAAATATATTACAACATTCAATAGAAATTGGTCTTCATACTTTACTTGCTTTGTGCACATCTTGATCTTAGCATTCTTAGTTCCTGCACAAAAACTCAAACACCCATTAGATACAATGAGTATTTGTCATGATCAAAACCGGGCATGACCAATAAGGTCAACAGTATGTGATTGAGCGTATCTGGGTACATATCTGCTTTATATGAAAGCACAATCAGTATTCCAATATTCTTTGATTGTAAAATCTGAGTATTTTTAGGTGTGGCCTGAGGGAGTGATAATCCAGCCTAGTAAGGATTGGTTGTAAAGGTTGAGGTCAGCCCTGTGCTAATTGACCCGATTAGTTAGGTGCCGCTTCTCCCATTTAAGTGAGCAAAGTATAGTGGTAATCCTTGTGCTTGTTAGCCAAGGCAAGGATGTAGGCAATTGGCCGAACCTCGATAACATCTTGGCGTGTCACTTTTACTTTATTGCTTTTTGGTGCATGTGTTCTTAATTAAATTGCTTTATTTAATTTCTGGCATATATGTATATTACTTGCACTAGATTGACCATAGGGTTGTGAATATACTGTTGTTAGGATATTTACCTAGGGATTAAATTTTGAAAATACCAATTCACCCCCCCTCTTAGGATCACGGTAAAGCTAACATATTATATTTTTTGCTTACGGTATTCAATAATGACATAACAATCAAGCACATACCACAGTAATTTCAAAACACATCTAAGCCTACAATACTGGTGAGCATAACAAGATAAGAGTTTAGTTCAAGAGCTCCCCCTATCGATTGGAAATCTAGCTTAGATGAAGTAAAGCGCTTACACTAATTAGAGATTTATTTCATTATGACTAGTAGTATAAGAAACTATTTTGGCATTCCTTAAACCAGTTATACTGAAATCTGTCAACTATATTTACTCTTATCAGTATAGTTGTCCCTATAAACCATATATGCATCAGAGAATGTATATTAAGGCATGTTATATAGTTTATGACCCACGAACATTCCATATCAAATCATAAAACTTTAAGCACAAGATATAATGTTCAGGGTTTTCTGAAGAACCTCAATATTCAAAAATCGTAGTGATGCGTATGAGTCCTTTAAGTTCTTTCTATAGGGAGGGTGCTTAGCTCTCTAAATATTTGATGATGATTATGTGAGAATGAAATTCAAAATTTTCAGTTTTCACTCATCCTTTCAAAAATATTTTAACATTAATTTTATCATAATCATCTATGTACAAGGTTTTATTTTGGGAAAACTTTATCGAAATTTCGGCAGTATGCTGTCTGTAAATTAGACGTTTTCCCATAAAACCTGTACCTAACAGATTCAAGCAAGCAATATATAATTCAGTTTAATCATGCAAGAACCTGTGATCCACTATCAACATGCAATTCACATCCATTGCATCCGCCAGGCAAGAGGCGTTTTAGACCTAACATGCAATTAGGTAACAATTAAAAATTCGTAAAATATAATCTATCGATCAAAAAATATAAATAGTGGAGAACAGTTGATAGTTTTGAGTTCAGTACAATGTTGATCTTCATTAAGGCACATAAAATATGTCATGAGAGCATTTGAATTTGTAACCATAGAAGATGAATGCTCTCCCTAGTTATGCACTTATTCAATTTATGCATTTTCTTAATTATCTACTTTCTTTTGCCAAGGTTATTAAGATTTCAATGGATTTAGACTTGGCATGAATGCTTTAGGCTCATCGGACCAAAAAGTCGCAATGAATATTCATTGAGATGATAAACCTATGTCTGCCTCTTTTCTCATGAACTTCAAAAGTGAGAGGCATAAGTTGGAATGGCTTTTGATTTAAATTGTACATGCAAAAGTCTTCTTTAATCTTATGCATTCTTTTAAATTAAGACCTAGTGCAACCAACTTAGCCATTCAACTCATCTTCTAAGGATATAAAGCTTTAATGGGTTTAACTTAAAGTTTAAGAGCTTATGAAACAAGTTAGAATAAATACTCTTAACGTTTTAATCTCTTAGTAAGTTCGGAAGAGTATTTTGGTAGAAATAGGACATTGTACAAGATAAGCATTCTAAAGAATATGTCCTAACTTATTTTGGCAAAGAGCAATGTGGAGGATATGAATAAATAGTAACTGATGCTCTTTGGTGATTGGAATGTATCCTTTAGATATGATTTTAATATGAAGCAAGGATGTAGCTAGTGAGTAGAAGGAATGTCTTATGATGAGCACTCAATACATATTAGTCATTTATGATCAATAGTGCTTCAAGCTTAGGGTGATGACTAAACATTTTATTGGGCATTTTAGGCTTTCAAGATGAGTTTAGGACAAGATTTTTAACTAGAAGGATTCATTTCTTAAAACTCAAACTTGTGTAATGGACAAAGTATGTTTAACTTTAGATGATCATATTTAAGCGTGAGTTAAGCAATTTGACATATTTACCAAGAAAATAATGCTTTGTCCATTTGGAGGTGGATTTCATTCAATTATGTTATAGCCAATGTTTTCATATTATATCCAATCATTATGTTATGTATTTGTGTTAAGTTTAGATTATATACTTTATTTGAAATTTCATATTGGCTAGATTTTCTAATGATCTTAGTGTATAATGATAGTATATAATAAATGCGCATACTAAGATTTGACATTATAAGCAAAGACCACTTCCTAGCCTTTTGGTCATCACTACCCCTAAACCTAGGAACTAAGGATGGATTAAATGATTATGTGATTTCAAATGGAATCCATTTTTCCTTAGGTCCTACGAGGCTTACATTTCCGATCATCCATATCATCCTTTTATCCAAGCCTCTTCCATTTTTACTTGACATGTCATGATTATGGGTTTGATGAACTAACCATGAACCCTTTTTGAAGAATTTATTTCTTTTAATTCTCAAGAGTTCATTATAATTATTCTTTTCATTTTTAATTTCGAGTGTTATGCTAGAATAATCATCCATTGCTTCTTCTAAATAGACAATTTTTTAATATATTTTTAATTTTTCTCTTCTCAAGAGTGGCATAATATTCTTTCAATTATTTCAATTGATTTGCCACTTTCTTATTTTTATTCTTCAAAATTGTTTTCTGTTTAGACATTTGAACTAGAAGCTTATGCAGTTTAGATAAAGTACATTCTAGTTCTTCACACGAAGGCATGCTTTTATAATTAGAGTTATTGCATGATTTAGTATAAGATGTTTCTCTATAACTACCATATGAATCAATGCATGCTTTGTCAACAAATTTATCACAAAGAATATCAGTTGATTCATCATACAATATATTACAGTATTTTTCACCAAAATCATTGCATGCATCATTAACAGTATTATCATTATATCAATAGATGATTCAACATGTAATATATTACATAATTCAACATAGGAATCATCACATGCTTCATTGCAAGAATTAGTAAATGAGGTAGAGTAAGAGTCATATACCTCATCGTCTACTAATGCAACCTGCTCATGATTAGTCACTACCTGAACATTTAGGCTTGGAGCATTTGGAGTGGGAATCTCCTTTTTCTGGGTCTCTCCATACTTCTTTTCGAGCTTAACCCAGATCTTCTGTGCACTTTTACATGCCACAAATTCAAGCAAAATATTAGAATCTAGAGCGCAATGCAGTAAGTCCATGGCATGTGAATTCACATGCATCAAACCATTATCATTTTCTACTGGCATACAAATTCCCTAATTAATCACGTGCTAGACCCTCCAATTCATAGATTTTACAAATATGCTCATTCAAATTTTCCAATGGGTGTAGTTAACACCACAAAAAAATGGAGGACTGGAAAGAGATCGTCCCTCTATAAATGGGGATACGCCAATGTGAGCGATCCCAATCTTTAGTAAAAACGTTTAAGTCAATGCTACGAGGCTCTAATACCAATTGTTGGAATTGGAGTATTCCCAAGAGGGGATGAATTGAAAATTTAAACTTTTCTAGGTCAATTTATATAAACAACTGTATTTCACAACCTAGGGTCTGCCTATGTAACACCAAATGCACAAATAAATATAATATGCAGAAATTTAAATCATGTGAAGCATTCACCGACATATTGAAAAATAACGTACATGTGCACTAATTAAACTGCGAAAATATAAAGTATATGCATGATATGTTATCGCGGTTCAGCCAATACTGCCTACGTCCCCACCTCAGGCTCACGAGCAAGAAGATTCCACTAAGGCTCACTTAACGGGTAGAGCAGCACCTAATACAATTAGGTCAAATTAACACAGGGCTAACCTCAACCTTTACAAATTCTCCTTACGGGGTGGAGAAGGCCCTACCGATCCTTATGGGCTAGATTAATGCCCCCTCAGGCCACGCCTGAAATACAATAGACAACTAAAATTTTGTTTACAAATAAAGTTGCTTCTAATACAAGCATATTATGTACCAATACGCACAACCAATAATCAACACATGTCAAATGATAGAACTATAAGTTCAGTGCAGATATGTGCAAAAACACTCAATCTAATGCAAGAGTGTATTATCAAACTATCTTTGAAATAATATATAGGTATGTATCAATCACAAGTAGGGTATCAAAGATTTCTAATATAATGATTAAATATCTCAAAAATGATTTTCGAAAATATTATGCACAAGAGATATTTGAGTATAAGCTTGTAAAAAATATTTTGCTTCACAAATCACAATACAAGCTTAGAAGTCTTGCAATACAAATGATAAGACTCGCAAGCTACCAAGTTTTCCCCACACAATGGATTTATTGATTAAATCGGGGGGGGGGGGGGGACTTTGGCCTAAACTCTCAATCGAAAAACAATCACACAATCACAACAATGAGACTTTTAGCAATGGTGAGGTATGTAGGATGATGTAGGATACTCACTCAAGATTATTTTTCAAATGAATGATTAATGGAAGAGTATATCGGTGATGTATGAAGAAAGGGCTCTCAAAAATTCATAGAAAATTTTCTTAATCAAACTCCCTAATCTTATTTTGATTTTTGCAAATGAGGACCTATATATATAGAGATGGGAAAAATTATAACCATTATGGACACGCTGGGTAT
Organism: Malania oleifera; assembly: GCF_029873635.1. NCBI lineage: Eukaryota > Viridiplantae > Streptophyta > Magnoliopsida > Santalales > Ximeniaceae > Malania > Malania oleifera. Next base: position 15,276,665 of record NC_080425.1, read on the forward strand.
TTTGGAAAAAAGATTAATTGAGTTTAATTAAAAATAACCTAGTTTAACCTTGATAAAAATTGAGCAACCCAAGAGGTTTAGTCAACCATTTTTAGGGTTCGATCGACTAGCTTACTCAGTTCGGTCGACTAGGGTATTTTTGAACTGAAGTGTTGGTCGACTAGACTTAAGGCGATTTTGGAACCTCCAAGGTTTGGTCAATTGGGTCAAGTTTGATTAATTGAACAGAGAGTTCTGTCGATCAGGGTGTTGCAGTTCATTTTAGAAATGGTCGACCAACTGGTAAACTTTTTGACCCTCGAGAGGTTTGGTCGACTGAAGTGCTCTATGTGTTGGGGTTCGATCGACTGAACAAACCAACTTTGTGCAATTCACTCCTATTCTTCTTATGAATTCACCCCTATTCATATAATAATTAATTCTAAGATTATGGGGGACTTTTCATGCAATATTTTGGGTCCTATGGTCAATCTAATGTTTTGAGCTTTTGAATTTGTCCCAAAAATTCGGCGTCGATCGACCGAAGGGTGATCTCTAAGGTCAATCTATCATCTTAAGCTTATAGTCCCTGCTATGCATGCCATGCATTACTTATTACAAATAGATAGATTATTATCACAGACCCGAATTAAAATAAATATATATAAAAATACAACTTAAAATAAGTGAAGGCTTCTTGCTCTGCTCCTCGATAATTCCATGGATTTCACCGAAATAATGGTTCGTTTAAGTGCTTCTCAGCATCCATTTCTCATCTGTCATCCATGCATAGAAAAGTAAACCTGTTCAAATACTCAAAGCACACAGATGAGATACTGTGGTTTGTCATAATAAAAATAGGAAATGAACCAAAAATTCAACAAACTCTAAAACAAACACGGTTATATCATTATTCTTCATTAAACACTATCATATTATATCAAACTACCATACCTACCATACTCCTTACGTTTCCCTAAGTTCGATATAAAACATAATTTGCCCTATATCATCATGAAATGTCCTAACATGCTTACTTATGCAGTAACCTAGTGATTTCTCATGCCACACAAAATAGATGAATATTCATATTATAACTTATGCACTGTCATATTTATATTATGTGTTGATCTCGTGCCACATAATTTGGGTATTAATTCACAGTATAATATTATGCTTGGGATAACTATAGTTCTTACTGAAGAATAATCATGGTGTAATCTCCTATAGGGTTTCACTCAACTTTAAAATACCAGTTTCCCAATAACATACCTATAGTAATAATAATCTAAAATTCCCATATACCTAACCATTCAAAAAATCATGTATAACATTTTTGGACTTAAAACCTTAGTTTTAAATGGTTAAGTTTTAGAAAATAAACCGACCTAATTTATTCCCCTTATGTAGAGGTCTGGAAAATTTATAGCAATTAAATAATAAAAGAAAAGGGAGAAAAGGAAAATTTAAGGGATTTTAGATGGGTCTCGTCGACAAACACAGAGCGTTCATCGACGAATTGTTTTCTTGGGCTTGTTGACGTGGACACGTGTCTTGTCGACCAGAAGTTACCGACTGGGCAGCTTTTAGGGCCTGAATTTCATCGACGAGGAGCAGGCGTTCATCGACAAAACTCCTTCTTGAACTTGTCAACGAGGTGACGTGGCTCGTCGATGAGTACACGTGGACAAGTATTCTGTATAAGGCCGAAAATCATCTTTCTGCGAGAAAAATTATTTCCTCTTTCATTTTTCTTTCTCTAGCCGGTTTGCTCTGCCTTCTCTCTATGTTTCTGACCTCATTTTTCGTCAGTTTGACGATCCGAAGCCGCCACACTACTCTTGGGAAGATTCTATTCATATCTGCTGGAGTAGATCGTTGGTTAGGCCTACTTGGGCACCATCCCAAATTCAGGGTAAGTAGATTATTTGGGTATTTTCAATATTAGCAGACTTATCTGAGTTGAGATTTTGTATTCTATGAGAACATATTGGTGTTTTGTGGAATAAAATTAGGATGTGATGTTTTCAGGGTTAGGGTGCTTTTGGGACCCTGCAGGCATGGGTTGAGGACCCCAGAGAATATTTTCAAGAGCGCAAGTAAATTATAGTTTGGTAAATTACGAGTATGTAGGTTCGGGGAAATATAGTTGATTTATTGGAAATATGTATTATTTCAGGATTTAGGAAATAGTACACTATGAGTGTGAGGATAAGTTGGTGGCGAGCCTCCCAACTAGTTAGGTAAAGGAAATATGCTATGCTAGCAAATTCAAGAATTTTTATCAGTATCGATTATAATATTTGAATATAGGTACTGGGTGTGATTTGGAATATGTTAGAATATATATATTTATGCAGATTTTAATACATGAACTTTTATTTAGTTGTGTGACAGGAGTTAGTATCAATTTAGTACAGTATTTATACAGTCTCCAGATATCATGACTTATAGTATCTTAGAAAAAAATATTGTTATACATAATTTATACATATTTCAGAATATCATGATGTACGACATTTATACATGTATAAATATCTATAGATAGAAAGATATTTTCAGATTGCAGAATCATAATTTATGGAATACATTCAGAAAAATATATAATATAATATTTTCAGTATACCATGATTTACAGATTTCAGAACCATAACATTTTTGATATTCAGTATTCAGATATACAATTATTCAGATTATACAACATATTCAGTTCAATTATTTCATGTTATGGTTATTTCAGTTATATCAAAATCATGGTAAAACAGTAATATAGAAATATCAGTTACATATATATATATATATAGTATCAAACCCTAATGGACCAGTTCAATTTCAGAGCACAGTACCGTAGCTATTTTCAGTTTAGAGTGCAACCACATAACTCAGATAGTACGTGGATTTTCAGTAGTCGATCGTGCCTATGTTGTGGATAGGCTCCCCATCAGTTAGGGTTGAGGAGCCTGATCTAACTTTCGGAGTTCAGTTGACTTATCCTGGTCGGCCAGCCAGTGATAGGTCCCTTTTACGGGCCGCACAACCCTGTCATGAGGGGTTAAATCATGACATATAGCCATCTAGGGAAGTTTTTAGAGTTATGTATGTACTTATAGCATTAACAGAAAATAGAGATTATTTAATATCTATAGAACTATGATAGAATAGATATCTCAGAAAATAATGTATTTTAAATGACATAGATGTGGATTATTGTACAGATACTTTTTACATGATATACTATTTACAATTTTAATTAAAAGTTATGTTTTATGTACTGACTCATATGCCACACACTGGTAATAGCATGTTTCTCCTTACTGAGAGGTGTCTCACCCTAGCATTATAAATATTTCAGATAACCCAAAGAGGCGTGCCGGGCCGGCTCAGAGGTAGAGGAGGTGGCTGAGTTAGCGTAGCTTTGGGGTGAGTCTTGGGTTGGATAGTAGAGCCCACAGTATTTTAGAATTTTTGGGAAATGATGTATATGTGTGTATGTATATATAGGTGGTCCATAGAACTCTGGTATTGTGTATTTTTGGGTTTTGTATTGGATGTATGTTTTTCCGTTGCATAGGTAGAATATAGGGATTGCACAGGTTACCATGACGCCTACTTTGGGTCGTGAAGATGATAGATGTTTATTTACAGGGTATCAAAGATTATGTTTTGCAGCGTGATAGAAATAAAAAAAAAAATGGATAGAAATTTTGGGTCGTTACAATTTGGTATTAGAGCCTACGTTGTTAGGTTCTGTAGACTCTAGAGTGCAGCAGAAGCAATACCAGAGTATAGGAAATGATTTGAGATTTTGTTCTGTGGTCTGGGTACAAGATTTCCGTGGTGGTTTCTGTGTCTTTCCTTGGGTGACGATTTCAGGAAAGTTATAGTATACTATTGTTGGGTCGTGTGTCTAGGTTGCAGGATTGAATTTTGAATTAAGTTCAGGGAGGACAATTAATCGTGAATATGAGAATTCAATTAGATGAAATAAATTAGATTTTCTTGAGAGATAGGGTCCTTAAATTGTGTTCTTTGTCTCAGGATGGACCCAGGGAACAGTGGTACGAATGCTGGGGGTGATGGAGCAGGACCTTCTAGTATGGAAGGTAGAGATACTAATGCGGTATTGCGCAACGTCACCTAGCAAGTGATGGCTGAGATGGCTAGGAGTTTGGGGGAGTGTAGTTGCACGATCGAGTAGTTTACGAGGATGAGACCTTTGTCATTTTCTAGAGGAGGAGACCCTATAGCAACTGAGAACTAGGTCCAGGATATTGAGGATATGTTAGCAGTTCTTCCATGTACAGACGAACATAAGGTAGTATTGTGACATTCAAACTAGCAGGAGAGACAAAACGCTGGTCGAGATCAGCGAGGTTGATTGAGGAGCAGAGATTGGATCCTGTGCTAGTGACATGGAGACGATTCAAGGAACTGTTCTTCGAGCGATATTTTCTTGCTATCATTCGGAGCGCAAAGGCAGTAGAGTTCATACACTTAACTCAGGGGTAGATGATAGTATCACAGTACGAAGCTCAATTTATAGAGTTGTCTCAGTTTGCCTTTACATTTGGAACCAGATGTAGAGAAGAAGACAAGGAAGTTTGAAGAAGGCCTGAGGTAGAATTTGTTTGAACAGGTTATTGGTTTTCGGGTTCAGACATTCGTAGAGGTTGTGGACAAAGTTGCGGTTATTGAGAGTGGCATGCAGAGAAGCACCATAGCTCAGAGTCAAAGAAAGAGGCCCCCACCTCAGGGTTTCCAGGTGGGTTCTACCCGGGGCCCATGGAGAGGAGACCATTACATTGGAGGGTAGAGGCATATGACGGGACTTCGTGAGAATCAGGGTGTGTAGACCTACCTTATGTGTCAGACGTGCGGAAGGAAGCATTTGGGAGAGTGCTGGGTAGGGAGAGACATCTTCTATCATTGTGAGAGACTTGGCCACATGGCATGAGCATGCCCAGGACTACCGATCCAGGTTCTAGCTCCTAGAACCTACCAAGGAGGTTATCAGGCCCCCCGTGGAGGCCAGAAGAGGAATGTTGCCCCGACGAGGGTTTATGATTTGACGCTAAGAGACACTGAAACTGCAGGTGACGTTGTGACAGATACCTTTACTGTTTTATCATATCAAGTTATTGTCTTATTTGATTTAGGTGCCACCCATTCTTTTGTGTCTACGGCCTATGTTAAATTGTCTGGAAATGAGACCCAGTTATTAGATGTAGAATTGGCAGTAGCTGCACCATCAGGGTTAGTGATGAAGTGTTGTAGGATTCTAAGGGGTTATCCAATAGAAATTCAGGGGAGGGTATTACCAGCTGACCTGATTATGCTAGATACGCATGAATTCAATGTAATACTGGGTATGGACTGGTTGACAGCTAATTATGCCAATATTGACTGTTGTTTGAAAGAGGTGATATTCAGACCACCAAACAAGCAAGAATTTAAATTTTTGGGATCGCAGGTGTGTTCCCTACCTCAGTTAGTGTTAGCCATGCAGGCGAAAAGACTGCTCCTGGATGGATGTCAGGGGTTTATTGCCTTTGTAAAGGAGGTGTCAGAAAATGAATCGAAGCTTGATAGTACATAAGTGGAAAGTAATTTCTACATGTTTTTCTAGAAGAGCTACCTAGGTTGCCTCTCGATTACGAGGTGGATTTTTCTATTGATTTACTTCTAGGAATGATGCTGATTTCTTGGGCTCCTTACCAAATGGCTCCAGTAGAATTGGGAGAATTAAAGGACCAGTTGTAGGATTTGTTGAATAAAGGGTTTATTAAACCTAGCATATCACCATGGGGGGCACCGATGCTATTCATAAAGAAGAAATACGGATCTATGAGGATGTGCATAGATTACATGGAGATAAACAAGGTAACCATTAAAAACAGATATCTTCTACCCCATATAGATGACTTATTTGATCAGCTTTAGGGTACACGGGTCTATTCCAAGATTCCTCAGGTCAGGCTATCACTAGGTGAAGGTTAAAGCAGAGGACATCTCTAAGACAACTTTCAAGACCAGGTATGGGCATTATAAATTTCTAGTTATGCCATTTGGTCTGATGAATGCTCCGGTGGTATTCATGGACTTGATGAATAGAATATTTCATCAGTATTTAGATCAGTTCATTGTAGTTTTCATTGATGATATACCGATCTACTCAGGGAGTTTTAAGGAGCATGAAGCACACTCATGATTGGTACTTTAGACGCTTAGGAAAAAGAAATTATATGCCAAGTTTAGAAAATGTGAATTCTGGTTAGAGGAAGTGGCGTTTCTGGGGCATGTTATACCAGGGGATGAAATTTTAATGGATCCCAGTAAGATTGAGGTAGTGTTGAATTGGGTCAGGCCGAAGAACGTTCAAGAAATTAGGTGTTTCTTGGGACTGGTGAGTTATTACCGCCGGAGACGAGAGGTTGTGAGACTTAGGGTACACAGATCTACCCAGTTTGTCAGACATGTGGAAAGAGACACTTAGGAGAGTGTCGAGTAGGGAGAGGTGTTTGCTATCACTATGGTGTATCAGGACATTTAGTATGACATTTCCCTACACCATCTGGTACCCTACCTGCTCCCAGACCACACCGAGGAGGTTATCAAGTTTCTCGTGGAGGCCAGCAAGGGAATGTAGCCCTGGCGAGGGTTTATGCTTTGACGCCAGGAGACACGGAGGCCGCAGATGACGTGGTGACAGGTACCTTTACTACTTTATCATATCAAGCTACTGTTTAATTTGATACAAGTGCCACCAACTCCTTTGTGTCTTTAGGATATGTTAAATTGGCTGGTGTTGAGACACAGTTATTAGATATTGAACTGTTAGTAGCAACACCGACAGGGGCAGTGGTGAGGTGTCATAGGGTATTCAGGGGTTACCTAGTAGAAATTTAGGTGAGAGTATTACCAGCTAACTTAATTGTACTAGATTTGCTTGGATTCGATGTAATACTAGGTATGGACTGGCTAGCTACTAATCACGCTAGTATCGACTATCATCTAAAAGAGGTGATTTTCATACCACCAAGAAAGCCAGAATTCAGATTTGTGGGATCGTGGGTGCATTCCCTGTAACGACCTACTTATTTTACCATTTTTTTCCTTCCCATAACAATATTATAATCTTGACATATCATAATTCACCTGGACCCATGGTACCAGGGGTACTCCTAAAATACAGTATGGAAGCCTATGTAGCAAGAAACGTAAAATCATATACATACCAACTATCAATCAACACAACACAATACCAGAGTTTACTACAACCATCATATAATTATACACATCCCAAAATATTCCAAAAAGGGTCCTAGGGTCACCTCCCAAAATCCATCTGACGCTCGCAAAAAGACTTACCTTTTAGGTAAGGTAGGACTATCGAGCTCTAGCGCTGCGGAGTTTTATCCACTCTTCTATTTGGGGATCCTGAAATATTTGTTAATTTTGGGTGAGACACCTCTCAATAAGGGAATTAAACTAATATCAGTGTGTGGCAACATGAGTATTTTCGTGTTATACATATAACAGTATATATACATACTTGATAAAACTGTTTGTATTATATCTGGAAAAAGCATGTATAATCATCGCATGATATAACATACTGGATTTTCATAAACATAATTCATCTCATATAATAATACATAGAAAACCTCCTGGATGGTTAGCTGGCTTGGTGTCATGTCTTACCCCCACATGACTAGGTTATGCGGCCCGAAGGCGGGACACGACAATGGCTGGCCGACCACTTTTGAATAAAAAGCAAAAGTCAGAAAGTACGATGGGTCTGCCTCTACTGGTTTGTACAATAGGGGCACCAACATTACCATAAACCACATCGACTTCCAATCTCTCACTGTCAAGTACGGCTAGTGGTAACACTAACATATCATGAATATGATCATATAGCAACGGTATCGTGCATCGTGAAAGCCTAAACCAAACCAACTAGGTTTTGATAACATATAACATATTTCCAAATAGTGATACATGACTATTCATAATAAGAACTATCAAGTAAATATCATCATATAATTTTGCATAACATATCGTAAAATTTACGGCCCTTACGCTGGCATTTCGTATTAATAGATCACGGCCCGTACGCCGGTACTGCATATCATAAAACCTTCGGCCCCTATGCCAGTATTTCATATTAAACTCTCGGCCCTTACGCTGATATATCATATAAAAACTTTGGCCCGTACGCCGATATATCATATAAAAACTCTTGGCTCGTACGCCGAAATATCATATAAAACCTTTGTATCATTATAACATTTTCAAGGTAAATTTACTCATGCCACACAAATTTAGATATTATACATATTTCTGATCAACAGTATTATTCCCAACATAAATTTATAACATGCATATTTATCTGAAATTAAATGCTTAATAATAATAATAATTACATTTTTCATAAAAATTCTGACTTAGTTTATCTCCTTACCTGACTTCTGAAAAGCTACTAAAATAACCAGTCAAGCACCTGTAGGGTTCCTCGTTCAGCACCCTGAAAACAATATCCCCCTGAACAAAACTTTAGTATTTCTTCTAGTACTACATTTCTTACAACTTTAGTAAAGCCAAAAATTGAATAAAAAGCCTTACCTTGAATTTGGGATGAAGTTTAAGATAGCCCCACCAATGATCCACTTTTGGAAGACTTGCAAAAAACTTTCCTAGGAGTGTTGTGGTGGCCTTGGATGGTCAAACTGGCGAGAATCCGGCCCGAAATCCTAAAGAGAAGGAGGAAGGGTCGAACAAGAGAGAGAGAGAGAGAGAGAGAGAGAGAGAGAGAGAGAGAGAGAGAGAGAGAGAGAAGGGATTTTGCGTGAAAATTGTGTAGAAAAATTGAGTTTAGGCTATTTATACATTGGTCTTCGTCGACGAGACATGTCACTTCATCGACGAGGCCACGAAGGATGTTCGTCGATGAACACATGTTTCTCATCGACGAAATTCAAAACTAAATGCATAGCCTCTTGATATCTTCTCGTCGACGAGACACGTCCTTGTTGACGATCCCCTCAAGCATGTTCGTTGATGAATGTCCTGTGTTCATTGATGAGACCCCTGTTTAAACTTCCAAATTCACTTTCCTTTCTCTCTTTCTCTTATTATTTAAATACCATAATTCTTCGGGTCACTACATTCCCCACCTCAGTTAGTGTCAATCTTGCGAGTGAGAAAACTACTTCTGGATGGATGTCAGGGGTTTATGGCTTACGTGAAGGAGGTGACGGAAAATGAATTGAAGCTTGTCAATACACCAGTAGTTGAGGAGCTTGCAAACGTTTTTCTAGAAGAACTCCTTGGATTACCGCCCGATCGTGAGATAGATTTTACTATTGACTTACTTCCAAGGATGATGCTGATTTTTAAAGCTCCTTACCGAATGACTACAACAGAATTGGGAGAATTAAAGAATTAGTTTCAGGATTTATTGAATAAAGGGCTTATTAGACCTAGTGCATTGCCCTGGGGAGCTCCAGTTTTATTTGTGAAGAAGAAAGACGGGTCTATGAGGATGTGCATAGATTACTGGAAAATAAACAAAGTAATAATTAAGAACATGTATCCTCTACCCCATATAAATGACTTATTTAATCAGCTTCAAGGTACACGGGTCTATTCCAAGATTGACCTCAGGTCAAGTTATCACCAAGTGAAGTTAAAACTGAAGATATTTCAAAAACAACTTTCAAGACTAGGTATGGATGTTATGAATTTCTAGTTATGTCATTTGTTTGACGAATGCTCCTACTATATTCATGGATTTGATGAATAGCGATTCACTTCTAAAAATGAGTAGCTCGGAAGTTATCCAAAGTATAGGAGTACGTCGTGTAATACTTTGTCCAAAAAGGCTAGATCATCTCCTCGGGGAATGCATTTTCGTTTCAAACTCATGTAAAAACAAAAAAAAGAAACCAATTTCACTAAACATGGTTCAGATTCGAAATCTTGGGGGTTTTGAAAATTTGTGGTAAAATTGAAACAAGCAAATGAACTAAGCTTAAACAAAATCCTAAACAAAAATAAATTAACCTACACAAAGTCTTAAACTTAACAAAATACTTAAACAAATTAAATCCACATTAAAAATGAGCTCACATGAGAATCAACCCAACAATAAAGTATTCAAGGCAATGTATTAAAATGAACTTTAATCAAACATAACATGCATCAAATAAACGACAAGAAATAACCCAAGCTTCAAGTATTCAAATAAATAACCAAAACAAAAATTCCACTAATCTAATGCGAACATTCAACAATTAAAATAAATTCAAACAACAATGCCTTAAATAAACATGAATTTAACCCAACATTAACTTTAAATTAAGTAAAGTAAACTTAACAATAAGGTACTCAAAACACATATTAAATTGACACAAGATAAAAAAGAGAGAGAATAAAAAATAAAAGTAAATTAAACATATCAATGAAACAAACTTAGCATTAACTTGACTACAATTAAAATTAATCTACCAATGTTTTTAAACATAAATAAGTCCACTATTAATACTAAGAAAAAATATTCACTGCAATAATCAACTGAAATTAAATATTTAAACATGTATTGAAATAACAAAATGAAACAAATAACAATAAACAACTAACTAATAAAAGAGACTAGGAAGAGAGAGAGAGAGAGAGAGAGAGAGAGAGAGAGAGAGAGAGAGAGAGAGAGAGAGAGAGAGAGAGAGAGAGAGAGAGATAGAAGATGGAGAGATGGAGTTGGAGAGGAGAGCCACAGAAGCAAAGGTCTCCACGGGCAATAGCAAAAGTCTCAAGTGGCACAGCTGCTAATGCCCCAAAAAATCCTCACAAACCCTAGCCTCACATGCCTCCTCTTTCCTAGCTTCCACCTAGCCTTCCCAAAAGCAACCACCAATGACGTGCCAACCCACCTTCTTTCTTTTCTTAATTCCAAGCCAGTGCCTCACACTCCACTCACGGGCTGCTGCTGGCGCCTCACGTCCCTCACAAAGCACACACAAGGCTTTTTTTCTTTTTTTTTTGAATTGCATGGCCGAGTCACATCAAAGACCCCACCCACCTCCCTTTTTGTTTTTTTTGGCTTTCATTTGGGCTCTCTTCATGGCCTCTCCTCAGCACCAAGCGTGCTGCCCTTCCATTCACCAGCCCACGCACACGCCCAACTTGCTTACGACCTTGCCCACGGCCTCATGGGCCCACTTACACGATATGTACATATATATTTGATTAAATTTCCAATAAGGCCCTCTTCATACTTGTGCATGGCTCTGTTTTAAGTTCCAAAAAATTATCTTTTAAATATCCTAGAAAACCTCGGATGCTCACGGTCTCAATTTGGACTCCGGCTCATCTATGCGGCTCTTTTCGAACACGACTACGTACAAGTACGTGCATGGCTTCATATACATTTTTAATTTCAATCTTGATTTCCAAATATTATCCTGCAATATTAAAACACGAATGACCGTAAATTTCTTCAACAAAATAGGATAATTATCGAACGAACTCATTGATTAAAATGATGGACATAATTGAGCATTTAATTAAAATTATGACCTTTAATGCATGAATTTAAATGTCGAATTATCCTATTTTTGATGCGCAATCACACCCCCCAACTAACGTTTTTCTAGTTTCTAGAAAATAACGTGAATGCATTCAAACGAAGGGAGTAGCAACTAAAATTCCAATACTTATGAAAATCACTGGCCATGAAAATATGCTTAATGAGTTTAGGAAAACAAGACATAGATTAACCCAAGTTACATATCAACTAAGAGATTTGTACACCATTTAGTAAAACAATCAAGATAATGGAGTATAATAAAGCTCATGTGTACAAGAAAGGATTAGAATTCCAAGATTGACTACCACTAGACATTAACGATTTTAAGCACAATCAATTAATCTGAGACAACTGCATGGTCTTACTCTAATTCAAAACCATTGTATTGGCGGCTTTCACACTATTACGCTTTTAAAGGCACCCATTTTCTTGATTAGTTAGGAACCCAGTAGTAGGTTACGCTACTACTTACCCACTTTTTGTTTAGTTAGGACCTCGGTAATAAGTAGCCATTTCCAATACACAATTGCTTCCCTATTTTTTTCTTCTGATTGATTTTTTTTGTTTTACTTTTTTCCTTCTTGCAATTAATCCTTGGCTTGTTTCTTATTTTCATTTACTTCAAACTGTTTCTCTTTTCTTTCTTTTCTAGGCCATTAGAATATGGTTCATAAGAATCCCAAACAATTTAAGTACCTTAACCAAAAATGAACTAAGGTAGTCATTCTAAGTTTTCTAACCTATGTAGTGTGTGTAGTAAGACTTTCAACCTCCTTCCCTTGGATGAAACTAAGTGAAATGGATAAAAATTTCTTTTGAATTAAACTTTGATTGTACTACATTCTATATGTTCCATATCCTCAAGAAAAAAAATTTGGCATGTAATGTTAACAAATGAGGAATTTAGCATGCTTTGAGCTCAATAACAGTATTTCCTAAAAGGTGGACCTAACTAACATGAAAACATAACATGCAATTTTCACATTGAAATTCTATCACATGGAAGCACACAATTACACATGGAAATTCTCTCCCCCCAACTAGAATGAGGCAGTGTCCTCAATGTCAGAGCATAAGGGAAATGGAAAACATATGCACGGGGGAAACAAACCAATAAAAAAAAAATAGAACAATAGAAAGTCACAACCAACAAACACAGTAGAAAAGAAAAGAAAGATGCAAATAAGAACAAATAAAACAAAAAGAAAAAGAAAAAGAAATACAGTAAAAGAGAAAGGTCAGAGGACTCCCCTAGGATCTTACAAAAGCAAGACCTCCTCATGTGGATTGAATGGAGTCATGAAGGGCTTTAGACACTGTCCATTGACTGTAAAGTTGTTGCCACTCTTTGGATCTACAATCTCTAGCGCACCATGAGAATGAACTTTTTCAATGATGTACGGGCCACCCCATCGGGACTTCAGTTTCCCAGATGCAATTTGGAGTCATAGAGAAGCACTTGCAGAGTAGGAAAAAGTTGTTTGCCTTTGATTTTTATGTCATGCAGTAATTTCATCTGCTCCTTTGCTAAGCAGACACTATCGTAAGCTTCCCTCCTAGATTCTTCAAGCTCACATACCCGCAATTTCCTTAAACCTTTGGCATCATCAAGTGAAAAGTTAATCTATTTTATAGCCCATAAAGCACGATGCTGAATCTCAACAGGCAAATGACATGCTTTACCATAAACTAACCTATAGGGAGACATCCCTAAGTTTGTCTTGAAAGGAGTTTGGTAGGCCCAGAGTGCATCAACAAGTTGTTCTGATCAATCTTTTCGATTAGGACGCACCGTTTTCTTAAGTATGATTTTGATCTCTTTGTTGGCTAATTCAGCTTGACCATTAGTCTAAGGGTGGTATGGAGTAGAGACCTTATGGGTCACTCCATACTTTTGCATGATGTTTTCAAAAGGTTTATTACAAAAGTGCAACCCTCCATCACTAATGATCGCCTTGGGCATGCCAAAACGTGCAAATAACTCCCTAAGAAAACAGATAAAAACCCTGTGGTCATTTTTCCTATAAGGTATAGAGCCGAACACTCTTACCAACGTGGCAGGTGATAAACACACGCCCTCGGATATAGAGCCGGACACTCTTTCAGTACTTGGAATAATTTGGAAACGAGTTCCTATTGCATTTCATTTTAAAAACACAACCATGCTCATATAACCAAACAAATCACACCCATTTGGTAATCTATAAATCATGATTTTTCAAACATACACAGTTTAATAAAGTCAAGGCATGACCATCCCTAATAAAGTCAAAGGCTTTCCAACAAAACCAGGGAATGCAGCCTAGTACCCCATTTTCCTAAAAACTGTTACATGAAAAACCCACAATTTTACCTGTTAGATTTCCCCAAATGAGTAACCAAAACACACACAGGACTGTGAACCACAGTTCTACCGGGTCCGATTTAAAAAATAACCGACATAAACTGAATCCCCTTACCTTTTCCCGAATGACAAATCCAGAACTCCAAGGCCCCTAAACTGCGAATCGAGTTCCAAAACCTACAACCCACAGTACAAAACTCGCTCACAACTCTATTACCTACAAGAGTACCGAATCAAAACTGAAAACCGAGCCTTACCTCTATTTTGGGCCAAAACCCGAGAATGTCCGAAATGAAAATCTAATCTGCAGAACTTGTAGAGAATCCTTCCTTGATCCTTGTGGTAACGTCGGATCTACGATTCCCGCTACATACTGCGAAGAAATCTAGAGAGTAGGTTGAGTTTCTAGAGAGATAGAGAGAGAATTTAAGTTTTCTTAGCTGAGAAGTAATGAAAATATCTATTTATAACCCTTTGACTCGGCTACTCCTCGCCGACGAGGCTCTGCACTTCATCGTCGAGAACTACAAAGACTTCGTCGATGAACTTTGGCTTCGTCGACGAAGCTTGCTTAATTATTAATTTACCTCCCTCTTAATTAATTAATTCACTATATCACGGTTCGGGTTCTTACAACCTCCCCTCCTTACAAAAATTTCGTCCTCAAAATTTGCTATCTCTTATTCATAAACTTATTCATGAAATCAATTATACACTCGACTTTAGGAAAAAAATTGGTGACTACTATAACGCAGCCCATCACAACATATACATACCCTCACTTATGGCGGAGGAATACCATGGTTACAAACATAAATCGTCTCAGGAGTTCACAAATACACACACTCCTCAAGACCAACCACCTATTCAAATACAAAGTAGGGTAATGTATATAACTTAGAACAACTGTGGATACTTCCGGCGTATTTCTGCTTCCAATTCCCAAGAAGCTTCCTTAACGTCATGATTCTGCCACAATACCTTCACCAAAGATATGTCCTTGGTACGTAGCTTTTGAACTTTATGGTCCAGAATCTGAACATGTATCTCCTCATACGCTAAAGTATCCCTAATCTCCACATTCTCGTAGCTAATAACATGTGAAGGATCCAACACGTGCCTTCTCAACATGGATATGTGGAACACATCGTGGAACCTCGAGAGTGCTGGGGGTAGTGCAATCTTGTAGGCTACCAGATCCACTCGCTCAAGAACCTCGAATAGTCTGATGTACCTCGGGCTCAGCTTGCCCTTCTTCCCAAATCTCATCACCCCTTTCATCGGAGTGATCCTCAAAAATACCTTACCCCCCACCTCGAAGTCCAACTTACGGTGGCGAACATTGGCGTAGCTCTTCTGCCGACTTTGAGCTGTTTTAATCCTTTCTCGGATCAAACCTACCTTCTCAGATGCTTACTGCACAAGTTCGGGTCCTAACACCTGATGTTCACTAACCTTACTCCAATACAGAGGAGATCGACATCTCCGACCATACAAAGCCTCGAACGGTGCCATCTCAATACTAGCTTGGAAGCTATTGTTATAAATGAACTCTACTAGTGGCATAAACTGTATCCAGCTACCACCAAAATCTAACATATAAGCCCGCAACATATCCTCCAAGATCTATATCATCCTCTCCGACTGTCCATCAGTCTGGTGGTGGAACACTGTACTGAAAGTAAATTTCATCCCCAATGCTTCGTGCAAGCTCGACCAGAATCGAGAAGTAAACCTCGGGTCTCGATATGATACAATGGACACCGATACCCCATGCATTCTAACTATCTCATGCAAATTCATGTCTGCTAGCTTGCACAAAGGGTAGCTAACCTTTATCGGTAAGAAGTGAGCAGATTACGTCAACCTGTCCACGGTCACCCAAATAACATTCTGCCCGTGAAGTGCTGGTGGCAATTCGGTCACAAAGTCCATGGAAATATACTCCCATTTCCACACCGGAATAGCTAAGGGCTGTAATGGCCCTGCTGGCTTCTGATGTTCAGCTTTCACCTGCTGACACGTCAAATACTCCTCCAGAAAGTCTCGCTAAACTCCTAATACATCTTTGTACTACCTGGATGTACCGTATACAAAGAGTGATATGCTTCCTCCTGTCGTTCGGAACATATAGCCTGATCACAAACCTCAACACACCTCCCTTAGAGATGTTGAACTTTGAAGCCAATCCTTGTTGTACCTTTTCCACAACCTTTGTCAACTCCGCATTACTAGCCTGCGTGACTTTTATGCGCTCAAACAAAGTCCTCTAGACCACCAAACTAGCAAGGAAAGCCTGATGATCACCATACACTAACTCTATACCTGAGCTCTCCAAATCCTATCTGATGTGATGCTGAGCTAGAACTGCAGACACTGCCACGTGATTCGACTTTCGACTCAACGCATCGACTACCACATTAGCTTTTCCCGGGTGATAACTAATGGTGCAATCGTAGTCCTTAATCAACTCAAGCCACCGTCTCTGTCTCATATTCAACTCCTTCTATGTGAAAAATTACCCGAGGCTTTTGTGGTCAATGAAAATCTTGCATTGCACACCATACAAATAGTGTCGCCAGATCTTCAGTGCATATACAACAGTAGCCAACTCCAAATCATGCGTAGGGTAATTCTTCTCATAATCCTTCAGTTTTAGAGAAACATAAGCTATTACCTTACCCTGCTGCATAAGCACGCAACCCAAACCTTTCAGAGACATGTCACTATAAATCACAAAACTGCCATCCCTAGAAGGAATGATTAACACTGGAGCAGTAACCAGCCGATGCTTCAACTCCTGAAAACACTGCTCGCAATCACTAGTACATTAAACTTTACCCCCTTTCTGGTTAATCGAGCCAGAGACCCAGATAACTTAGAAAACCCTTCCACGAACCGACGATAATAACTTGCCAGTCCCAAAAAAACTCCGAACCTCCTGTACACTCTTC
Source organism: Malania oleifera (assembly GCF_029873635.1). NCBI lineage: Eukaryota > Viridiplantae > Streptophyta > Magnoliopsida > Santalales > Ximeniaceae > Malania > Malania oleifera. The sequence goes on from NC_080425.1 coordinate 15,293,529, forward strand.
GGTTTCACCTAGTCAACCACAACTTTGATCTTGCTAGGATCAACTGATATACCATCACCAATTACTACATGGCCTAAGAATGCCACCTAATTCAACCAGAATTCACACTTCTTTAGTTTAGCATACAACTTCTTCTCTCGTAGAATCTGTAATACTAAACTCAAATGATTCTCATGCTCTTCCATACTCCTCGAGTATACTAGAATATCATCAATAAACACCACCACAAACCGGTCTAGATACTTATGGAAAACCCTGTTCATAAGATCCATGAACACTGCCGGAGCATTCGTTAAACCAAACGGCATGACTAGAAATTCATAGTGGTCGTATCTGGTATGGAAAGCAGTCTTCGCTACATCCTCATATCTGACCTTCACTTGATGATATCCTGACCGTAGGTCAATCTTCGAAAATACCTGCGTATCTTGCAGCTGGTCAAAGAGATCATCAATACGAGGCAACGGGTAGCAATTCTTCAAAGTTATCTTGTTAATCTCATGACAATCAATGCACATATGCATCGACCCATCCTTATTCTTCACAAATAGTACTGGAGCTCCCCAGGGCGAAACACTAGGTCGAATAAAACCCCTGTCCAGTAATTCCTGTAACTGTTCCTTCAACTCCTGAAGTTCTGCTGGAGCCATCTGGTATGGAGCTTTAGAGATTGGTGCCTTACCAGGTAGCAACTCTATCGCGTACTCCACCTAACGATCCAGAGGTAAATCAGGTAAATCATTTGGAAACACATCCGGGAACTTGCTGACTACCCAAATATCCTCGAGCCTCAACTCATCCTGTGGTGGTTCCCTCATATAAGCTAAGTACCCCTGACATCTGTCCAAGAGTAATCTCGTCACCTGCAATGCTGATAGAATCTGTGGCGTCAAATGCACACACGATCCCATAAACTCATACTCCTGCTCCCCAGGAGGTTTGAACACTACCACCTTCCTACGACAGTTGATCACAGCATATTTGGAGAATAACCAATCCATTAATAATATAACATCAAACCCTGATATGTCGTATACTACAAGGTTTGCTGGTAGCAGCTTCCATTGGATTACCACTGGGCAGTCCTCCAACATCCACTTACAGAATGATATACCCCCATATGGTGTGGCTATAGACAATTCCTCTTCCATGACTTGGGTCTCCACCCCACATAGTTTCACAAAGTTAACAGATATAAAGGAGTGAGTCGTACCCGAATCAAATAAAACCACAGCTTTATTTAAAAGCAACATCATAGTACCTGTCACCATATTCTGCACATGCTCAACATCCGCTGGAGTAAGTGAGTACACCCTCGCTAGAGTTGTATTCGTTTGGTGGGTTCCTCGAGATACTTGATTACTCCTCCGATTCTAACTCGAAGAAGGTGTACCCTTGTTTGGTGTGTGACAATCTCGAGCCATGTGACCTGACTGACCATAGTTGTAGCAGTTATCCGCAAATGGCTGGCACTCACCACTATGCCATCTGCGGCTCTTGGTACAATGATCACCCACCTGGCTCATCTGAGAACCCTGATGCTCGGTATTCTGTCGGTAACTCGAGCCCCTGTTCCTCTTCTTCCATGATCCCTAACGAGATCCAGACTGAATCCACCTCATCCTCTCAGATACCAGTCTCAATCATAGTGGCTTTATCCACCAAACCCGAAAACTCACGGATCTGAAGCATGCCCACTAATAAGTGGATGTCCTTCCTCAAGCCCTTCTCGAACCTCTGAGTCTTCTTGTACTCATTCGAGATCAAACACGGTGCAAATCAGGATAGCTCTATATACCAAGTAGCATACCCCTGCACCGTCATACTCCCCTGAGTTAGCGTAAAAAACTTATCCGCCTTAGCGTCGTGTATAGCAGCTGGGAAGTATCTGTCAAAGAACACCTCCTTGAAACGGCTCCAAGAAATCTCCACAGGACCAGCCCTCTGCTTCTCCAGTAGACTCTCTTCTTGTCCGTGCAGTGTAGGACCTCCAAAATCCTCTCGATTTTCTCGATCTAGTCCTCTGCTATCGTCGGGTCGTGTCCCTCTGAGAAGGTCGGAGGATGCATGCATGTGAACCTCTCAATGGTGCACCCCGCAGACATAGGAGAACATTCATGTCTCGTGACACTCCGCCCGATCTCCTGTAGGACCTGTCTCATTAGTCTTTGAGGCACAATAGGAGACTCAACTCTTCGTCTCCTCGGAGCCACTTCCCAGGTCATTATCCTTGGGCTCCATTCTAAAAACACAATAGGAATCTTGTTAATACTCCTACAACACGTACAATTAACAAAATTATCTAACACTAATCATGTTAACTACCACCTGTCAGGTCCAGGTTTGTCCTCTCACACCTACACAAAGATCATCAATGGTTTGCCATGATTTTACTGAAATCATCATTCTAGGAAAAACACAGAACACCGCCGATGAGTCCCGGTCTAGCAACAAAACAATCCTCAACCAACTCTACCCATATCCAACCTCCTATGCTCTAGTATGTACACACAACTAAGCCTCCTAACCAAGTCTACAAGACCTAACAACCTGGTTAGCTCTGATACCAAGATGTCATGCCCCGAACCCAATAATTGGACCCGAGGGTGAAAAAGTAATCTAATTTGTCCCTATATCATACAAAATCAAGACACAGTACAATGAATAAGGGTCTAACCCCGTGGGGTTCCCAGGAACCCTATACATATCCACATACACAATGAGAACATAGCGGAAGATAAGTCTTTCTATACACAATCTGTACCATACCAGAGTCTATACAAAGGAGTCAAACTCCACAAAATACAACACAAACTCTGGTGTCAACTAGAACCCCCCAAAGACCACCCAATAGAGTCCTAGTACTTACCTAAGTACTTCTTGCAGTTCATCGACCACTATGCTCCCAACAACAGGATGCTAGTTCCGGTTACTCGAAGGACCTGTAAAATATGTACATATAGTAGGGATGAGACACCTCTCAGTAAGGCAGATACATGTTATATCAGTGTGTGGTATTTAAGTGTTATCATGACAGCAAAATATACACAGTTAAATGCAATTCCAGTACTTTGACAAAAAAGTTTCAAAACAGTGCATACATGCACAGACACATGATCAAGTAACCCGGTGTCGTCACACCCTTTGGCCCAAAGCTTGCCTGCAATACCCAACGTCAGCCCATAACTAGCCCACGATACACGGCGTCCCCGACACATCGCAAACCCCAGGCTCCCATGGCATCATACCGGTACAAACTGGTGGATCCACACCCTTCGATGATCAGTTGGTAAGGCTCACACCCTCGGATATAGAGCTGGACTCTCTTACCAACGTGGCAGACAATAAACACACGACCTCGAATATAGAGTCGGACACTCTTTCTGTACTTGGAATAATTTGGAACCCTATTCCTATTGCCTTTCATTTTAAAAACACAACCATGAATGTCATATAACCAAACAAACCACACCCATTTGGTAATCTATAAATCCTAATTTTTCAATTGTACACAATTTAATAAAGTCAAGGCATGACCATCCCTAACATAGTACATCACACAGTACATCAAAGGCTTTCCAACAAAATAGGGAATGCAGCCCAGTACCCCATTTTCCCAAAAACTATTTCATGAAAAACCCACAATTTTACCCGTTAGATTTCCCTTAATGAACACAGGACTGTGAACCATAGTTCTACCAAGTCCAATTTCAAAAATAACTGACATAAACTGAATCCCCTTAATTTTTTCCGAATGACAAATCCCAAACTCCAAGGCCCCTAAACTGCGAACCGAGTTCCAAAACCTACAACCCACAGTACAAAACTCGCTCACAACTCTGTTACCTACAAGACTACCAAATGAGAACTGAAAATCGAGCCTTACCTCTATTTTGGACCAAAACCCGAGAATGCCGAAAACAAAAATCCAATCCATAGAACTTGTAGAGAATCCTTCCTTGATCCTCGTGGTAATGTCAAATCTACGATTCCCACTACATATGGCAAATAAATCTAGAGAGATAGAGAGTAGGTTGAGTTTCTAGAGAGATAGAGAGAGAATTTAAGTTTTCTTTGTTGAGAAGTAATGAAAATATCTATTTATAACCCTTTGACTCAGTCGCTCCTCATCGACGAGACTTTGAACTTCGTTGCCGAGAACTACGAAGACTTCGTCGATGAGAACTACAAAGACTTCGTCGACAAACTCTGACTTCGTCGACGAAGCTTGCTTAATTACCAATTTTCCCCTCTCTTAATTAATTAATTCCCTATATCATGGTTCGAGTTCTCACATAGGTCTTAGAGAATTAAACCAGATCTTCGCTTTATCCTTCAAGTAAAAGGAAATAAACGAAGCTTAATGTATTCAATAGTTCCTACTATAGTAATGAAGGTAGTACATGCCAACTCAAAATTTGTCAGATGCTGATAAGGACACTCAAAATCCATCCTATGGAGTTGAGGTATTACTGACAACATACCATGCTTAATTGTGAAATTCAGTGCATTATTTGGCAAAACAATACAAGATGGTGTGGTGGTACGTGTAGGCTGCAAAAAGTCTTTCAAAGTACGTGGTGCAGGTGGATGTTTAGCCATAGTTTTCTAAAAAATTTTCTCAAAAAGATCACTCAAATAAATTTTAGTGTCCTCACTTGCAACAGAAATAGGAAACCTACTACCTGTATTAAGTGATAGTTTGTATAGCGTATGTGAAATGTCTTTAACCTAAGGCTATACCCAACAACGGCACCAAAACCTTGACTCACTTCTTAAAATAAGTAGCTCGGAAGCTATTCCAAGTATAGGAGTACGTTGTGTAATACTTTACACAAAAAGGCCAGATCGTCTCCTCGGGGAATGCAGTTCGGTTTCAAACTCGTGTAAAAAAAAAAAAAAGAAGAAAGAAAATAAGAAAACAATTTCACTGAACATGGTTCAGATTCGAAATCTTGAGGGTTTTGAAAATTTGTGGTGAAATTGAAACAAGCAAATGAACTAAGCTTAAACAAAATCCTAAACAAAAATAAATTTACCTACACAAAGTCTTAAACTTAAAAAAATTAAATCCACATTAAAAATGAGCTCACATGAAAATCAACCCAACAATAAAGTATTCAAGGCAATGTATTAAAATGAACTTTAATCAAACATAACATGCATCAAATAAACGACAAGAAATAAACCAAACTTCAAATATTCGAATAATGAACCAAAACAAAAATTCCATTAATCTAATGCGAGCATTCAACAATTAAAATAAACTCAAACAATAATGCCTTAAACAAACATGAATTTAACCCAACATTAACTTTAAATTAACTAAAGTAAACTTAAAGATAAGGTACTCAAAACACATATTAAATTGACACAAGATAAAAAAGAGAGAATAAAAAATAAAAGTAAATTAAACATACCAATGAAACAAACTTAGCATTAACTTAACTATAATTAAAATTAATCAACCAATGTTTTTAAACATAAATAAGTCCACTATTAATTCTAAGCAAAAATATTCACCGCAATAATCAATTGAAATTAAATATTTAAACATGTATTGAAATGACAAAATGAAACAAGTAACAATAAACAACTAACTAATAAAAGAGGCTAGGTAGAGAGAGAGAGAGAGAGAGAGAGAGAGATGGAAGACGGAGAGATGGAGTTGGATGGGAGAGCCACAATAGCAAAGGTCTCCACGAGCAGCAGCAAAAGTCTTCAGTGGCGCGGCTCCCAATGCCCCTAAAAATCTTCACAAACCCTAGCCTTACATGCCTCTTCTTTCCTAGCTTCCTCTAGCCTTCCCAAAAGCAGCCCCCAGTCACGTGCTAGCCCACCTTCTTTCTTTTTTTAATTTCAATTTCCTCACCCTAAGTCAGCGCCTCACACTCCACTCATGGGCTGTTGCCAGCGCCTCACGTCCCTCACACAAGGTTTTTTTTTGTTTGAATTGCATGGCTGGGTCACATCAAGGACCCGACCCACTTCCCTTTTTTTTGTTTGGCTTTCATTTGGGCTCCCTTCACAGCCTCTCCTTAGTGCCCAGCGTGCTTCCCTTCCATTCACCAGCCCACGCACGCGCTCTACTTGCTCACGGTCTCGATTTGGACTCCAGCTCACGTACGCGGCTCTTTCCGAACACGTCAATGTACAAGTACGTGCATGGCTTCATGTACGCTTTTAATTTAAATTTTGATTTCCAAATATTGTCCTGCAATATTAAAACACAATGACCATAAATTTCCTTAACAAAATAGGATAATTATCGAACGAACTCATTGATTAAAATGATGGGCATAATCGAACATTTAATTAAAATTATGACCTTTAATGCATGAATTTAAATGTTGAATTACCCATTTTTGACGTGCAATCAAATATAATATTTGACCAGTATTTAGACTAGTTCGTTGTGATTTTCACTGATGACATACTAGTATACTCGAGGAGTTTTGAGGAGCATGAGACGCACCTAAGGCTAGTACTTCAGATGCTCAGGGAAACGAAATTGTATGCCAAGTTTAGCAAACGTGAATTTTGGTTAGAGAAAGTTGCGTTTTTGGGGCATGGTATATCATAGGATGAAATTTCTATTAATCCCAGCAAGATAGAGGCAGTTGTGAATTGGTTTTTTCTGAGGAACGTACAGGAAGTCAGAAGTTTCTTAGGACTGACAGGTTATTATCGATGGTTTGTAGAGGGATTCTTAGCATTATTAGGGCCTCTGACGTGACTAACCACAAAGAATGTTAGATTTGAATGGGACGATAGTTGTGAGCAGAGCTTCCAGGATTGAAGTAGAGGCTTGTCACAACACTAGTATTGGCTATTCCATCTGCAGATGATGGTTACGTGATCTATTGTGATGTCTCTTTGAGGGGGCTTGGATGTGTATTGTTGCAGTAGGACAGAGTAGTAGCATATGTCTCTAGACAATTGAAAGAATATGAAAAGAATTATCCCACTTATGATATAGAATTAGTTACAGTGGTTTATGCAATGAAGATTTGGAGGCATTATCTATACGAAGAGAGATGTGAAATATTTTCAGATCATAAAATTTTAAAGTACTTCTTCAGGAAGAAGGAGTTGAACATGTGGCTGATGCGTTGAGCCGAAAGTCCATGATAGTAGCTTTGTCAACAGCAAAAATTCATTGCCCAATCTAGATGGACTTTAAGAGGCTTGGCGTGGAGTTGTAGAGAGTGATCACTAGGCATTTATTGCCAACCTGGTGGTGCAGCCTACTCTATAGGAAAAGATTAAAGTAGCCCAGAAGAATAACGTAGAGTTGACAGAGTTGATAGAGAAGGTGCAGGTCGGAACTCTGAGGTTCCATATTAGGCTGTGTATGCCTGCAGATGTGGATATCGAAACGACAATCTAGAGGAGGCTCACATATCCTTATACGCGGTTCATCCAAGCAGCACTAAAATGTATAGGGATCTGCGAGAGTATTTCTGGAGAAGCGGTATGAAGAGAGAGATTGTTGAGTTTTTACAGTAGTGTTTAATGTGCCAGTAGGTTAAGGCTGAGCACCAGAGGCCGGCGGGCCAGCTAGAACCACTTTACATCCTAAAGTGGAAATGGGATCACATTTCTATGGACTTTATGATGGATTTACCGCCGTTACGACAAGGGCAGAATCCTATTTGGGTGGTCATTGATCGTCTGCCGAAGACCGCTCACTTTATACCTATGAAGATCAACTACTCCATAGAAGGACTGATAGAAAGATATATTCAAGAGATAGTACGATCACATGGTGTGCTAGTGTCTATAGTATCAGACCGAGATCCATGTTTCACGTCACAGTTTTGGAGGAGCTTACAGGGGGCTCTGGGGTCTCAGTTGTCATTCAACATGACATTTCATCCTAGACAGATGGGCAGTCAGAGAGGATGATTCAAAAATTAGAGGATATGCTACAGGCATGTGTGCTGGATTTTGGGGGTAGTTGGACCTAGTATCTGTTGCTGGTAGAGTTTGCATACAATAATAGCTATCAGACCAACATTAGCATGGCACCTTATGAGGCATTATATGGTAGAAGATGTCTTTCTCCTCTATACTAGGATGAGGTTGGTGAGAGGCGAGTTTTGCGACCAAAAATAGTGCAGTAGGCATACGATAAAGTCCGGCTTATTGGAGAAAGAATCAGTGCAGCTCATAATTGGTTGAAAATCTATGCAGATAATCACCACCGAAAATTGGAATTTGAAGTAGGAGACCATATATTTCTAAAAATAGAGCCATTGAAAGGTACTATGAGGTTTGGGAGGAAGGGTAAGTTGAGCCCTAGGTTTATTGGCCATTTCGAGATACTTGAGAGGGTGGGGTCAGTTGCCTACCGGCTAGCCTTATCACCAGTTTTATGCAGAATACATGACATGTTTCATGTTTCTATGCTAAATCAATACATCCCAGATCCCGCCCACGTGGTCAATTATGTAGGGATAGAACTTAGAGAATCACTGTCTTATGAGGAGATACCAGTGCAGATCTTAGATAAGAAGGAACATGAATTGCGCAATAAGAGAATTACATTAGTAAAAGTCCTGTGGAGGAGTCATGCGGTGGAGGAAGCTTCATGGGAGTTTGAGGAAGAAATACGACAAAAATACCCACATCTATTTAGTGGGGATCAATAGTAATTAGGAAAGGATGCTGGTAGGTATGTTATGTTTCTTTTGTGTAGGTTAGTTAGTATATGTAATAATTTTCTGTTACTAGGTCATATTTTGGTTTGGGAAAATTTTTCTTTTATGTATTTTTAATCTCCCAGAACCTTGAATGTAACCATGATATTCCTACGCCAAAAGTGAGGGTAAGTAATAAAATAAGTAGCCCATTTTCCTCAAAGGATGGTGTTCAATGTAGATAGTAAATTTTGAGAATGAAATTTTATGAGGGGAGAATGTAGAGACCCAAATAATTATATAAATTAAATAATAAAAGAAAGGAGAGAAAATGAATTTTAAAAGGGATTCAGCAGAGTCTTGTCAATGAGTGCATAGTGCTCATCGACGGGAACGTGTGTCTCATCGACGAGACATTACTAAGAGGGTTGATTTCAGGGCCTAAAATTCGTCGACGAGGAATAAGTGTTCATCGAGGAACTCCCTTCATGGACTCATCGACAAGGTGACGTGTCTTGTCGACAAATCCGTGTTTTATAAATATCCTAAGCTCGCGGTTTTAGTGAAATTTCATTCCACAAGGTTTTCTCTCTCTCTCTCTCTCTCTCTCTCTCTCTCTCTCTCTCTCTCTCTCTAAAACATCTTCCCCTCATTCTCTCTAAGTTTTTGGCTTTGTCCTTCGCCGGTTCGACAATCGAAAGCCACCATGCTACTCTTGGGAAGATTCTCTTCAAATCTACTAGAGTAGTTCGTTGGTTAGGCCAACTCGGGCACCATCCCAAAATTTGGGTAAGTTGGCTATTTTAGGCTTTATAAGTTATTTGGTGTTTCTGAACTAAGGAAAATTCTTTAGATAGTGTAATACTGAAGTTTTGTTGGAAAAAAATGCAATTTTAGGGTGTTGAGCTGGGGAACATATGGGTACAAGTTTGGAATATTTTATGGGCTTCTCAGTAAGTCAGGTAAGGGGATAAATTAAGTCATCCTTTTCTATGAAATTATTTATCATTATATTTATTTTTAGGAAAATATGTATGATATAAAACCATGTTTGGGAATAATGTTGTGGAACAGAAAAATAATTTTAACACATTTTATAAGGAAATATGATTTCATAATTAATTATGAGTTTATAAGGCTATGTACATTTGAGTGGCATGAGTATAATATTTCCATGAATGCTGTATTGAAATATTATGAGTTTTCCAAGATAAGCATGTTACAACAGTTTTAAGGAAAACCCTAAAAACAACACAGGAACTATGGTTTTAAAATTATGTTGAAAAGTGCAAGAAATTATGTTTAGTACGTTATGAATTATGCTGGCGTAAATGCCGTGAGTTTAACACAATCAAAGGTACGGTCATCTCTGTATTACAATTTAATCATAAATAAAATTTTCCAACAGAAATAGAGATGATATCCGAATTCCTCAATTTTCCCAAAAAATGTAAACTCAAAAATCCCGTAATTTCATCTGATAGATTTTCCCAAATAAGTAGCGAAAACATTCGTATAATTGTAAACCACAATTTTACCGATTCAGATTATAAAAATAACTTATATAAACAGAAACCCCTTACCTTATCCCGAAAATCAAAACACGATCTTAATCGGTCCGAAATAATGACACGGGATCCCCAAAACCTAAAAATCGAAGAACAACACTTCAATATAATCCCAACCACTACAGATCTAGTGAAACAAAAATGAAATCAAGCTCTTACCTTGATTTTGGAACAAAACCCAAAAATCCTCCAAACGAAGATCCGATTTGCTATAACTGTAGAGATTCTCCTTTTGATCTATGTAACTACGTCGGATCATTGATTCGGGTAACAAATGGCCGGAAACCTTAGAGAGAGAGAGAGAGAGAGAGTCTCCTTCGAATTCTAGAGAGAGAGAGAGAGAAAGAGAGAGAGAGAGAGAGAGAGAGAGAAAGAGAGAGAGAGAGAGAGAGAGAGAGAGAGAGAGAGAGAGAGAGAGAAAATCTTTGATTTCTTAGCAACTAAGCAATGAATAGGATATTTATAACTTGGTTGACTCGGCTAACCTCGTCGACGAGACGGTGCCTTCGTTGACGAGCAGAAGAAGGCTGTTCGTTGACGAGCAGAAGAAGGCTGTTCGTTGACGAAGGAGTTACCTCATCGACGAGCCTGAATTTTAAAAGTTCCCAAAATCCCTCATTATATCTTCATCGAGGAGCTCTGAATTTCGTCGCCGATCCGTTGAAGAGACTTCGTTGACGAGAGATTGAGCCTCGTCAACAAGCCCTACTGATTTTCCCTTTTAAAAGGTCTTTCTTATTTACATAATCCACATTTCTCGGGTCGGGTTCTTACAACCTCCCCTCTTTACAAAAATTTCATTCTCTAAATTTGCAATCCCTCGCTTGCTAACTCGTCAATATGCCAAAACGCATACCTGACTTTATAAAGAGTCGGCGGCCACCCACATAACAGTGTTGTCCCAAATATATTACATACCTTCACTTATGGTGGAGGAATACGGTGGTTACATACAAAGTGTCTCGGGAGCTTACAATATCACAAAACTCTCCCTGAGACTAACCACACATCACTCTAAATAATAGATATATCATATACTTACCCAAATCATTTCTGTAAACATCACCTCTAAAAAAAAATATAGATATTTTTGGCATATTTCTGTCTCCAACTCCTAAGAAGTTTCCTCAACTGCGTGATTCCACCATAGTACTTTCACTAACGGTATCTCCTTGGTATGCAGCTTCTGAACTTTTTGGTCCAGAATTTGAACGGGTATGTCCTCATACGCCAAAGCATCCCCGATCTCTAAAGATTTGTAATTAATCACATGTGACGTATCTGACATATACCTTCTCAACATGGATACGTGGAATACATCGTGGATCCTAAAAAGCGCTGGGGGTAGTGCAACCCTATAGGCTACTTGACTCATTCGTTCAAGTACCTAGAATGGTCCAATATACCTTGGACTCAGCTTGCCCTTCTTCTTGAATCTCATCACTCCTTTCATCGGCGCGATTCTCAGGAATATCTTACCCCCCCACCTCGAATTTTAACTCACGATGGTGAACATCCGCGTAACTCTTTTACTGATTCTGAGTTGATTTAATTCTATCTCTAATCAATCTGACATTCCCAGATGCCTGCTGTATGAGTTTGGGACCCAATATCTGTCGTTCACTAACCTCATCCTAGTATAGAGGAGACCGAAACCTCCAACCATACAATGCCTCGAACGGTGCCATCCCGATACTAGCTTGGAAGATATTGTTATAGGTGAACTTCACTAACGGTAGAAACTGAATTCAACTACCACCAAAGTCTTACACACTTACCCGTAACATATCCTCCAAGATCTGGATCCTTTTCTCTGACTATCCATCAGTCTGGGGATGGAACGCTGTACTGAAAGTAATCTTCATCCCCAGTGCCTCTTGTAAGATCTTCTAGAATTGAGGAATAAATCTTGGGTCTCGTTCTGAAACAATGGACATCGATACCCCATGCATTCTGACTATCTTCTACATGTATACATCTGCTAGCCTACTCAAGGAGTAGCTAACCTTCATTGGTACAAAGTAAGCTGATTTAGTCAACTTGTCCACGATCACCCAGATTGCATTCTGCACATGAATTGTTGGTGGCAATCCGGTGATAAAGTCCATGGAGATATGCTCCCATTTCCACTTTGGGATACTCAATGGCTGCAACGGCCCTGTCGACCTCTGATGTTTAGCCTTAACTTGCTGACGCGTCAGGCATTGCTCTAAAAATTAAGCAAACTCGCTTTTCATGCCACTCCACCAGAAAGATTCTCGCTGATCTCGATACATCTTCATGCTAAATGGATGTATCGTATACAAAGAACGATGCGCCTCCTACAAAATGGTCTTCCTTATCCCCTTGTCATTTGGAACACACGGTCTTGTTCCAAATCTCAACACACCTCCCTCGGAGATACAAAATTTTGTAGCCAGCCCTTGCTGCACTTTCTCTACAACCCTGACTAACTCTTCCTCATTTACCTGCGCGGCCTTAATTCTCTCAAATAATGTTGGCTGGATCACCAAGCTAGCAATGAAACCCTGGTGATTACCAACCACCAATTCCATGCTGAGACTCTCCAGATCCCGTCTAATATGATGCTGACCTACCATTGTAGATACTAATGCATGCTCTGACTTCCTACTCAACACATTAGCTACCACATTAGCTTTTCTCGGATGATAGCTAATGGTGCACCTGTACTCCTTGATTAGTTCGAGCCACCTCCTCTGCCTCATGTTCAACTCCTTCTATGTGAAAAAGTATTTAATGCTTTTGTGGTATGTGAAGATCTCACACTATTCACCGTACAAGTAATGTCTCCAGATCTTCAGCGGATACACCACTTCCGCCAACTCCCTATCATGCATGGGGTGATTCTTTTCGTACTTCTAGAGTTTCTGAGAAGCATAAGCAATTAGTTTCCCCTGTTGCATTAGCACACAATCCAAACCCTTCAGAGATGCATCGTTGTAAATCACAAAACCACCGTCCCCAAATGGGACGGTTAAAACCGGAGCAGTGACTAGTCGGTGTTTCAACTCCTGGAAACTCCGCTCGCACTCATCGGTCCAATCAAATCTCACATCCTTCCTTGTCAACCATGTCAAAGGGCCAGATAATCTAGAGATTTTCTCCACAAACCGCCGGTAGTACCTAGCCACTCCTAGGAAACTCTGAAGTTCCTGCATGCTTTTTGGTTTCACCCAGTCAACCATTGCTTCAATCTTACTTGGATCAACTGAGATACCACCTCCCGACACAACATGGCCTAGAAATGCAACTTGCTTCAACCAAAACTCATATTTGTTCAGTTTAGCATACAACTTCCTTTCCCGTAGTAGCTAAAGCACTAACCTCAGATGGATTTCATGCTCTTCTGAACTCCTAGAGTATACTAGAATATCGTCAATGAATACCACTATGAATTGGTCTAGGTATTCATGGAAAACCCTATTCATTAGGTCCATAAATACTGTTGGAGCGTTAGTCAACCCCAAAAGGCATGACTAGACATTTGTAGTGACCACATCTGGTTCAAAAATTGGTCTTCGCAACATCCTCACTCTTAACTTTCACCTGATGATACCCTGATCGTAAATCGATCTTCGAAAAGACCTATGTTCCCTGCAAATCGTCAAACAGATCATCTATACGAGGCAACGGGTATCGATTCTTCATTGTTACCTTGTTGATCTCATGGTAATCAATGCACATTCTCACTGACCCGTCCTTCTTCTTCTCGAACAATACTGGCGCTCCCCAGGGTGAAAACACTAGGTTTGACAAAGCCCTTATCTAGTAGTTCCTACAACTACTCCTTTAACACTATATGTTCAACTGAAGCCATTCGGTATGGAGCTTTAGAAATCAGTGCCTTGTCTGGCAGCAATTCAATAGCAAACTCCACTCATGATCAGGAGGTAAACTGGGTAAGTCTTCCAGGAATACATCCGAAAATTTGTTAACCACTCGGATATCTTCAAGTTTCAAATCATGCTAAGGTGGTTCCTTCACACAAGCTAGGTACCTCAGACACTCATCCAAGAGTAACCTTCTCACTTGCATTGCCGACATAATCTGTGGCGTCGAATGCACACACGATCCAATGAACTCATACTCCTATTCTCCAAGAGGTATGAACACCACCACTTTCCTACGACAGTCAATCATAACAAAACTAGAGGATAACCAATCCATCCCTAGCATAACATCAAAACCAAACATGTCATACACTACCAGATTCACCGGTAGCGACCTTCCCTGAATTACCACTGGGCAGTTCCCTAACATCTTCCTACAAATCACCACACTCCCAAATGGTGTAGCCACAGACAACCCCTCCTCCATCACTTGGGTTTCAACCCCACACAGTTTCACTAAATTTGCAGATGTAAAGGAGTGGGTTGCTCTTTAATCGAATAAGACAACAACTTTATTTAAAAGTAGTAACATGGTACTTGTCACCACGTTGCCAGCATGCTCTGCATCAGTTAGAGTAAGCGAGTAAACCCTTGCTTGAGCTAAGTTTCCCTATAAGTTTCCTCTAGGCACTTGATTATTTCCCCGATTCTGACTCGGTGTAGGCGTACCATTCATCTGCATATGACAGTCTCGGGCTTTGTGGGCCAATTTTCCACAGTTGTAACAGTTACCCACAAACGGCTGGCATTCACCATCATGCCATTTGTGGCACCTGATACAATGCTCATGAGATCGGTTCTCCTGTGGACCCCATGGTTCCGTACCCTGGCGATTACCCGAACCGTAGTTCCTCTTCTTCCACCGCCCCCTGATGAGAACCAGACTGAAAACTAGAAGGCACCGGCCTCTTCTTTTGATCCTGAACCACCTCATCTTCCAAGAGACTAGCCTCAACCACGGTGGCTTTATCCACCAGAACAGGAAACTCCCAAATCTGTAGTATCCCTACCAGCCTATGGATATCTTTCTTCAGGCCCTTCTCGAACCTCCAAGTCTTTTCGTACTCGTTCAAGATCATACACGACGCAAAGCGAGATATCTCGATGTAACTAGCTGCGTAACTCTACACTATTAGGTTTCCTAAGTCAAACTCGAGAACTCATATGCTTTTGCATCACAAACGGAAGCCGAGAAGTACCTCTCGAAGAACACCTCCTTAACGGCCTCGCATCATCCATGATGAATCAACTCTCTGCTCCTCAAGCAGACTCACAGCCATCACCATATCAGCTTCTCCCGCCGGCTGAAACGTAGTATAGAGAAATTTTTACTCGTCGATGCAGTGCAAAACTTTCAATATTTTTCTGTATTCTCCACCTATTTCTCTGCCACAATCGGGTCGGACCCTCCAGTAAACATTGGAGGATGCATGCGGGTGAACTTCTATATGGTGAACCACTAGCCGTAGTTGAATGCTTTTGTCCCCTAACACTTCGCTCGATCTCTTGCATAATCTGCCTAGTCATTCCCCGAGGCACAAAAGGAGACCCTTCGCTCGCAGTCCCTTTTGAGCTACTATCGCAGTTGCTATCCTTGGGCTCAATTCCGAAAATAGTATAAAAATAGATTAGCATTCTTATATCATAGCACAATTAACACAATCATTGTAGGATAATCATGTTAACTTCTAGACTCTCAGGTCTAGGTCTGCCCTACCACACAAACATGAAACCATCAATGGTTTGCCATGATTTTACTAAAATCATTATTCCAGGAAAAACACAGAACACCGTTAATGAGTCTTTGTCTAGCAACAAGACAACCCTTGACCTACTCTTCCCATTCCCTACATCCTATACTCTAGTATGTTCACCTAATCAAGCCTAACCAAGTCTATAAGACCTAACAACCTGTTTAGCTCTGATACCAAGCTATCACATCCCTAAACTAGAAATAGGCCCTAGGATGTGATTTAGTAACCTAACCTGTCTTTGTATCATACAACCATCCATGATACTACACATTATAAGGGTCTGACCCCGAAGGGTTCATGTATACCCTATCCACAATCACATACATAATATACACAGTGGAATAATTCAACCTATTACATCAAAATACTATACATTACACCATTATACCATATCGTCATACCATTATACCTTACCAGAGTCTATACAAAACCATAACCAGAGTCTATACAAAACCATAGTCTAATTCCCATGATAAATAACATACCCCAGGTGTCTATATAACCCAAAATGACAACCCGACCAAAGATCAGTACTTACACAAGTTCTTCTACAAAGCTAACCAACAACCACGCTCTAGAAACACTAGGACGCTAGTGTCGGCTACTCGAAGGACCTGAAAAACATTTGTATGATAAAGGTGAGACACCTTTCAGTGAGGGAGAAAC
Organism: Malania oleifera; assembly: GCF_029873635.1. NCBI lineage: Eukaryota > Viridiplantae > Streptophyta > Magnoliopsida > Santalales > Ximeniaceae > Malania > Malania oleifera. The sequence goes on from NC_080425.1 coordinate 15,310,070, forward strand.
AGGTTATATCAGTGTGTGAATACATGAGTGTTATTTCAATGGTAAAACATAAACATTTCACAATTGCAGTATTTTCACATTATAGGTCAAGTATATCTCACAAAACACCTCGATCTAATGTTGTCACACTCTTCGGCCTAAGTTGGCCACAACATGGCGCCCTCAATAACCTGGAGTAGTATAAGCCCCACAACGTTCAACCGGTGCAAACATGGTGCATACTCACTCCCTTCGGTGACCAACTGGAATCATAAGTGGTATTTCACACCCTTGGCCTCAAGTCGGATATCCGAGCCAATGGTAGTTAATCGACACGGTTGCCTACGGTATTATTCCAGCACGCCTCATATCTCAGCCTTTGGTAGTTAACCAACACGCTTCGATTGTCCTAAGCCTTCGATTTTATTCTCACTCAGCATTTTCAAAAAACCTGGAATAATTTGGAACTCCCGTTCCTATATCTCATTTCAATTACTCACAGCCTATGGTGGTTAACCAACACGCTTTTTCACAAGACACATCATTCAATACATCAGCTCATTCCACACTTATTTGGGTAAACAAATAATCTCATATCAGATACTCCAAAAATACAGTTTAACACAATCAAAGGTATGATCATCTCTATATTACAATTTAATCATATATAAAATTTTCCAACAGAAACAGAGATGATACCCGAAACCCTCAATTTTCCCAAAAACTATAAACCTGAAAATCATGTAATTTCACACAATAGATTTTCCCAAATAAGTAGCCAAAACATTTGTAAAATCATAAACCACATTTTTACCGATTTAGATTATAAAAATAACTAATATAAATAGAAACCCCTTATCTTATCCCAACAATTGAAACACGAACTTAATCGGTCCGAAACAATGACACGGGATCCCCAAATCCTAAAAACCGAAGAACAATACTTCAATATAATCCTAACCACTACAGATCTTCCAACCGAAAAATAATTTAGACCCTTACCTTGATTTTGGAACAAAACCCGAAAATTCTCATGAAATTAGGATAGCTTCTCAAGAGGGGGGGTGAATTGGATTTTTTAAAAATATTTCAATTTTAATACTTTGTTTTTCAACAATAACAACAAGTAAATACAAAATGAATTCAACCACAACTAATCAACAAGATAATCAAAATTTTGATCTTTGTATCAATAGCCCTGTAATAAATTGTAAAGCACGATGAATTTATGTAAGCCTTGTGTT